>NC_137854.1:14690000-15255000 GCF_948465745.1 Chenopodium album | reverse complement strand
TATTCAATTCATTTCATATATCTAGCATTGAGAGAGCGTTAGCACATTATTTCTTTCATATCAAATGAAACTTTAGGTTCTCATAACGGGTATTTGTTAAACCCGGATGGCCTAATTTTATTATCACATCCAATCACTTCTCTAAAACTCTGGTCAGTTTTCCAACACTAGTGATCACTTTATTAAACTTAATTTATGCATGGCCATGAATTTGATGTGATATTTGAACACCAACATGTGTTTCCTTATATAATTAGCAAGACAATCAAATTATATTTTATCCAATAATTTACTCATACTCTGCTGGAGTTTTGACTATAATTTTGATACATGTTAAACTTGTTGGACATTTAACGCTCTTCTGTAGTGTTTTATATAATCATGGTACATATCAGTTTTACTAAACATAATTTCTTATGATCATTTAGAATGTATCACCTCTTCGAAGTTGTTATTGTCAATAGTGGCTCCTTTCCTTTTCGAAGATACTTAATTATCCTTGAAACCTATTGATCTATCAATCACGCTTCAGGCGTGCTATCGGTTCATTAGCAATTGATGTTGTCTTCGGGGACAATAATTTTAATTGGAGCATTTATAACTACTATATGATGTGGATGACTATTATCCCATGTACAATCTACAATACTCTATAGTTAATATTTGCTAATGTATTTACCAAACAGACCATCAACATATTTAATTATTCATGTGCAAGGATTACATAAAAACAACGGAATAAACACTATCTCCCCCTAATCCTTGCATATGGGGGTATAAAATAGTCCAACAATCTTTAAATCTCTTGCTCCTTTTAAGACATAAATTCTTTTAGCAATACATGTATCATATAGAATAAATTTATTCTTATAAACTCATACTCGAAACTCTTGCCCAATTATATTAATCTTTATATTGAAAATTCTTAATATTATGCGCATAATAAATACATTTTTCAAGCAAGTTGCTCATAATGTCATGTGCAATTACTTGAACTCTTATGAACTTTTCCATGAATAATAAAATTAAAAGAATATCATGCAAACATGCTTAGTATTCTTTCAAACAGGCAACTTTTATTTTTATTTTTTTTTCTTTTTTTTTTCATTCACTTCTGGGAATGAGCTAGTGAGTCTAGGTAGCTATCATTCACCAATTTGATCTCACACGGAAATTTGTTATTAAAAATATTCAACCAAAAGAACATGGTGGATAATCTAGTCAACATACTTTAGAAACTATATTAGTCATTTCTGTTTTCGTATTATTCTTGAGGGTCTTTGACCATTGCTTTCATAAATTTAGGTAACTTCAGATCCATTATATATACGAAAATTATAAGTTCAAATAACTCCATCAATCCATAATATAATTTTATGTAGACATATACTATCAAATACTATTGATATTGATCACACATCAAACATCATGACAATATATTCTACAATACTATCAACTTATATATGACCATGATACTAAGTTCAATAATTGTAATTTTAAAACATGTACATGGACAGAATCTAGAACTTCTAATCCAAGAATGATAGGAAGATGTATAATACAACATGTTGTGATACCAGGATAGAGTTGAGGAATGATAAAACTTTCACTAATCAAAGGAAACGTATTTGTAATACAAGCGAATAATACAAAAGATAGCTCACGTAATTAAAAACATATACCCATCATCATAATATTGACTGATATCTCATACACCACATGAAAGATTTTAGAGTTAATTTTACAATGTTAGGATGCTTAAATATATAATTAACAAGTAATATGCAGATGAAGAGGCAATATACTCATTCTATTAGTGCAAAGATGAATTTATACAAAACCAATCATACTAAATAAAAATACTCATATAAAGTATTACTCTTAAACCATCATATATTAGCAGTATGTTGCACGAAGTAAGGTGAGAGATTATATTGTTGTTTATGTACAATGAACGTCTAGCTAGAACATCAATAAAAGTTAAATTGTATCAAATATGAACATTATGTAGCATAAATATGTAAATCTACCACTCCATCGTCAAAGTTACATAATTTGCTCCAAAGCATTATACTAGTTTAATGTATTATAAACTTATATGTATAGTCCAAAGACTATGCATAATATATAAGAAAATTGTCATACAAATATACCACCCAACTCGAAATATATATCTAATTAAACAAAATTAATTAACACATAACACATATGAGTAGCGTACGAGATTAAAGGGTGAAATTCATAATAAAGTTGCGTTAAAGCAAACATGGTTTAGTAATGCTAAATCGCGGCAAAACATAAAATCTCACTAACAAAAAGTAATTAGTAGACGTCTTACACTTTTGGGTAAAAATAAACAAGACACCAACACCTTAACGATATATCAACCACTATCCAATAATACTTATATAAATAATCTATTATAAAAGAGTAACTAACAGTAGTGATAATATGGTAGATATAGTACATGAAACATAATAATCATGAAATCAATTATTAATACCTATGCAAAGTAAGAGGAATGAAACTACCAATTACATTCAACATATGAGGGGACTATATATACGAAATAAGGTTGTTTAATCAAATTCAATAAGATGCTTCAGTGCTATACATTTATAATCATCCTTCACCATATAAAACTATTATGCAAAACATCATTAATCATTAAATAGTTAATGTTGTATAATAAATAAATAAACATTTTTCATTATATAGTTTGTAAAGGGCATATGAATTAAAAAGAAACAATTTACTACTCATAAATCATAGAATAAGGTGTAGGTAAAACTCTTTTGAGTATCAATTACAGAAAGAAATGTATTATTGCGTGGGGGTTGTACTAGTATTAAGTATTATCAATCAAACAATATATACAATAACTTACAAGCAAAAGTTAGGTAGGAAAGTTGCTAACTGATTTGCTCAACTTAAGGGATAAGTATTAAATATGATAATTATAAATTATATATACAAGATATATTCTAACACTTACGATAATAGCTCAACGGAATTCATATGAGATATGTCCTCTAATTTACTTTTTAAACTTTGCACTCAAGAGTCGAGAAACCCTTGTTCGTCAATCTGATCCTGCCTTTAACAATTTAGTAATCCTTCAACCCATTAATACTAAGCTTATCAAATCAACCAAAATAATCTGACACTTTATACTATTGCTAATAAATTAATAATAGCGCCATGGTATTATATATTTATATTAATACAGAAACAAATATTAAATCAACACGGAATATTAGATGACTAACAAATAATTGGGAGGAAAAGCATACCTTAATTTTCTCGAATTGTCAAAATTGTCAGGGCTGTCACCTTCTTTGGCCAGATCTTCCAACCACTGCCGCTCGCTAACAAGTCTCTCTAAGGTGGGAATTCTGTTATGATCATTGATGTAAATGTTTGGCTAGAGCCTTGGTGCTGATAACGTGTTATGAAATTAAAGAGAAAGAGGAGAAAGTAGGGGAGAGAATAGATCAGTATCTTCTTATTAAATAATATGTGGGAGCATACATATATTTATACATGAGATACAACTAGGGTTTTGAGGAATAATAAAATCTAGAATGTTCCTGAATAATCCTAAGGATATAATGGGCATCCACTAATACATATATTATAAAACATTAGGTAGTTTTTTTCATTAATTAGTTTTAGTTTAGTTTTCTTACTTTAATTTTAGTTTACTTCTTCTTACTCTCTTTCTCTCTCTCCTCTTAATTAAACTCTTAGGGGTCGTTTGGTTGGGGGTAATCAAGAAAGGGAATGTGAATGGGAATCAACTGGCTCGATTCCCTTTGTTGATGTTTGTTTTACAATTTTAATCATTCCCTTTACCCTCCTCATTAGCCCAAATCCTTCCAACTCCATTCCCCACCCCCCTAGACTTTCCCATTCCCTTTCCCTACCCACATTCACACCACCACATCATCACCTTCACACCTACCAACACCACCGGAAAACAAGCCCTGACCACCACCGCCCCTACCCTGACCACCGCCAAGCCTCCCTCAACCACCGCTGCACCTCCCCCGACCACTGCTGCACCTCCTCCCCCATGAATCTGCTACTAAGGTAACTCTATTTTTCATCTCAATTTACAAAAAATCGTTTTTTTTCGTAATTTGTGTTTGTTTATCTTGATATCCGATTTTAATTGTATTTTCATTAATTGTTGAACGATTTTGATGTTCTGTACCTCTGGATTGTTCCAAATTGAACGAATTTTATGACAATTTGGGATTTTGTATCGATTATTTGCAATTAGGGTTTAGTAATCTGCAGTTTGTGGTTTTTTCGGGGGAAGGGAGATCGGGGCTGGCACGGCGAGGGGAGGGGGAGGTGCGGTGAAGGGCGGCGAGTGGTGGAGGAGGTGCGGCGGTGGCTGGAAATGGTGGGAAGTGAAAAATTGATGAAATGTGTGGTGGTTGTGGTGGTGGTGGTGTGGTGGGAAAATGATTCCCTTTGTTTTAAAAACAAACAACAAAGCAAAAATAGGGTATTTTCATTCCATTCTTCTCCTTTCCCTTTAATCATTCCATTCCGATTCCCTCGTGTGAACCAAACGGCTCCTTAGTATTACTTTCTCTCTTGTTTCTCTCTCTACAACTCTTAGTTTAATTCCATCATTTATTTCCCTTAATTTTGATAACGATTTCTTCTCTTTTAATTTTAGTAATCTATTCTCTTTCTTTGATCATGTCTTGTTTATTTGCTTTGATTAGTTTAGATTTAATTATGAGTGAGTAGTTTTCTTTCTAGGGTTTGTGGGATCCATAAATAATATGAAGGGGTAATTTATTGTTGTTGATTGTCAATGCTAGATTAATTTTCTGTTGATTGATTTAATGCCTGTGCAACTAGACTTGCGAATGTTTATTATGTATGAGTTTAGCAATATTGATTTTGAGATTTGAGAGATGACAATTGATATTTAGGCCTAGTTTCTATAGGTAGATATTAATTTTTAAATGGTTAAGTCGAGATTCGAGAGATGAGATTTAATACCGGTAGATTAATTCTGTGATTGTAATACGTAACGAAAGCCCTTTATGATCTGGTTAATAGATGCATTGATGATTGATGATTATGTTTTACCCTGTAATATTATTTATTGGTGAACCTTTGCCCTATCTTTTATTCATTGATTTTCCCCCTACTTTTATTCTTCCCTACTTTTGTTATTCGTAGTATAATTCCTTTAATTAACAACAATTGGTTACTTAATAATCTAGATTATAATAATTAATTAAGAATAGAAAGACGCGTTTCCCTGTGGATTCGACCCTACTTCCCTATCTATTATTAGTTAGTAGTTTTAGAAATTACTTTTGATTAGGTGATACGACATTAGCCTGACAAGCCCCTTTAAACAGGTATATAATAAAATGCCAATTAAAAAATGGAGCTCATTCATTTAAATAATACTTTACATACATAAATACACTTGCATTACAAATCAAAAGAATGAATAAATAAATAATCCTTCACCCAACTTCACACTCTAATTTGAAACATAACTAAGACGACAACCTCCAAAACATCAACTAACTAATTATTAACAATCCTACAATTCTTTCTAATCTCACCATTAAGACCAGTGAGAACCTCAATTGAACCCATATGAACCATAGCTTTACCAAACTTGCTAACCCAATCACCACCTTGCCTATTGTAGTTCTTCACCACACTCGCCGTTGTAGGGCTAGTCATAAGGCTTTGATCCGAGGTCAATAGATCCCTTCTATTAAGCACATTTTGATAATACTTGTTGTCCAATCTATTAGGTGTAATAAAATCTTGCACAATAGTTGGATCAACATTGCTAGGAGCATTATTAGGGCACTTGGATTTTAACATATTAGCAAATCTAGGATCCATTGAAGGGTCTTGTGGGTTTGTAGCATTGAAGGTGTAAAGTCTTTTGGTGAAAGAAGAACAATGTGAAACTCCAATAGAATGTGCCCCGGAAAGGGTGACCATTTCCTCCACAGAAAGACCTTTTTGTTCAAAACTTTTTTGTAGTTGTTGTAGGTTAAAAAAAGGTGCAGGTAAGTTTTGGTCAGGGTCATTCTTAAGAGAAATTCTCCCATCACGACGACCTGATTGTACAGCGTAGTTTATCCCTCCTAACTTGGAAGCACTGTCTCGTGCTGCAAAGGCTATGATATCTGCACAAGAGACCGTTTGCGGGCATCGAGCTTCAAGCTGCTTCTTTGCCTCATCAATCACTTCATAACCTCGCATACTTGGGTTATTTGCTACATTGTCTTTCTCAGCTGGGTTCCCCGGGGTTGAATCTAGTAAAATTGAAGCATCACAACCCTGAAAACCATAACAAGAAAAATTAAATTAGGTTGACATGCACATACATAATCATAAGATTAATGTAAGCTAAGATAAATATGATATAACGTTACACTATAATCATACGCAAGTTAAGTTACGTACCCTAACAAAACAATCGTGAAAATGCATTCTAATAAGACCAGCTCCTAAACCAGGATTCCTAGTGACCGCATTGTTGACAACATTCCTCACAATAGACTCTGCCGAGGGACAAGTCCGTTGATAAAATCCCACCTTTAAAGAAGACGACGACGATTGGGCAGTAGCTGTATACATACACACCGTTGCAAGAAAGAAAAGCATACAAAGAAATGAATTCGACATGTTCACTCACAAAGCTAATTCACTAAGTTTACAACTAGTTAGTTATAAATGTTACAAAATTAATGTGTTGTGCTAAGGATGAAGAAACTTGGAGGAATAGGATGGAGTTTATATAGGTAGGCATGCGTAGTTAAAATTTGAATGAAGAAAACGTGTAGTCAGCTTAGCAAGAATTGAATAGTTCCATAAAATTATGCTATTACCAAAATTGGCAACTAGCAAGTGGATTATACAGTATGTACTTTTTATGGTAGCCACCATTCAGCAGTTTCCTGGGTATTTTCGTCATTTTTAACTAAATCAAAAGCATTTAATTTGAATATATTTAGACACCAACGCCGTTATAAAACATAGCTTAAACCATTTAATATGCTGTACTTTTTTAAATATCATTGATACACATGCACGAATTAATAACTTTGAATATTAGAAGCTGAAAGTCAACTTTGGATAAAGTACTAGCTCCTGAAGTTTGAAAATTATAAGGTTTTATAAGAATTACATTATTTTTTATTATTATTATTATTATTATTTTTTTTTTTTTTTTGATGTTTAGAGAGTCGCAAGGACACGTTATGAGAATCAATCCTCTAAAATTGGGAGGGAACCTCTAAGTGGGCGTTTGATTTAGTAATTTTTAATGTTTGAAACAAAATTAAATAAGTGTTTTCATTTCCAGTTGTTTGGTATGAGTTAAAAATAACATATACCAATTTCGAAGGGTAATAAAATCTCTCGATTTACTACCCTTGACAGACTAGTGGAAACAAAATACGTTTCCTTAATCAATCACAATCTAGTCATATTGTTTCCATTCCACTAGCATACCAGACAGAGGAGGACCTTCCACCGGTACCATTTGGGGCCCGACCCTCGCTAAATTATTGTAATTAATTAGTTGATAAACTTAAAAAACCTTATTTTCCTTACAAAATATTGGGACATAGCGATTACTTTTGGATGAGAGGTAAACTATTCATATCTCGCCCCGTCTAATACTTTCGGTTAAGATCCACCACTGATACCAAACATATAAAATGTCTCTCTGTGTTTTTTTAAGTATTACAATTTGACCGGCACATAATTTTAGGCAATTTAATTGACTTAAATAAAATAAGAGGTAAATGGGGTAGTTGGAGTATTAAAAAATTGTAAAAAAAGATGGTGGGGTTAATAGTTTATTAAAAAGTAATAACAAATGTGAGAGTAAAGATATAATAAAAAAAAAAGGAAAATTTGATTTAAATAATCCAACCTTTGACGTATTTGTATTTAATAATCCAACCTTTTGATTATTCTACAATAATCCAAGCTTTAAGGGGTGTCTTAGATTATCAAAGAGAAGGACGATGTGTGGGGCGCAAGAATCTTCTATCAGATATTCTGCTCCTATTTTATTTATTTATTTATTTATTTTTTTGATGAAAGACTAAAATAGATGGTTGCCTCATCAAATTTTAACGATTAGGGAGCATTTGGTTCGCAAACTCGTATGGGGTTGGAAACGAAATGAAACCATAGTGGTATGAGTTTGGAACTTGATTCTTAATACCATATGTTTGGTATGCTAATGGAATGCAATTTTTTTTCTTTTATTTGATACCTAAAAGTATGGGAATGAGTCAAACCCAACCTCTATTAGAGTCGGTTTGGTTATATTTGTTAATATTGTATTTATGTTAGGTTTATCTTGTTATGAGTTTTAGGCAAGTCATGTATTGTGTATATATATGTGAGTTTTATAAATACAAAGGTTAAGCCGTTTTCTCCCATTGTTCTTGAGTTTATCATGGTATCAGGCCTCTCTAATTTCTAGAGATTTTTCGATCCTTGGTTTGTTTTCATTACTTCCGCATATTAATTTTCACAAGAGATTAAGGCTTCAATTTCACGAGGACGATTTGGGTAATAAGTTGGGTATTATTAAATGAGGCGCGACCGACTAGTATTGTTGAGCGAGATTTAGACGATGCAAATATTTTTATTAATCTGGAATATTTAAGAGGGAGTTCGTCGGATAATTTGGGTCGTGGTCATCGTGAAAAACGGCCTCCTTCGTTGCATCGGAATTATGTCACTCATACTATCATCACTGAAAATATAGACCCCTCTACATCAACTGTCGTCCCTCTTCAATCACATTCCTCAGGTAAACCTTTCCCTATAGCTTGTCATGTTGAATATAATCGTTTTTCTAACAGACACATGTGTTTTCCGGCGACGATCACTAAGGGAAAGAACCGTCTTCATTCAAAGAGGCGGTTAAAGACGTCGATTGGCGTAAAGCTATGCAAGATGAGATTGATGCTCCGGAACGCAATGGCACATGGACCGTTGTGGATTTTCCTCCAGGCAAGAGGGCTATTGGTAGTGGTTGGGTGTATAAAATCAAGTACACCGACAAATCAAAAGTGGAATGTCTCAAGGCTCGTTTGGTTGTTTATGGCAACCGTCAGGTTGAAGGTGTTGATTATAATGAGAAGTTCGCTCCAGTTGCAAAGATGACTACGGTACATATTTTGTTAGTTGTTGCTGTGTCTTTAAATTGGGAGTTACATCAGATGGATGTTCATAATGCATTTCTTCATGGTGATTTGGATGAAGAAGTATATATGCAGTTTCCTCCAGGGTACGGTACTCCGACACTTGGCAAAGTTTGCAGGTTGGAGAAATCTTTATATGGCTTGAAACAAGCCCCAAGGCAGTGGTTTTCAAAACTGTCCAATGCTCTACGAGGTTTTGGGTTTAAAAACTCCCATGCTGATTACTCTCTATTTAGCTATGTACAGGGTAGTGTGTCTTTGCATGTTCTTGTATATGTCGATGACTTGATCATTGCAGGCTCCTCTCATGATGCCATTGTTCGTTTTAAAGCTTATCTGAGCAAATGCTTCTATATGAAGGATTTGGGTTTGCTTAAGTATTTCTTAGGTATAGAGCAGAATCATCGTCTTGCACATGTTTTTGGTGAGCCATTCGCTCATCCGGAACAGTATCGTCGTTTGGTTGGTCATTTGGTATGCTTGTCGGTCACTCGACCGGAGTTGAGTTATTCAGTGCATGTTTTGGCACAGTTTTTGAGTGTTCCACAGGTTTCACATTGGGATGCGGCCATTCGTGTCTTGCGCTAACTTAAGGGTAGTCCAGGACAAGGTATTTTGTTGCGACCTACGACAAATTTACGCTTGACGACGTTTTGTGATAGTGATTGGGCGGCGTGCCCGTTGAGTCGGCGTTCCTTGTCAGGTTATTTTGTTTTTTTAGGTCGTTTCCCTGTTTCTTGGAAGACTAAGAAACAGCCTACTGTAGCCACATCCTCATCTGAAGCCGAATACAGGTCTATGTCTCTCACTTCTCGTGAGTTGAAATGGTTGAAAATGTTGTTGTTTGTTCTTGGTGTTAAGCATTCAAAGCCTATGCAGTTGTTTTGTGATAATCAGTCGGCTTTGCATATTGCTAAGAATCCGGTGTTTCATTAACGTACGAAGCATATTGAGGTAGACTGTCATTTTGTTCGTGATGAGTTGATAAACGGTAATATTTCTACCTCATATGTTCCGACGGGTCATCAGTTGGCAGATATTCTTACCAAGGCTCTTGGACGCCAGCAGTTTGGTTTTCTCTTGCGCAAATTGGGCATTCGCGATTTGCATGCTCCAACTTGAGGGGGAGTATTAGAGTCGGTTTGGCTATATTTGTTAATATTGTATTTATGTTAGGTTTATCTTGTTACGAGTTTTTGGCAAGTCATGTATTGTGTATATATATGTGAGTTTTATCAATACAAAGGTTAAGCCGTTTTCTCCCATCGTTCTTGAGTTTATCACCCTCCCCCTAAGGTTTCTAAACCCCATACCTTAGGGGTTTGAGGTATGAGTTTGAAACTCTTATGAGTTTAAATCATTCTAAACCCATACCGCCCCAAAAAATGGGTTTATGAGTCAAACCATTTTTTGACTAATTAATACTCATAGATCTAAGTTGCAAAAACTGAGGGTATTGGTAATTTGGTATGTGTACATTTATACAATAGGTCAAAGGTTTGATCCCCTTCCCCCGTTTGTAAATTGTACTCCGTAATAGAGTTGGTTTGTGATTGTTTGTTGTTTCGCACTAATATTAATGAAAAACTCTACATTGTTAGAGTATGGTTGGTGAATAATGGTGTAAATTCATTCCTTTTTTGTGAGCATGTCTACATATATAAGAGATATTTGGGACGCATGAATTACGGGTACAAAGGGAGTTGATAATTCTCAAATTTATGGGTTGTTCTCTTCGGCTTAAGTTTAGTTCAGTTCTTAATTTCCTCCTCTCATAAAATATTTAGTTCAGTTCAGTTCAGCTCAAAAAATCAGAACAGGCCCCTAGTGTAAGCAAATGTTCTTGCTACAACTATTAGCTAGTAAACATAGACTAATTTCATTCAACCAAAATTTATTTTGAATCTCATATCTTTGGTAAACTAACTTCCCCTGCCTCCCAAATTGTCCACTTTACTCATAAACAATACAGTACTTTTAGTGACTATTTATGCAACACAAACAGAATATTCAGCATTAAGTAAGGCTCATTGGTTCGAGCATTAGGAATAATATAACAAGCCATAGCTTTTAAGTGTTCAAATTTGAATTATTTGTAGCTAGTAGGCAAATTACCGTTGCAAGTACAATATCAAACAATTATATGTACGACAACTAAATAGATACAACAACAATAAAGTCTTAGCCTTATTCCCAAAGAGATGGGTTCGGGTAGTATAAAAAAAATAGATAGAAGCAAGCAATACAATTTATTAGAACAAAACAATAATACGCACTTACATGAGTAATAATGTTGGTTGAAGGTGTAAGTGATGCATTCCCAGTAGCAAGAACTTTAGATACCCAAAATTATCAATCACCCAAAACAAAAAAAAAAAAAAAAAAAAAAAAAAAAAAAAAAAAAAACCATAATATGTTCCTAAAATACCCTAGAATGCATCTCTTACATCCCCGTAACTCACCAACAATTACATGATTTCCTTTTACTATTTTCCAAAATAAGTCCAGAAAAGTAAAAATTATAGTTTCAACGAGTTATAATTTATAAAAAATAATTATAAAAATTAAGTAAAAGTAACAATCGGACCGCTACCCTCAATTCCCCACGATGCAACATTGGCGCTCTCCCAGTTCTGCCCCAAAAAAAGGGGCTAGAAACTCGGGAGAGCGCAGTTGCAAAGTCTTTTTGAAGTAGTAGTAGTAAATTTTTTAGGACATTTCTACCATCATATGTCACTTGGTATATACAATACAACCATCTCCCGCCATCCGCTTTCGCTTTCGCCACCACAACCGCCTTCCACCATCGGAATCCATAAACATTTGCTTAACTTCATTGATTGTAAGGTAACAATTAAAAGTTCATTAATTCTCCTTCACTACTAAGTAGAACAAAGGAGAAAAAATGAACTTTTGTGTTAACAGAAAAAACAAGCGTGTTTGTTATTTCCTTCTTTTTTGGGGGTGTGGATATGGGGAGTTACAAAGAGGGGGTGGTATATAAAGAGGAGATTGTAGCTTTTTGGTTCAATGTGCGTGGATTATAATTGGTTAATTATTGATTAATTAATTTATTTTTCAGTCTACTATGCTAAAAGAATTTTTTCTTGGATACTTGTAGGTACCCACCTAAATTGATAAGGAAAGTGATTTCTTTTAGATTCTAGTTATAGACAGTAGGTCCGGTCTAATTTCGGTCCGGTTCCGGTTCGAATTTCATTCAATCTAGGTCCAATTTTACACATCCCTACAGGAGATATGTACACTTGAAATGAAAATAAATACGAAGTATAGTGAATAAAGGATAAGTAAATTGACTATAATATTGTTATAAAATTAGATTTTATTTATTAATGCATTTTTGAGCAACTACAATTAAAAATAGTTGATGTAAAAAAAAAATTTGTTAACATTATGAGAAAAAAAAAATATGAAACCTACTTGTATATAAATTGGGAGCAACATTAATTACTGCACACCCTCAGTATTATTGATTATGCAATTATTACCTTATCATTAGTTCATTACCATATTTTGTACTTGTATTCTTGTCCATAATGATGACGATAATGTACTCGTTTGTTCAATCAACACTAGGTTTTCATATACATCTTTTTTCATAATAAATGCTCTAATTTGATTTTTAGGACCTATTCTCATACGTTGAAATTCATTTCATTTCAGTTCAGTTCAGCTCTTAATTTCCTACTCTTATAAAATATTCAGTTCAGTTCAGTTCAGTTCAGCTCAGCTCAGTTCAGTTCAATATAGTTCAGTTCAGTTCAGTTCAGTTGAGTTCAGTCAATAAGAATAGGCCCTTACACTATTCACATATATTACTTTAAGCAATAGTGCAATACAGCTGTTTTATACATAAAGTTAATCACAGTTATGCAGGTATATTAGAATCATTTTGCTATAAAGTTTCTAAATATCAAGTTTTTATTAACATTAATACAGTACTTAATTATAGATAAAAATATTATTAGTCGTTTTCCGTCGATAAATGTAACTTTTAAAAAAAAGGTACTCCATATTTATTTTCAAATAAAGAGAGTGTATCATACGATCAGACAATACTACGTATTGTATATATCATTAGGACGGTAGGTAACTATATATAATGGTATATTAAAATTATAATTATAAGGAAATAGAAAGCTAAAAACGAAAAGAATAGACATTATATTATATTACACCGATTTACTCGTGAATTGCATTAATACTTAAAAGAAATTATATTAAATGCTTATATACAACCCTAAGCTAAGGACTGCATATAACATTATAACATTACCCTAATTATAAATATGTATCAAGAATAATAAAAAAAGGCCCCAAATTATTGTTTATGTTTCTAAGATATAAATTGTAAAAGACATTTTAAAGACTATACTCCATATGACATTAGAATAAAAAAAGAACAGATATAGTATGAAGTGAATGACTAAGGGTTTGTTCTGATTTACTGAACTGAACTGAACTGAATTGATTGGGCTGAACTGAACTGAATAAAGATTGTTTACTATGAGAGAAGGAAATTAAGAACTGAACTGAACTGAACTGAATTGTGCTAAACTGAATTGAATTGAGCTGAACTAAATTGAACTGAAATTAAACTAAACAGAGCATGCTCTAAGATCTCTATATGATATTAATAAAAAAAGAACGGATGAAGTATGAAGTGGATGACTAAATTGGATTACAAGTCAAAGATAGACAACATCAACTTTATTGAGTGGGTTGTAGCAAGTAGAACTATTTGTTTTCCCATTACAAGACGTGCATAGCAGTAATGTTGAAATTCTGTTCTCGGTTCAACCTAATTTACCAAGCATGTTTGTGGGGAATACAAAACAAAAAATTCCACTATCTCGTTTTCCTAGGCTCTTGGAATTTCCACACTAATTTAGGTAAATAAATACACAATTAATCAAAGTTGATGGAAAAGAAAAGGTAAATTAAAAAGCTGTGAGCGTGATAATGGGATATTTTTTTCAACCCAATATCAATCACTTTGCTCAAGACAAAAAGGTAATTAATGACTAACTTTACAGTTTTATTGCCTTATTATTGAGCATTGAGCAAAAAATGAATTGTAGGGTTCTAGGGTTATGGTGGGTGCATATATAGTTCACTATCATGTTGGTTGATTTGAATTATTTTGTTGGTACTTTCTTATCATTTTGTGAAATTTCATACTTTTTTTTTGTCTTTGATTGACAATAATCTATTATCATGATATATTTTTTTTGTTTGATTTTGACTATTGAAATGTCATAAGGTACATATTGTGCCAAATAGAGAGGGGTGAGCTAGTGGAAAGTGTGGTGGGAGAAAGATTTTTATGGTATGGGAAGCTTTATAAGGGTAATTGAACTAATAATACGTTTACAAGCCAGTAAAGATAAATATATTACTACCTCCGGTTCAATTTACTCGCAACAAAGGGGTATTATTTGTGAGACATAGAATATTCGTTTGTTGCGAGTAAATTGAACCGGAGGTAGTAGAAAATTACCATACGATGGATGTTAACTAGCTAATTACATACGTTAATTATTACAGAGATATCAAATTAAATAATCTTTTCTATGTTATTGTTTTTTTTATTATTTTTTTTATTTTAATTTTATTTTATTGCTTTTTATACCAAAAATTAAAAACAATAATATTGATTGACTTTATTCTAGACATGATTTTTCATGTAAGATGCTTTAATATTCTTACAAATCAATGAATGCCAAACCTTAATGTAAATATGTAATAGAGGATAGATCAACGTAGAATGGAAAATAAGATAATTCCAAGAATAAAAGCAATACTTAGATGCATGGTGAGATTGAAAGTGAGAGAAGAATAAGAAATCTTCACCCCAATAACCTCAAGAAGGGGGAATTTGTTTTTGAAATTTAGATGCAAGATGAATCCCTAAACACATGGGAAATTAATGGAATTATAAGAGTGTATGATTTATGAGATCGGGAGTAAAATGTTCTCATTCCCATAATATATACTATAAGCTTACAAAAATATCCCAAGGTATTAACATATATTCATGTATTTCCAACCACTCGGGTTGTCCAACTTACTGGTCTACTCCACACGCACACCTTACCGGTTACCCAACATTACTCCATAGTTAATATTGTCTGTTTGGGCTTAACCCAGCCACACGAATATTTTTGGACATCTTCTTAAAATGTCAAGCATACGCAATATCAAACGTACCAGTATAGTAACAACTAACAACCCAATAATTGAGCACATATGCAATCATGTACACGCCTGCAATGTATTGTAATGGAGCAAAAGTAACGCCGACTAACAAACGGATCAAGCATTAAAGGTCAACAAATTAGTGAGACAAAAGCAAAAATGAAAGTGACCATTACAGAATTCCAATCGACAGTGTGAAAATTTTGTCAAAACGGAAGTGGGTCAGCAATTGAAATTGCTTTGGATTAGACGTAATAATTGCAATTTGTCATAGTCCACTCTTGTTTGTGTCAGTTTAAAGATTACTCAATATTTAGACATGAAAAAACAGTCTTTTATCATGTTTTGATTTGATTAATTCAAGTAGATTCCTAACTATGTAGCTTAATGTATAAAGTAAAGAAAAATTGGTCTTGAAAATGACTTTACTAGTAGACAAATCACTTGAAAAAGTTAAAGGTAAATTAAAAGCTGTTGTTATAAGTCAGCGTTTGGAGATTCTCTTTTGTAATAATGTTATGATGAAACCTACAAACATAATACCCCCTCCCATCTTTTGTAAGTCAATCCATGGGGGAAACAGTTACTCCCTCCATGTTTTTTTTTTTTTTTTAAGTGTTACATTCTGACTGGACATAGTTTTAGATAATTTAATAGACTTAAATAAAATAAGAGGTAAATTGGGTAGTAGAAGTATTAAAAAATTATAAAAGAAAATAGTGGGCATTGAAAACTAATGAATGTGAGAGGAAAGATATAATACAAAAAGTAATTGTAGATTTGGATGGGGACCATGAGAGGAGAGAGATATAATATTTTAATATAGTTTTTTGCTAAAATAGGAAGTGTAATACTTATTAAAACACGGCCAGATTTGATAAGTGTAATACTTAAAAAAAACAAGGAGGGAGTATGTAGTGTTAGAGCATGTTTCTTCAGCTTAATTTCAATTCAGTTTAGTTCAGCTCCTAATTTCTGTGGTGTTGGTTATGATGAAGATGGTGGTGTCGGTGGTAGCTTCAATGGAGGATATAAGTAGCGGCGTTTACAAATCGCTTGCCTACATGTCCATCCATGCAACAAACTCATCACAATCTAACTCCAATTGCTGAGTTGGCGAAATAGATTGACAAACTAAAGCAATCATAAAGATTAACAGGGCATCCCTCCTTTACTAGTCCTATCATGCAAATGATGCAATTATACCATGTATAAAGTAGGCAAATTTGTAAAAAAAAAAAACCTTTTAAATGCACCATTTTGCGAAAAAAGAAAACCCGAAGATCAAATTTTTTTTTTGTTGAAGACAACCGTGCCTCTAATTCACTTGATTAAGCACTAATTTTTTCCTAATAACCCTCTAACTTTCACTTAGTCATTTAATAATTAAATTAATTTATAAACAAAAATAAAATTGAAACCACCATCCTTACAACCACTCCACCAGCCAGCCACCCTCTCCCTTTCCCTTTCTCCATCCCATGGCAGTAGTCCCCCACTCCCAACTGAGCCTCCTTGAACCGCTGGTCAGCCTTCCTCCCTTTTCCCCACACCATACCCCCGCTGCAACCCTCCCCCTTCCTTAAATCCTAACCTGACCATTCACCTAACACCGACTTCAATTAGAGAATCAACTAATTAATGAGACAGCGATGAGACCACCAACTTCAATGGCGGAGGATCCTCGGAGAGATCCGCGACGCAGCGGCAAGGGCGAGAAAGAGGGGGAGAGAGAGTGAGTCAAGTGGGAATAAGGAAGTGTGAGGCAACATGTGCTCGGTGTTAGGGTTTAGGGAGGGGGGAGGGTTGCAGCGGGGGTAAGCGAGAAAAGTAGGAGGGTTGGCTGGTGGGCGAGGTGGGTTGCCAGGAGTTAGGGGTTCAAGGTGGCAGCTCGGTTGGGGGGAGGGGGCTGCTACCATAGGAGGAGCAAAAGGAGGGAGTGGCTGGCTGGTGGTTTTCGGGTTTTTTTAAAAAAAAATTATGTATTAATTAAGTTAATTAATAAATAGTTAAGTGAGAATTAGAGGATAATTAGAAGAAATTAGAGCTTAATTAGGTGAATTAGAGGCATTAGGTTGTCTTCAACAAAAAAATTTCACAATCGGGTTTCTTTTTGCTAAAATGTTAAAAATCGGGTTTTCTTTTGCCAAAACGCTTTTAAAAGGTTTTTTTTTTTTTTTTTTTTTTTTTTTTTTTTTTTTTTTTTTTTTTTTTTTTTTTTTAGTAAAATGATGCATTTAAAAGGTTTTATTTTTTAACAAATTTGCTTATAATGTAATAAAAGGTTATTCCGATTATAAGATGTTTGGACTTATTTTTAATTTACTTAAGGCTATATTTAAAGGAGGCCCAACCCTAAAAATAGAGGTAGTAACATAGAAAAGGCCCAAAGTATAACTAAGTCTATGGATCAATAATGCCTAAGAAAACCCCTAAAAGACCAATTCCAAATTTTGCTAATCATCATTATTTGTTGTCTATGTGGTGTAACATATTGTGAAAATATTTTGAGCTTATTCAACGCAAGGCGGTTCATAAGTTATGATTTATACTACAAGAATTATAAGTTACTTGAATAACTTTTATGGTCTTGTGATATGTTGTAACATTACACATGATGTTAGTTATAAATTTCGTATCAAATAACTGAATATCTAACCCTTGTTATAAATTTACACTAGTGAGTAGCCTCGGCGTTGCCCCGGGATACTACTTTTGTAGTTGTGCAAGTGCTAATTTTTAAGAGTATTTAATAGTGTATTAGTGTGCATGTAGTATGTATATTCAATACTTTTATAGTATAATACTATTTAGTGTAAAACATTAAATCATATCCAACAATTTGCCTAGATGGTTAAACAATAACATTTCTTCAAAAAGGTCAAGGGTTCGAACTTTTTCATCCATATATATTTTTTTTTAAATATAGTTGAGGCAACATGAAGTATTGTTGGTAGTGCTGATGATGTGGCACATTGAGGAATTGAGTGGATGATGTGGCGTAATAAGGAGTTGAGTGAGTAACGTGGCGTAGTGAGGGGGTCTACGTGGCGTAGAGACGTTTTTGGGAACGCCTTTTAATATATTAGTATAGATTTGCAATAGTGGTTTGTTGGTTTGTTATAAATTTTAATCTACTATTTTTAAAGTAAAGTCAATTTCTTGTAATTATATTAAAGTCAATGCGAAAGTATGTGGGAGTTTGCAAAGAGTTTGCACATCTTCTGTTTCACATTGGAATCCCCCCTCCCAGGTCAATGTAGATGCCTATTTATCTGTTGAAACTAAAGGGCAGCATTACGGTTCCGCTTCCAGCAGCACTTCACCAAAAAGTTCGAGCAATCACAAAAAACTTCATCACCTTCCTTCAAATCTGCAGAAAAACAAAAAAGAAAAAAAAAGGGTATCCAACCAAATGAAACAGCATTTTGATCAGGAATTTTTTGATATTGAACAAATCCTTAATGAGGGACCATTTCAGTACATAAGTGATGAAGAGTTCATGGACTATGATGCTGATGCTGACAGCAGTGAAGAAGAAGAGGACAATAACAGTGAAGAGGATGTACCAGCACAACAGCAAGAAACAAGCAGAAAGCAATTAACAGACCAAACAAAAAGACAAATGGTTGATGACATTCTACTGAACATGCATGCAGGGGAACTTAAAAGGGGATTTCTGTCAGACATGGGGAGAAGGTATGGGGTTCACAGAAGTACAACACTTAGGGTATGGAAATTTGTAAAGCAAAGTATAGCAGAAGGCAATGTTATTGATGTCAGAAGCAAGAAACCTGGTAAAACTGGTCCAAAACCAAAGGAGATCACTGATGAGTTCTTGCAGTCTGTGAAACCACCAAGCTACATTGACCGTAACGCGTCTTGCTTTGCCCCGCCCGGCCGGGCGCGTGCTCCGGGCGGAGCTCATGGAACTTGGGCGAGGCTTTTGGGCCTCGAATCTTCCTCCCTTGGGCCTCCGAACTTGGATCTTCATAACCGAGCCCTTAATCACCGATTTGATCCCTCCAATCGGCCTTGGGCTATCGAACGTGGTCGCGGTCTTCCAATACTTGTAGATGCTCCTCGAAAAGCCCGGGAAATTGCTCCAAGTACGCAAATTCCTACAAAACTCAAGCAAAACTACCAAAACACTGGAAAACACAAATTAGTAATAAAAGTGGCTCGTAGGAGCCAAAAACACTACTAATTACGACCAAGGGACGGGGATAAATATATATATAAGACGAACACATCAAACTCCCCCAAGCCAAACCTTTGCTTGTCCCTAAGCAAAGAGCTCCTTAATGAACAAATAAAACATGCCTCACCCCAATATAAAAATCAAGCACAAACGATTCAAGGCAAATCAAGTGAACATGCTTCAAAATCAACCAATCCTATCCATCTAATCACCCTTCCTCCCCAACAATTGTCAAGTAGAGCAAACCACAAGAGCATATAGAATTCAAGACTAGTGCTCACACACTCAACTCTCATTTATGTGGCGAGTAAAAGATGTACTCGATCGCTCTCCATCCCAACCCCTTTAATGTGAACAATGCCCTCCCAAACTCACAACACTCGTGTGTTTAAAAAGACATACACTCAACCTAATAGTCGACTCGGAATATGTCAAGTCATAACTTGCATTGATAAACAACACTTTCATATTTACACAACTCTATGCACAAGGTCAAAAGGTCTTTTAAAGCTTGTAATGTAAGGCTAGGGAAAAGGGTAGGATAAATTTGGGAATATGTGAGAGAAAAGCTATGCATTAAGGGAGCCATATCCTAATAAACCCATGACCAAAAATAACGGTCATAATTATCTCCAACAAAACTAACTCCAACACAAATCACCAAATATACTCCAATCATAAAAATCAATCCCAAAACTTACAATTTCACTCATAAAAATATGATAATATGGAACAAGAGTGAATAAACAAACTTAGAACTCAAACTCAAATATTTACAATGAAACTCAACTTTTTTTCCTTTTGATAAACAACCTTCACTTAGACAATTTGAACATCAAACTTTTTTTCTCTTTTTGCTCTTTTTTTTCATTTTTTTTCTTTTTTTTTGTAGAAGTTCACTTTCTTTTTTTTTTATTTTTTTATTTTCTCACTTTTTTTTTGAACTTCTCCTTTTTTTTTTCTTTTTCATCACACTTTTATTTTTCAAATATATACACAATAAAACTCATCAAAATAAAAATATGATCAAGAACAAATAACTTCTCAAACCCACCCAAATTGTGCAAATAATGTGCACACTACAAACTCCCTCACCTCACTCACTAATAGCTCCCCCAAGCCAAGCTTGGGACTAGTAACCAATGGGGCAAACATGACTTGTAATGTGGCTAAAAACAATAAAAGGGCACAAGCAACAACATGGGTAGCAAGAAGGGAACAAATGTATTTAAATAAATCTGAAGGCCACCTAAAAGAACAAATGCCTTTGTCCTCCACATGTGCATAATAGTGAGTCATGAAACACTACTCATCGTTGCAAATCAATACTCAAATTCATTGACATACCAGGAACTAACACACATTCCTAACCAAATCAACTAGTCAAGCACTATATTCACATGTAGTTGGGCAAAATTGACGCATGTTTAGGAATCCAAGTAATTAAACTTCAAATCATGATCAACAAATCCACAATGCTCACAATCAAATACCAAGAATCAAAACAATTTTTCTCAAGTATGGGGCACAGGGAAGCATGATTTACAGTTCATTGGTTCGTATTTTTTTTATTTTTTTTTATTTTTTAATTTTTTTTTGCATTTTTCATATAAGGAAAGCAATAAACTAATCTAAAAAGCAGTAAATCTAAACTAACAAAACACACCAAAAATAAACAAAAATAAAGAAAAAGGAAAGAGAAAAGTATATACCAAATCCAAAAATCTCCCCCAAGCCAAGATCGGACAATGTCCTCATTGGCTCGAAAGTAGCCCAGCTGGCTACTCATCCGCATCCTGGTCCATATGAGAGGACCCACCTGCTCCACCACTGGAACCAGCACCATCTGCACCAAAGGAGCCACTACCAAAATAGTTAGCATGAAAAGTCCCCCCCGACGGTCCCCCAAAAGGAATGTCCTGGCCGTACCCATGGAATGAGGAATAGTCTGTGTAAATGCCATGGGCAGTGGGATCCCTATCGTATCCCTGGGGTGGGGGCTGGAACCAGTCTGGGTAAACCGCATCGTCGGGAATGTTGCCCCGACGAGCGTAATCATCATACATAGGGTAGAGCCCCCTACCCTGGTTCCTCTCTAGGTAGCCTAACCTATGGTCGACAGAGCCAATCATCTGTCTGAACTCGGTCTGGGTCTGCTCTATGCGACCTATGGCCTAGCCAATACTCTGCAAGTCCCAAACTAGGTCAGAGTCACCGTGAAGGACGGAATAGGACTGTCGGGGTGGTGATGGTGGCTGTGGAATGGGCTGTACAGGCGGTGGCTGGGCCTGCTGTTGATCCTCACCCCTAGCATGGGCAACTAACAGGGCATAAGTATAGGACTCTTGCCCTGGGGGAAAAGCGGTCAGGTATGGGTTAGGCAAAGGAAAAATGGGCAAGGGTTGTTCAGTCCCTGTCCTAATGCACCAATGGGTGACCTGGTTCTCGTCTACCCACAACCACCCGAGCTCCTCAAGGTACCTAGAGGTCATGTAGGTGTCGAGTCCCATGTTAGTCATCCGGTGGGGTCCACTCTCTACAAAACCGGCCTTCTTGATGGCTATCCTAGTGATAAGGCCACCAAGACGGATAGGGGTAGTGTGGTGGTTGCTGGCCGTAGCGTGCCTACCTAGGTGGTGGATGATATACCGGGCGATGTTCAGTTTCTCATACCCAAACATGTAATGGCCAATTACAGCTAGTTCATTGGTCTGACAGTTATGGGGTTCATTTCTGCCTAGGAAACATACACCGGCAAATCTTTGCCACAATTTGGGGACGGGGTGATGAATAGGCCTAGCACTAGCATGTTGTGCATAAACATGTGAAATGCCAGTTAAAGCTAAATAAACATCCTCCATTTTAAACTCAGCATTCCACTGTCTGTTTAATTCCGGTTCCAGTTCAAACAATGTACAAAATTCCGCAAAAGCAAGAGTGATGTTTTTATTGTTAAGCCTAAAAATTAATTTTGGACCACTTTTATGGTTTTGAATAACAAGAGAAGATAAGAATTCACAAGTTAATTCACGGTATGTTGAATAATGCATATCTACAAATTTACGCGTACCAATATCATTCAAAAATCTCCTAACAAAACCATAATACCTAAAGTTTCTAAAGTGGGACGGTGTAACCACCATGAGGGAATTATATACCTCTCGTCCGTAGAGCACCTCCAATTTCTCCCGTTGCTCCGCCGTCGCGATCTTGATCGTCGGCCACTGAGGGAGTTGAAGAGCCGGGTCATATTGTTGGGATGACCCGCTTGAGCTTCCCCCGAGAAAATTCCTCGCCCTTTTAGCCGCCATTATGAGTGGTCAAAAATTAAATTTCGTGGAATTTGAAAATTTTTGATGTAGGAGTGTAGAGGATGAAGAGAGGAGTAGAAATATGTGAAAAGTTTTGGATTTGGGTAAGAGGTGAAGGAGAAATCTTAGAGAGAAGTCAGAGGAAATTTAGAGTTTAGAGAGATAAAGTGCCGAAGGAGAAGAATGAAATGAGAAAAGAAGAAAAAGAAAGGAAGAAGAAGAGGAAAAAGAACGGGCACCAGTCGCGCCCGGCCGGGCGGTCATTAGCCCGGTCGGGCGATCTTTATTCGTCTGTATTTTTTTGCTCGCGTCCGGCCGGGCGGTGATGGGCCCGGTCGGGCGATCTTGACCATTCAAAATTTCCTTCTCTCGCGCCCGATCGGGCGTGTGCTTGCCCGATCGGGCGATTTTTCTTCAATTCCGAGCCTTCTTCTCGCGCCCGGTCGGGCGTAATTCTGCCCGGTCGGGCCAATTTAAAGTCCGTATACGTCAACTCTCGCGCCCGGTCGGGCGAAGATCCGCCGGCCGGGCCCGAGAGTAAGGTTTGACGATTCTACTTTCTTCAAATTTGGCTAACTCTTTTCCTGTAAACTGTACCAAAAACTCATAAAACTCATTAAATTCCCTCCTCTCTCCTCTCATAAGAAAAAGAAGAAAAACAAAAATAAAAACAAGTAAAATACGGGTTGCCTCCCGCAAAGTGCTGGTTTATCTAGGTCCCGCACGACCTACTTACCATAGTTTTCTCAAAGTGAGCTAGAACTAGTCAGGTGTAGTAGTTCAACTGCACCAATCGTAGCCCCGTCATGATAAATCTTAAGCCTCTGACCATTTACCTTAAACTCATTACCATCCTCATCAATCAACTCTACAGAACCGAACTTATTTGCCCTTTTTACAGTGAAAGTACCCGACCACCTTGACTTCAACTTTCCTGGGAAAAGTTTAAGCCTAGAGTTGAACAACAACACCTTATCACCCTCTTTGAATTCTCTCGGAAGGATCATTTTGTCGTGCCATCTCCTAGTCTTCTCCTTGTAGACTCGCGCACTATCATAGGCCATCAACCTAAACTTATCAAGTTGGTTAAGTTGTAGAAGCCTCTTTTCTCCCGCTAGCTTAGCATCCAAATTGAGCTCCTTAATAGCCCAATATGCCTTGTACTCTAACTCCACCGGAAGATGACATGCTTTACCATACACAAGTCTATAGGGAGTGGTACCTATAGGGGTCTTAAATGCGGTTCTATATGCCCAAAGGGTGTCATCCAGCTTATCGCTCCAATCTTTCTTAGATTTTGCTACCACCTTCTCTAAGATGACCTTAATCTCGCGATTAGACACTTCGACTTGGCCACTAGTTTGGGGATGGTAGGCTAGCCCTGTCCTATGGTAAACACCATACTTCTTTAGGAGGGTATCTAACTTCCACTCATGAAAGTGGGATCCTCCGTCACTAATTATGGCTCTAGGCACTCCAAATCTAGGAAAAATAGTTTTCTTGAAAAGCCTATGGACCACCTTGGCATCATTGGTAGGAGTGGCAATGGCTTCTACCCACTTGGATACATAATCTACGGCGACTAGTATATAACGGTTCCCTCTAGAGGAAGGGAACGGTCCCATGTAATCAACACCCCAAACATCAAAAATTTTTACTTCCAAAATCCCAGTTTGAGGCATCTCATGCCGCCGCGAGATGTTGCCAGTCCTCTAGCAAGAGTCACAAGCTTGCACAAAAATGTTAGCATCCTTGAACATGGTGGGCCAATAGAATCCTGACTCGTTTATCTTGGCCACTATTTTAGAGGGACCATGATGTCCTCCATAAGGTGAAGTGTGGCAGCTAGTGAGAATACCATGTACCTCCCATTCGGGGACACACCTGCGAAATAATCCATCTGCACACTCACGAAACAAAAAAGGATCATCCCAAAAATAATGTTTAACATCATACAGGAATTTCTTTTTTTGTTGGTAGGACAAGTCAAGAGGTAGAGTACCACCCACTAAATAATTTGCATAATCGGCGTACCAGGGGTGTTGCTCTACTACTGCATACAGGTTGTCATCAGGGAAAGAATCATCTATAGGGAGAAAATCCTTACCCTCATCATACCTGATTCGTGACAAGTGATCTGCCACAACGTTCTCTGCACCCTTTTGTCCCTAATTTCAATGTTGAAATCTTGGAGCAAGAGAACCCACCGGAGTAGCCTAGGCTTTGATTCAGCTTTGGCTATCAAGTACTTTAAAGCTGCATGGTCAGTAAAAACAATAACTTTAGAACCAACTAGATATGATCTAAATTTTTCTAAAGCATAAATGACAGCTAAAAACTCCTTCTCCGTGGTGGCATAATTGACTTGAGCCTCATCCAAAGTTTTACTAGCATAGTAGATAGCATGTAAAACTTTGTCCTTCCTCTGTCCAAGCACGGCTCCTAGAGCAAAATCGCTTGCATCACACATGATCTCGAAAGGAAGATTCCAATCGGGAGCACATATGATGGGTGCCGATATCAAAGCATGCTTAATCCTGTTGAAAGACTCAAGACACTCATCAGTAAAAATAAAAGGGGCATCCTTAAGCAGAAGCTGAGTTAGTGGTTTAGCAATTTTAGAAAAATCTTTGATAAAACAGCGATAAAACCCCGCATGACCCAAGAAACTCTTAACTCCCTTAACATTAACTGGGGGAGGTAATTGCTCAATCACTGAAATTTTAGCTCTGTCTACCTGTATGCCCTTATCAGATACAATGTGACCTAGGATTACTCCCTCTGTCACCATAAAGTGACATTTCTCCCAATTTAAGACCAAGTTGCATTCTTCACATCTTTTAAGGATTTTAGCTAAATTTATTAGACATGAATCAAATGAAGAACCATAGACACTAAAATCATCCATAAAGACTTCCATGATAGACTCTATGAAATCAGAAAAAATGCTCATCATGCAACGTTAAAAAGTAGCAGGTGCATTACACAAACCAAAAGGCATTCTACGATATGCAAAAGTGCCATAAGGGCATGTAAATGTTGTCTTTTCCTGATCTTCAGGTTGGATCGGAATTTGGAAAAATCCCGAATACCCATCTAAATAGCAAAAGAACTTATGGTTCGCTAACCTCTCAAGCATTTGATCAATAAAGGGGAGAGGGAAATAGTCCTTTTTAGTGGCGACATTTAATCTACGATAATCAAGGCACATACGCCACCCTGTAACAGTTCTAGTGGGAATTAATTCATTTTTATCATTTTTAATAACAGTCATCCCACCCTTCTTAGGAACCACCTGTACAGGACTTACCCATTTAGAGTCAGAAATAGGATAGATAATACCTGCATCAAGTAACTTCATAACCTCTTTCTTGACTACCTCTTGCATATTAGGATTCAACCTCCTCTGGGGTTGAATGCAGGGCTTGTAGTTGTCCTCTAGGTGTATCCTGTGCATACAAAAATCTGGGCTTATACCCTTGAGATCATCAATACTATACCCTATTGCCCTTTTATGGGTTCGGAGAACCTCTAGAAGTTGGGAAGTTTGTGGGTCATCAAGTGCAGTACTAATGATCACAGGGTGCATTTCCTGCTCATCAAGAAAAACATATTTTAAATGAGAAGGGAGAGGTTTTAGTTCAGGTTTCTTTACCTCTGCAGGTTTCGATTCCTGAACTAATTTTACTACCTTCTTATTTTCTTTATCATCTAGTTCTTCTATGGCAAGTGCTTTCTCAATTATATCCACCTCCTTGCTCCAGACACTCGCATCACCTGCAGACAAATTACCACAAAGTATTTCTTCCAAGGGATCCCTTGCAAGAATCTGTGTCAAGCTATCATCACAAATATCATCCATTATATCTAATACATCAATTAAACAACAGTTTTCCTCAAGCATAGGACCTTTTAAAACCTTCCCTAAATTAAAAGTAATATTATCATCACCAACAGATAGGGTTAGTTTACCATTTTTAACATCTATAATGGCTCCTGCAGTATGGAGAAAAGGCCTACCTAATATAATGGGTATTTGTGTATCCTCAGCCATGTCTAATACAACAAAATCAACAGGGATGAAAAATTTACCAACTCTAACAGGGTCGTCCTCTAAAATACCTAGGGGATATTTAACAGAACGGTCTGCCATTTGCAAAGTGATATTAGTAATTTTTAGTTCACCCATATTCAATTTAGAACAGATAGACAATGGCATTACACTAACAGAAGCACCCAAATCACATAATGCTTTATCTATGAAGACATTACCAATATGACAAGGAATAGAAAAACTACCAGGATCCTTTAATTTAGGAGGAGATTTATTTTGTAACAATGCACTACACTCCTCAGTAAAAGCTACAGTTTCTACTTCATTAAAGGCCCTCTTCCTAGTCAAAATATCTTTCATAAATTTAGCATATGCAGGAACCTGTGTAATAAGTTCAGTAAAAGGAACCATTACCTGCAAATTTTTAACAACCTCCAGAAACTTACCAAACTGCTTGTCCAACTTAGTCTTTAGTTGGCGATTAGGGAATGGTAATTTGATAACTGGTGGTGCTTCCCTACTCTTCCCCTGGGGTGCATCCTTCCCTGGGGTTGTACCCTGCAATGAATCATCAAAAATATTAGCATCAGGAATTTTACCCTGCAGCCCTGCAGGGGAAATTGGTACAACGGAATCAGGATTAGCAATATTAGATAATTCAGGTTCATCCTCTTTGGGCATTTGGGGCCCATCGTAGTGTGAACCACTCCTTAGGGTGATTGCATTTGCATGATCCGTAGGTTGAATTCCCTGCGTTGGTAAAGCTCCCTGCTGACGAGATTGAAGGGTAGAGGACAATTGTGCTATTTGGGTGTCCATGACTTTATTATGGGCTATAATAGAGTCAATCCGTTGGTCTCTACTCTCCATATGTTTTTGCATATTAGTCAGCATTGCCCTAATTTCTGATAAAGCAGGGTCAGAAGATGTAGTAGGGGGCTGTGATGGGGGTTTCTGATTAGCATGAGGATGGTAATATTTCTGCTGTGGAGGGGGTGCTTGTTGTGGTTGTTGTGGAGGTGGAGGATTTTGAACATTGGTGCTACGGTAAGATAGGTAGGGGTGGTTCCGGTAGCCAGGATTGTAGGAATTGGAGTATGGGTTATTTTGCTTGTAAGTTTGAAAAGCGTTAACTTGCTCCATTGAACTCCTGCAATCTTGTTCATAATGACCTACACTTCCACAATTTTCACAGAAAGCATCATTAGCATTATTAGAAACAGCAGAAACATTAGCAACAGAATTAGGATTGTTAGTAGTGAGATTATCTAGTTTCTGACAAATAGAAGTAAGCTGGGCTTGCAATAAAGTGACTGAATCAACATGATGCTTGCCCTTGTTAGCAAAACCTCTAGCATTCCCATATTGGGAATTATGGATTGCCATATCTTCAATAACCTGACCTGCATCATCAACATTTAAATTCATAAATCTACCGCTAGCTGCGGAATCTAAAATTGTCCTAGATGCATTTCCTAAACCATTGTAAAAAGCTTGAATCAGCTGCCACTTCGCTAAATTGTGGTGGGGACACTCCCTCTGCAGATCCTTGAATCTTTCCCAAGCTTCATATAATGCTTCATTTGTCTCTTGGGCAAAAATCTGGATGGCGCTTCTCAATAAAGCTGTTTTCTCTGCAGGGTAATATTTATTATAAAAATTCAACGCAAGAGTCTCCCAGTTAGTAATACCAAGTGCAGCTCTATTCAAACCATTAAACCATAATTTAGCTTTTCCACATAAAGAAAAGGGAAAAAGAATCTCCCTGATTTGATCCTGCGTTACCCCATTCTGCCTGATAGAATTGCAGTATTGACAGAAATCTGCAATGTGGAGATTAGGATCTTCACCCTTTGCTCCACTGAATTGCTTTCTTTTTATCATCGTTATGAACTAGGGCTTGATCTCGAACTGGACTCCCTCGAGATCGGGCGTAGGAGAAAGATGTGGAAAATCCGTCAGCGATGGTTGCGAATAATCGCTAAGCTTGCGAGGTGGAAGTGGTGTACCCATCTCTAGTTCTGAATCAGAAGAATGCTCCGAATCACTAGAAGTAGGTAATGGATTTCCAGGAATATTATTACTCCCAGAACCTGCTAAGATCTGCCTGTAAAAATTCTTCTGTCTATGAAACGAGCGTTCGATCTCAGGATCGAATGGAATGTAACCTGATCTGGAACACCTGGGCATAAACAAAGAACTAAAAAGACAGATATTAGAACTACCTCAAAGAACTAATGTCCTTTGAGGCAAAAGGGAAAAATAATCTAAACTATAAAAACAATTAGAAATAAAAATAAAACCGTTTCCCCGGCAACGGCGCCAAAATTTGACAGGCTAAAGTCGTATCACCTAATCAAAAATAATTACCTAAGTCCACTAGCTTATGCAGATAGGGAAGTAGGGTCGAATCCACAGGGAAACAAGTCTTTCTATTCCTAATTAATTATTATAATCCAAATTATTAAAGTAACCAATAATTGTTGTGATTATAAACTATACTACGAAGATTATGAGTAAGGGAATGATTAAGGAAGAAATCAATAATAATAAAGCCTAGGGCATAGGTTCACTAATAAGCAATATTCCAGGGTAAAACACAATAATCAATCATCAATGCATTAATTAATCAGATCATAAAGGGCTTTCGCTACGTATTACGATCACATAATTAATTTACCGGTATTAAATCTCATCTCTCGAATCTCGACCTAACCATTTATAAATTAATCTTCCTATTGAAACTAAGCCTAAACATCAATTCTCATCTCTCGAATCTCGAATCAATATTGCTAAACTCATACAATCAAACCTGGCCAAATCTAATTGCATAGCATATAAACAATCAATAGGAAATCAATTAAGCATTAATAATCAACAATCATAATATTACCCCTTCATATTATTTATTAGATCCCCATAAACCCTAGAAGGAAAACTACTCAGACATAATCAAAACTAAGCAAAACATAATACTTAAACAAGACATGAAGGAAATTGGAAAGAAATAAAATACTGAGATTAATTAAGAGAGAAATCGTACCAAACGGCGGAATTACAATAGAGTTGAGGAACAAGAAAGAAAATAAAAGTCTAGAGAGAGAAAGTTAAGTAGAGAGAAGGAAGAGAAAATAAAACTAGAGTAATAATAATGAAAAAGAAGTCCTAATCTTGCCTAATAAAATTACATTAATACTAAGCAAGAATTATCCGCTAAAACAAATTAATCGGAAACAAATTTCCCTAATTTCTACACGCGCCCGGTCGGGCAAGGGGCCGCCCGACCGGGCCCGCCTTTTCTCTTCAAGGTTGGCTTCTCGCGCCCGTCCGGGCGCGTCTTGCTTTGCCCCGCCCGGCCGGGCGCGTGCTCCGGGCGGAGCTCATGGAACTTGGGCGAGGCTTTTGGGCCTCGAATCTTCCTCCCTTGGGCCTCCGAACTTGGATCTTCATAACCGAGCCCTTAATCACCGATTTGATCCCTCCAATCGGCCTTGGGCTATCGAACGTGGTCGCGGTCTTCCAATACTTGTAGATGCTCCTCGAAAAGCCCGGGAAATTGCTCCAAGTACGCAAATTCCTACAAAACTCAAGCAAAACTACCAAAGCACTGGAAAACACAAATTAGTAATAAAAGTGGCTCGTAGGAGCCAAAAACACTACTAATTACGACCAAGGGACGGGGATAAATATATATATAAAATGAACACATCAGAAGCATGTGTTTATGATGAATTGAGATTAATTTAGGGGAAATTGATTGAGTTGATAATGTGATTTAATTGGTTGATTGATTTTGTGCATGTGTGTGCTTGATTAGGCTTGATCACCCTTGTTATTCACACTAGATTGCATTGTGAGTTCACATTGATACGGACCATTGATTTGTGGCTTACATTTACTCGATTGAGATATCTTGTGATGTTTCCTAGCTAGTGTTTGATGTAGTTGACGCTAATTAGACCTCTAGGAGAATAGCTTGATGAACTCTCTTGGTTGCAATTTCGGTTTTCCCTCACATTTCTTGACTTGATTGGTTAATTCCCCAAGTTTATTGAACTTCATCGTTGATGCATGTGGATCCATTTCCCTAGTGCTTTAGCATTCAATTATTACTAGCCTTTTTCATTGCCTAGCTTAGCTCTAGTTTCTACCATAAACCCCTACTAGATTTCGGAATAGCTTAACTTAGGCATCGTGCATTCGACCTCCATTCCTTTGGGTTCGACCTTGACTTACCACTACACTTCATAGGGGTTAGTTGAGTTACAAATTTTGTTTGATTGGGTGGGGTGGTAGCCCAACGACCTACTGTTCTCCTTCCCATCAAAATGGCGCTGTTGCCGGGGAATGGTGCTTTGAGTGCATGTTGTTGTTGAGTCTATTCCACTCTATTTGCAAAATACAAAAAGATTTTACACTTTAGGCTACACTTGTAGACGTGCTACTAATATTTTATTTGAGTTTTGTGTGCATAGATCCCAAGCCATGGGAGGAAATTCAAGAGTTGCCTTGAAGGAACTTGGAGTGCCCGGTGCATATAGGTATGAGAGCGGCATAGCTCCACCTACAACACCGGCAAACGATTTTGAAATTAGGCCGGCAATGATCACCCTAATTGAGAGGAGACAATATAGTGGGGCAAAGAACGAGAGCCCATTGAACCATCTTAAGGAGTTTGAAAAATAGTGTAACACAATCAAGGTCAATGGAGTATCTCAAGAGATTATCCGCCTTAAGTTGTTCCCTTTCTCTCTCAAAGGAAGATCTTTGGAATGGCTAGATAAGGAAGTGAAGCTCAATTCTTTGAGAACTTGGGATGATGTCGCCAAAGCTTTCTTGTTCCGTTTCTATCCTCAAAAGAAGACGGCGGAGGCAAGAGCTTTGATTCAAGGGTTCAAGAAAAAGCCAAATGAAAGTCTTTATGAAGAATGGGAAAGATTTAAGGATTATTAAAGGGAGTGTCCACACCATGGGGTTCCTACCTATCAAATCATACATATCTTCTATGGTGAGGGTTGAGTTCTCATGGGAGAGCAAGTTTGGATGCCGGAGCTGGAGGCCCAATCATGAACAAAACGGAAGAAGAAGTGGTTGATGCAATTGATGAAGTGGTTCGTCATTACATGAGTTGGCAAGAAGTGGAGAGAGAACCAACAAGCAAGGGTTACTCAATCGAACAACTTAGTGCCATCATTGATTTGACTACTTTGATTGCGGATTTGGGGAAAGAAGTTATGTCTCTCAAAGAAAAGCTTGAGAAGCCCCCTTCCCATGCTCCAATTCTTCCATCCCAAATTAAGGGGAGAGGTACATCTTCTCACTCTAACTCCAATCTTTCTTCTTATTGCATGATTGTGGAATGTTGGCCATGTGAATTATGTGGAATGAATGATCACAATGCTTCTATGTGCCCAAATGTTCCTTGTAGTGAATGTGATGGAAGTGAAATGGAACATGTGAATTATGTCAATAATCATGCTTGTGAACCTAGAATTGATGTTCAAAGGAATGTTGGAAATAGGAATTATCATATGAATCATGATGATTATAACCAAAATGGAGGTTGTAGAAATCATGGATACCAAGGGATTCATGGTAACTATAACCATCATGGTTGTAATGATCATGGTCATGGCCATAGACATGGGGATCATAATCAAGGTTATGATAACCATAGTCAACAAAGGAGCCAAAATCAAACTAGGGGTAATTGGAATAATCAAACTAGGGGATATTTTTAAGCAAATTTTCAAGATAGTTCCCCAATTGATTTAGTTCCAAATGCTCAAAGTTCAAATGATAATTCCTATGATCAATCATTTTCTTCTAGGGAATTTTTGGAAAGTGTCATTGAGAAACAAGCCAAAACTTTGGAAATGTGTATGGTTTTGAATGAAGAGAAGTTTAATTACATGTTGGCATATAACAAGGATTTGAGTGAAAACTTTCTCAATTGACTAGTGTGTTCAAGGAATATGCAAACTCTTCTTCTTTGACTCCACCTAGCCTAGATTCTAGGAACCCTATGGATGCCATTGTTACTAGAAGTGGTAAGGTCCTTGAGGGAGGTGTGCCTAAGAAGAGTGTTGCTAGAGAGAGCACTAGTGAGAATCCCATTGAAGTTGAAGGTGGTGAATGTCCTATGAGTGAAAGTGTTGATGAGGAACAAGTAGAGAAGATGATAGAGAAAGAGAAAGAGAAAGAGGTTTGCAAGCCAAGGCTTCCCTATCCCTAAAGATATAATATATATAAGTTGGATGAGCAATTTGGGAAATTTGTAGAGATGTTAAGCAACTTCATCTAACTCTTCCTTTCACCGATGTTGTTGAACAAATGCCAAACTATGCTAAGTTCCTTAAGGAGATTTTGAGTGGAAAAAGGACTTGTGATATGATGGAGACCATTAGTCTTATCGAGCATTGTAGTGCAATTATCATGAACAAGATGCCTCCTAAGTTGAAGGATCCCGGAAATTTTTCCATCCCTTGTGCCATCAACAAGACCGAAATTGATAATGCCTTATGTGACTTAGGAGCTAGTGTTAGCCTTATGCCATATTCGGTTTATCAAAGATTAGGTCTAGGAGAACTTCTACCTTCCAAGATTACTTTGCAATTAGCCGATAGGTCAATCAAGATTCCTAAGGGAAAGGTAGAAGATGTGCCTTTAAGGGTTGGGAAATTTGTTATTCCGGTTGATTTTGTAGTGTTGGATATGGATGAAGATGCTACAATACCTATCATCTTAGGTAGACCCTTCCTTGCTACATCGGGGGCTATGATAGATGTTAAAAGTGCTAAGATTTCTCTTAAGATTGGAGAGGAGGTAGTTGAATTTGATTTGAATGAAGGAATGAAATATCCCTCTTTTTCTTTAGAAAATTGCATGAGAGTTGAAGTGCTTGATAATATTGTGAATTCCATGCATGAGCACTTGCTCACATCTAATGATCCTCTTGAGTGTGTCTTGTTGAATAAGGAAAAGATAGGTATCCCAACCAAGGAAGTGCAATTGTATGAAGATTTGCTTGATGGAGGCAATATAGGGAGTGAAGAAGAAACTTGTGTGGGGATATCAAGTCAAGATGCTTTGCAAGTGGCCTCAACCAAAGAAGGTAAAGGTGTTCCCATGGTAGAGTTAAAACCTCTACCATCACACCTTAGGTATGAATTCTTAGGCCCTAATTCTACATATCCCGTTATTGTTAGTGCATCCTTGAGTGAGAGCCAAGCTCAAGCGTTATGTGGTGTTTTGAGAAAGCACCAAGGTGCTTTGGGGTACACAATTGATGATATTAAAGGCATAAGCCCCGCCTTGTGTACACACCACATAACACTTGAGGAGGGAACCCTACCTTCTATTGAACGACAAAGGAAACTACATCCCCAAATGGGAGAAGTAGTCAAGAAAAAGATCACCAAGCTTTTGGATGTGGGAATCATATTCCCCATCTCAACCTCAAGGTGGGTCTCCCCCGTGCATGTCGTTCCTAAAAGGGGGGTATGACCGTAGTTGAGAATGAGAAAGGTGAGCTCATTCCAACTAGAACGGTCACTGGTTGGAGGATGTGTATAGACTATAGACGTCTAAACACGTCAACCAAAAAAGATCACTTCCCTCTCCCTTTTATTGACCAAATGCTTGAAAGGTTGACTAGGCACAAATTCTATTGCTTCCTTGATGGATATTCGGGATTCTTTCAAATTCCTATTCATCCCGAGGATCAAGAAAAGACAACCTTCACATGCCCCTATGGTACTTTTGCATATAGAAGAATGCCCTTTGGATTGTGTAATGCTTCAGCGACCTTTCAAAGGTGTATGATGAGCATTTTTGGGGACATGCTTGAAGAGGAAATGGAAGTCTTCATGGATGATTTTTCCGTGGGAGGTGTTTCATTTGAGGATTGCCTCATAAATCTTGAAAAATGTCTTGAGAGATGTGAAAAGGTCAATTTGGTGCTTAATTGGGAAAAATGCCACTTCATGGTGGAAGAAGGTATTGTTCTAGGCCATAAGATTTCTCATAAAGGCATTGAAGTTGACAAAGCTAAGATTGAGGTGATAGAGAATTTGCCCCCTCCGTTCAATGTGAAAGGGGTAAGATCATTTTTGGGTCATGCCGGATTTTATAGAAGGTTTATCAAAGACTTTTCTCTCATTGCTAAGCCCTCAAATGATCTTCTCCAAAAAGATGTTGATTTTGTCTTTGATGATGCTTGTTTGGAAGCTTTTAATAGATTGAAGAAAGCTTTGACTTCTACTCCTATTGTCCAAGCCCCTAGATGGGATTTGCCATTTGAGCTTATGTGTGATGCAAGTGATACGGCCATAGGAGGTGTGTTGGGTCAAAGAATTGACAAAAACTCCATGTCATCTATTATATGTCAAAGACCTTCAATGGTGCTCAAAGAAATTACACAACAACGGAAAAGGAATTCTTGGCTATTGTTCATTCTTTTGAGAAATTCCGTTGTTATTTGTTGGGGTCTAAGACTATAGTCTTCACCGATCATGCGGCTTTGAAATATCTCTTTGGAAATAAGGAATCCAAACCGAGGTTGATTCGTTGGGTCCTTAAGCTTCAATCTTTTGATCTTGAGATCCGGGATAAAAAAAGGTGCGGAAAATGTTGTTGCGAATCATTTGTCTAGACTTGAGGATTTTCAAGTTCAAGATGATGGGTCTCCTATAGAGGACCGGATGTTGGATGATTCATTATATGTTATCAATGTGAAGGAGCTCCCTTGGTTTGCCGATTTGGTGAATTTTCTTGCTTGTGGGGAGTTCCCTCCTTCCTTTTCCAACAATCAAAGGAGGAAGCTCAAGAGAGAAGCTAGCCACTATGTTTGGGATGAACCAATCTTGTACAAAAGAGGTGTGGATGGATTGTTGCGCCGGTGTGTGCCAGATGAGGAAATGCCAAATGTTTTGAAGATGTGCCACTCGGATCCTAGTGGTGGTCATATGGGTGTTTCAAGAACGGCCTCTAAGGTGCTTCAATGTGGATTATGGTGGTCTAACCTCTTCAAGAATGCTTGGGAGTATGTCAAAAGTTGTGATCAATGCCAAAGGACCGGGAATATTTCAAGAAGGAATGAGATGCCCTAACAACCAATACTTGAGTTGGAAATATTTGATGTTTGGGGTATAGATTTTATGGGTCCTTTTCCATCTTCTTATGGGAATCAATATATTCTTGTTGCCGTTGATTATGTGTCAAAGTGGGTGGAAGCCATTGCTTCTCCAACTAATGACCATAAAGTGGTGATGAAATTGTTCAAAAAGATAATATCCCTAGGTTTGGCATCCCCAAAGCGGTTATAAGTGATAATGGCTCCCATTTTGTGCACTATGCTTTCCGGAAGATGTTGAAGAACCATGGAGTGAACCAAAGATTTGGTCTTCCTTATCATCCTCAAACCAATGGGCAAGTTGAGGTATCAAATCGTCAAATTAAGTTGATTCTTGAGAAGACGGTTTCAAGGAGTAGGAAAGATTGGGCAAACAAGCTTGATGATGCCTTGTGGGCATATAGAACGGCTTTTAAGACTCCTATTGGTACCAATCCTTATCGCTTGGTTTATGGGAAGTCTTGTCACCTTCCGGTTGAGCTTGAACACCGCACTCATTGGGCTATTAAGAAGATCAATTTTGATTTAGCTAGTGCGGGTGAGCAACGTTGGTTGGACCTACATGAGTTAGAAGAGCTTCGGTTGGATGCATATGATTGTGCTAGCTTGTATAAAGCTAGAACTAAGAAGGTGCATGATAAGCTCATTGAGAAGAAAGAGTTTGTTCCGGGGGATAAGGTGCTCCTTTTCAATTCCAAAATGAGGCTTTTCCCCGGTAAATTGATGTCTCGTTGGACCGGTCCTTTTGTTGTTCAAGAGGTGTTCTCAAATGGCTCTATTGAAATTTCTCCTTTGGATTTCTCGAGGACTTTTAAGGTCAAAGACATAGGCTCAAGCGGTATTATGATGGAGTATTTGTGGGGGTCATCCATGACATGACTCTATATGATCCACCTTGAAAGGGGTGGAGGATGTCTAGCTTGAGACTCTAAAATAAGCGCTTCACGGGAGGCAACCCGTGTTTTTCTAACTTTTTCTTCCTTTATCTTTTTGGTTTTTCTTTGTGTTTTGATGGTGTTTTTGTGGTTTAATCTTGTTGTGTTTGATGTTGTAGGTTGGTTTGAGTTGATTTCCATCAATTTTGATGCCAATTTTGAGGTAAACTTGTCCCAATTCTTAAGTTGGAAAAATGGGTAAGTATGGAGGATGGTGAGTACTTGTGTTTATTTTCATGATTTTCATGTTTTTCACTCTCCAATATGAAGTGTAGCTACTGACTATATGGTTCCCCATGACCATCATAGGGGTGTGCGCACAAGATGAGGGAGGAAGAAACTCGGAGGAAAACTCCAGGTTTTGTGCGCCCGCACGTCAGCAAGGTGCGGCCGCACACGAGCTCTGTGCGGGCGCACATCTCCTATGTGCGGCCGCACCTAGCTGGGTGTACGAGGGGCTTGTTTCCCTCCTCTTTTAACCCGATTTTCCTTTTCTCTCTCTCTCCTACTTCATTCTACTTCCTTCTTAGATCTATTGGGGTTGCTCATAGTTATACTCCATCTTCATCATATTGTTTTTCATCTTTCTACATCAAAATCTCCATAATTCTCACTACTTTGTTACCCAAGTCTTCATTCTACATCATTAAAGGTAATTTTCTCACTCCTAGTTTGAAAAATTTTGGGTACTTTTCAATTGGAACTTGTTGGTATGATTGTTGGAGATGTTTATGTGTAGTAGTGTTTTTCTTGCTTAAATCTTGTGATTTCCTATCAATTGAGAGTATAATTGCATGTTTTATGTGATAAAGTTTCAATTTTTATACCTCATGAGAATTTGAGCATGACTAGTACTACCCTCACTCTCACCGCCATTACTACCACTACTTGTTCTTATGTTGATGACTATGGAAATGTTGATGTTGGTTTTGTGAAATTTAATTATGATGATGATATTATTTGAGCATATTATGGATTTTGGCATGAATTTCGTTGGATTTTCATATGATTAGTTTTAGGGTATTTTGTTGATGTTGATGGTGATAATGGAGATAATGGTTTGTTGGTAGTATGGTATATTGTTGCTTTTATTAATTGTGATTTGAGGTAATATTTGTGTCAATTGTGATGCTTTGATTATGCATTATTCAACTCTATTGAATTTTTGCTTCACTCATGGAATATTGTACACTTTATTTTTCCCCATATTCATGATTGATTTTTGGCATACTATTCCTATTTTTGAAACCATTCTCTTTGTCCATTATTTTGTAGATGGATAGTTCAAGGCATGCTAAGCGCACCAAGGTTACAAATTCAAGAAGAACTATTGATCCACCTTCCACCATCAAAGAAACATACGGCATCAAGTTCACGGTCCAAAAGCATTGGGACCGATTCGAGAGTCTATCATCAAGGAAATTATATTCTACGAGATTTTATGATCGTGACACCACTACTCTTCTAGGGATCGACGATGATGTACGGATGTTGGCTCGGAATTTGGGCCTTGAGCAATTCATCGATCTTAGTGCTCCCACCTTTGCAAGGCTCACATATGAATTTCTATCATCGCTCGATGTGCACAAGAGTAGCAACGACAATGAATGTCCAACACTATCTTTCCAAGTGTTCAATGACGATTATTCTATTCCCCTTTCATTCCTAAACAAAATGTTCCATTTTCCGGAGCCCATCGAGGGAGTGCCTTTGATTTATCCGGCCTATGAAACTCTTCATCACGACCATAAGTACGATGAGGATGATTGGTGGGATGACATTTCTATTGAAGACGCTTATTGTGCTCAATCTTAAAAGTCGGCCTCAATAGTCCATGGTGCGATGCGCTATTTTAGCCGCATCCTTACTTATGCATTTTTCTCCAAGGATTCTCTTGGAGCCATGTCTCAAGAACAATTAAGTTGGCTATGGTTGGCTAGTCGGCCCAAGGATGATGAAGTGGAGGTGATCGACTTTGCAAGGCACTTGCTCGACCGTTTCATCGACATTAGGGACGGCTTCTTTCTCTCGGGGAGCATACAAATAGGGGGTATGATTACCATCATTGTGTTGTCACTTTACAAAAAGTATGCATCCAAGATTGGGGATCTTAAGGAGATTAAGGATCCTAGAGAGAAGTCTTCATCTTGCTTGTTGGGCACGTTTGCCTTGATCAACCAAAAGTTCATTAAGCGCACCATCATGGACGATTTGTTCATTTGGAAAGTGTCGAGGACTACCGATTGGTGCCTTATCCCCACGAAGGGTCGATGGTAAGAGACAAAAATTCATCCTACCCTTGGAAGCCTCCTAAGAGAGATATTCCAAGTTCTTTTCGTCGGGTTTCCATGCCTTCTTCGGGAAATGCTCATCCAAAGTCTAAGGCCTCATCATCTAAGGGAGGTAACCCTAGTACTTCTTCTCCTACTCCTTTTTCTCCTTCATCTCCTTCCTTGCATGACTTGTCTAGCTTGCATGAAAAGATTGATGCCCTTACTTTTGCTTTGTCTTCTTCCTCTTCTATGGGGAATGGTTGTTTAGAGGGTAGCTATGATTATCATGCTAGGAGGGTGTATGACTATCATGTTTCTAGGGGGGATATTGAGCCTTATGTAAACTACCCGTACCTCCCGGTCCAAGAGGGCTCTATCCCACAGTGGGAGCCTTTTGACAAGGCGGTGGGGCCCCGTCTCTGCTATCCCTATTGGGAGGGCCCACATGTGGCACATAGTGCCATTCGTGGGACCTCTAGAGGGGATTATGATTACAAGAGGCCGGGAGGGTGTGACTGGACTTATGATCCAGCTAACCCTGCTCCTTTCCCTTCCCTTGAGACTGAGGGGAGGTGGGGTCGTTCGGGTCCCCCTGTTTTGGATGATTGGTCTGAGTATTTTGCTGCTGATGCCCTTAGGAGATTAGGTAGGGCTAAAGGGAAGGAGGTTGTTTCTATGGGTGGGGGGAGTCCTAGTTCTACCCCCTACTTTAGTGCCGAGTGAGCCATGTTGGCTACCCCTCTCCGTATGCATGTTTCATGATTATGTTTCATGTTTGCCCTATGGTTGGGTTTAGCTTGGAGGAGGGGTAGCTCATTTCTAGCTTGGGGGAGTTGGTTTAGGTTGGTTGTGGTTTGCATGTCTTACCCCTTGCTAGTGGTTCTTTCGCATTTTCCTTCTTAGCCTCCATGTCCTTTGTCTGCTCTGATGTCTCTGTGATGTTTTATCTGCTGATTTCTTTGATGATGACTTACTCTATTCCTTATCTATCTGCTCTGCTGTTATTCTGACGATTCTTGTTGTTGATGATGTTTCCTGATGTTTCACTGTCTCTGATATATATTTTTCATTTCCTGTCGTTATGCTGCCGAATTTTCGGCCGATTTCACTTGGAAGTTACTAACAATTTTCTTTGTATATAGATTCTTTTATTTTCTTTTTCTCACTTGGTTTCTTGAAGAAGCTTTTGTTTATGGAATGCAACGAGGTGGTTTCTACCTGCTTCGTTTATTTTTGCTAAGCTTGGAAGCCCGGTGAGATCTTTCTTATTTTTCTCTTTATTTTTCTTGGTTGCATAGAATAGGATTCTTATGTGTTTAACTTTCTTTCTAGTCCTTTTCATACTATTTCTCCTATATTTCCTTTTCTATGTCTCCCTTTCTTTTATTTTCTTTTTTCTTTTACTTTCCTTTATTTTTCTTTTTATTCTTGATGTGATTTTGAGGCATTATTTTTCATTTTTCTTATGAAATGAACCTTGTACATTGGATTCGTCTTTTGCATGATTTTCTTCCTAGGTTGTAAAGGTGTGCACGGTTTGAGACTATGTTTGGTTGACTCTAGGATAGTGTATGCTAGGGTAGTTGGTTTGAACTAGGAGGATCATTAAGCCGGATTCTACTTGTTTGTGGCATGTTGGTAGTTGCTCCCTATAATCAATTTGACACCACTAGTGAGTTATTGCCACAACCTTGTAAGGTTACTTGTTTTTCTAGCCTTCAACATTTCTTGTATGAGCGGCGTGGATCCTTGACTATGCAAACCTAATCTAATAAAGCTTGATGTATGATTCTCAAACCCGAGACCGAACTATCTAGGGAGGAAAAAGGCACCTTTTTCGGGGTGGTATTCTTCATTTTTAGGATAGCTTTATTCATTTTTGATATTTTTGGGTTTACATTTGCCTTCTTGCAATCATTTGAGCCTTATCCCTTCTTTTCAAGCCACATCTTTAGTTATTTGACCTTTTGTTTCATTTTCTTTCTTTTCTTGGTTTTTGTGAAGCAAAATGATCATTTGTGATGGAGTTTGTGGTGGATGAATTGGAGTTTTGGTTTTTATGAATGCAAGTTTGTGATATCATTTTCTTTGTGAATAATGGCAAATATTTGAGAAAAAGCCGTCCAACTTCAAAATGGCATGGACAAATAAGTTGCTTATAGAAAAAGCCGTCCGAATTAAGTAAAAGAGGCAAGGACAAAGCATTATAAAAAAAAAAAAAAAAATTGAAAAAGTGAAAAATTCAAAAATATTTCGATGTATTCTTTTCTCCTTCCAAGCATTGAGGACAATGCTTCATTTTAGCTTGGGGGAGGAGCGTGTACGCTTTTTGTATATATTTCTTTGTGAGTATAACTTCAAGTAAGCTTGGGGGTGTTGTTTTTGTTTGGTGATAACTTAGTCTTGGTGTAAAGATATGCGCAATCTTTGCTTCACTATTAGGAAAACCACCAAATTTTAAATTTTAGCCTACCTTCACCCTTATTGCCTTACGTTACAACCTTGGGGAAAGACCTTTCGCCTTAGATAGTTGAGTCACTATTCGGGGGAGGGCATCATGGGTCATTGCCTAAGGAAAGGGGATGCATAGTCAAGATTGTCGAGTAGCCTAAAAATAATTCTTTTCCGGTTCCTTCGAGGAATCATTTGGACACTCACTAAGGGGAGATTTGAGACTAGTGGGGAGAACGTGGTAAGATTGTTTGGGATGAAAGTGGATTGTGATAACTAATTCCTATGCCTAGCATACCCTATGTTTCAATCAACCTTGGATATCTTGAAACGTGCATACCTTAACTACTTAAGAAAGATTGACATTCATTTGCATTATAGTCTTTATGTTAGTTCATTTCGCAAAGGTTTGTTTTCATTTTACTTTCCTTTCTTTTTATGGTTTGCCTCATTGATGTTTGGTGGAGAGTTATGGGTCAAACTCTTAGGATACCCTTACGAGACCTCACTCGTCCTCATAGGCGACTTTGGGGTTTAAAGGGCTTGTTGTAGCTAAAAGCAACCGTGATTCCTACGACAGTGAGTTTAGTGTATATTCTTATCTTGAGTCTTTCTTTTTCATTTTCAATAAAATTTTCATCCTTTATCTTTCTTGCTTTGTTTTGCTCGAGGACGAGCAAAAGTTTAGCTTGGGGAAATTTGATGAGTGACATTTATGGCACTCATTTGGTCCCTTTTTGGATGAATTTTATTTCATTTTATTACTCTTTTCTTAAGTTTTCCTAGTTTTATTCTAGTTTTCTTCATTTTATGCCTTTTGTAGTTAGTTTCTCTATTTTATGCATTTTCTAGTCTACTAGCTATTTTTCCCTTTTACTTGCTTTTTATCCTTTGATTGTAGGTTGTGATTGATTTTCCAAGGATTCCTGAGCTTCCTCTCCATACTTTTCCATTGATTTTCATGCCTAAAGCTTGTGCAAGAAGTCTCAAGTCAAAGGGAGGTCCAAGGAGCATGCTTCAAGGTCTTGTATATGCCTTCCTCATGGCTTATACCCTTCAAGAAATTCAAGAAAGTTCCTGCCTACTTTGTCCTCCATCACCATCATCTAGGATGTGTGCACCGCATGAGCTAGGACAAAGAAGAAGAGAAGGAAACAGCAGAGATGTGCGGGCGCACTCGAGGAGTGTGCGGCCGCACATCTGTCGAGTACGGCCGCACACCAGGTGCGTGCGGGCGCACCTGTCTGGGTGTTCTCCCGTGCGCACCATTCTCTCTCCTCCGAGCGCCCGCACCGGCGTGGGTCTATTTTTGGACGACTTTCCCAACTTCCTCTTTGTATTTGATAGTTATTTCTTTCCTTTTATAGGGGGAGATTAGATCTTCATTAAATAAGAATTAGATTAGATTAGATTCTAGAGAGAGAAAAACACTAGTTCTTAGCATTTTTAGAGAGAGAAAGTGTGGGTTTGATGGTTGATGATTGAAGACTGCTACATTTGATTTGATTTCTATCAAGTTTGTAAGGATTCTTTACTCTTTAATGCAATTTAATGTTTGATTTCATTAGTATTGTTGTTTGATTTGGTTAATTGATAGTTTGATTGATTTTGATTGAATTTGTTGGTTTCAATTTGATTTCAATTGATGAATTTGGGAATGATGATTAGTTTAGCTTTGATTTTGATGTTCTTCATGGATTGTGAGTAGTTTATTTTCTAGGGTACTGGCGAAGCATGTGTTGATGATGAATTGAGATTAATTTGGAGGAAATTGATTGAGTTGATAATGTGATTAAATTGGTTGATTGATTTTGTGCATATGTGTGCTTGATTAGGCTTGATCACCCTTGTTATTCAGACTAGATTGTATTGTGAGTTCACATTGATACGGACCATTGATTTGTGGCTTACATTTACTCGATTGAGATATCTTGTGATGTTTCCTAGCTAGTGTTTGATGTAGTTGACGGTAATTAGACCTCTAGGAGAATAGCTTGATGAACTCTCTTGGTTGCAATTTCGGTTTTCCCTCACATTACTTGACTTGATTGGTTAATTCCCCAAGTTGATTGAACTTCATCGTTGATGCATGTGGATCCATTCCCCTAGTGCTTTAGCATTCAATTAGTACTAGCCTTTTGCATTGCCTAGCTTAGCTCTAGTTTCTACCATAAACCCCTACTAGATTTCGGAATAGCTTAACTTAGGCATCGTGCATTCGACCTCCATTCCTTTGGGTTCGACCTTGACTCCACTACACTTCATAGGGGTTAGTTGAGTTACAAATTTTGTTTGATTGGGTGGGGTGGTAGCCAAACGACCTACCGTTCTCCTTCCCATCAAACCCCCTCTCTCACGCACGCCTCTCTCACTCTCCCCTCTCACCCACGGCCGGCCACCCCTAGTGGCCCACGTGGTGTTGCGCGGTGGTTCTTGGCTAGTTGATCGTTCGTTCATCTCCGTAGAAGGTCGATAGAAGGGTTCTTTTGCGAATAACTAGCATTAGTGGAGGTCTTAATCTGTGCCCATGGACCAAGTAGAGGAATCACGTTTGAAGTTCTTTATCTCCCCATTGTTCTTGCTCGATCACCGTGGAATCACGCTTCAAAGGTATAATTTTTACTTCTTTATGTGTTATGCATGAGATCCTTGGTTTGGTGCTATGTGAATATGATTCATGTTATTTCCGCATTTAGTACCTATAATCTCCTTCAGTTACCTCAACAACAGCTGTACTAGACAGTAGTTGGAGCTAAAGCACTCTACACATCCCACTCAAACTGAGTCCCTTCATCATTTGGAAATCACACAAACAGACAGCATTTAATGAGGGACTCAATCACACAACACTGAATGAGGGACTCAATCTCACATCCAGAGGCATAGACTAGCAAGAACTCTCAAACACATCCAATTGGGGACTCATTGGGCACCAGCACATGCCTCATCATACATCAACTCACATTTCCTACCCCAACAAGGGACTCAATCAATTATAGAGGCAGAAATGAACATACAACATGGTACAAGCTTGAATACAGAACCAGGACAAAAGCAGTGGGTACACAGGCATAGGCAAGTCAAAGAAGCAGCATATGCAGTAACACACACACGTCATGAACAAACAATAACCAGCATAAATAACCAACAGGGTAATAAAACCCTTCTCACAATCAACCAACAACACCAACATAACAACTTAACACAACAGTATCAAACCAAATAACAGAGCACAGGGTAAGCAAACCCATTTCAAATTCAACCAGCATAATCAACAAAACAAAACAATAAATTAGGGTTAAGAAATAGTTACGCTGATCAGTTGTTGGGGGGGAAGTCATTAGGGTACTTTTCCCTAAGGTAAGCCAAATAACCAGGGTCCCAGTCACTATAGTCAGGAGTAAAAACAGATCTGACTCTTTTCCGGCCACTTAAACTGCTAGAAGAGGCTGGGGCCTTAAGGGAGTCAGGCAACACCTTCCCCCCAGGAACGAAGAGGAAGGATTGACCACCATCGCAGCAGGGGGTTGCGGAACTTCAGCCTCGACAAGATTAGAGTCACCAGAAGACTCCTCAACAACAGCAACAGCATTTGAAGGGCCTTCACCACCCTCCAAAGCAACAACGAGACCCGTTTCTGCATCGTCACCCTCTTTTCCGGCCAGATCTGAACCATTTTCGCCGTCTGTGCTATCAGTCTTCTCCTCTGCCTCATCGCTGGATGTGTGTTCAACCAATTTGGCTCCGATCTTTCCTCCACGGTAACGGCGGAAGAAAGTAGTACAACGGCAAACTGGCTTCAGAATATCAGTGCCTCGTTGCAGCTTGTAAAGCGTAGAACCCTCAAATCTACGCTCTGGGGTGGTGATTTGAGGGGGGTCATTGTTTTCTGGGTTCATTCTTGCAAAGAGTGAAGAAAAATTTTAGATCTAGGGTTTCGAAGAAGAGACAGAGGAGAGATAGCAGGAGAGAGAGTGACGAAAATGAAAGAGGGTGGGTGGGATTTGATAAATTTTCTGGAGAATTCTCAAGAAATGATGAATAAAGGCACCAAAACCAAGACATCTTCAATGAAGAACAATGAATGCAGGTAGTTGGAAGATGAAAGGGTTTGGAAGAGAGAGGGTATAAGGGGGTTAAATTTTGGTGGGAATCATTAGAGTGCGTTAAGTTTAATTGTGTATGATTAAGTTATGTTAAACAGATTTAAAACAAAAAAGTAAGGGTACATATGTCTTTTTACACATAAAATTTTACTAAAAATAGAAACTAAAAAATTTGTTGCACATAATAGGTAGCACCCAATATGACAAATGTTGCAGATAATTGAAACCGGAGGGAGTATATACTTTTTTAGGTAAATGTGGTGCATTATATTGTGAAAACTTGGAATGTCAAATACGAAGTATAATCTTCTCATTTTAATTGATTAAGGTATGTTCATTTCAGCTTAATTTTAGTTCAGTTTATTTCAGCTCCAATCATTTCAGTTCAGTTCAGTTCCTAATTTCCTTCTCTCATAAAATATTCATTTCAGCTTAGTTTAGTTTAGTTTAGTTTAGTTCAGTTCAATTCAACTCCAATTAGTTCAATTCAGCTCCTATTAGTTCAGTTCAGCCTAGTCAAGTAAATGTGAACAGACACTAAATAACGCCTTTGAGCTGATTTGACGCATGAGCGGTTCATCATAAGTTATTATATATGCTACAAAAAATATGGCCCTATTCGACAAAGCTAGTGGTGGTGGGTGGCTTTTAGCGGTCGAGTAACGGATAACTATTGAGATAGTGATTAGCTGTCATTTTGTCAATTAGTGATGGTAGAGGTAAGTTGTCAAAGTAAAAGTTGATAATATGAGTGTTTTGGCAAAAGTAGCAGTTGTATTACTAAAATATATTAATATCAATAATTACAAAAAGAGTAACCAAAAATACACTACCAACTACTCTTAAACCCTATTATTATTTTTAACGTTTGAGAAAAGCTACCTAAACGCTTCATCTACCGCTGATCGCTACTCACACCGCTATATTGCCAAACACTTTTGTTTTTTTCCTAGTGTTTTGACTAGTCAAAACGCTAATCGATACCTCAAACGCTATTACCAAACAACATCGGGAATATTATGTTTTAAAGGATATATACGAGTATATACTTTGGACAAACTTATAAATAAATCGGATTATTATACATCTGTTATAAAGTTACACCTAAAATGAGCAAAAGTTACCCTATTTTGGGTAAAAGTTATGAATATTTCTGTTTTATTCCTAAAAGTTACCCAAAAAATTGTAAAAGTGACCGTAAATTTGATAAAAAGTGACCCTCGATGTTCAGTAAATTCTTGTACACGGAATACAAAAGTTATTCTATACTTTGATAGTTTAAAAAATAAAAAATAAATTGCACTTTACATCATTAATTTTTTTTTTAAAAAAAAAAAAATTACTGCATAAATTAGCGAAAAAAAAGTACGGAAAAGAATAAAAGTACAAATTCAAAAAATATCCAATTATGAATATAATAATAGGATAAATTCAATGAACCAAGTAACAGCTTTCCTCCTTTGACACAACTTCCTCCTTTGTTCTTCTCCCTCCTTAAATAATGGCGTAATTCTTCTATTCGCCTTCTTTTTGGAGTTATACTGGCGTCTAAGACAAGGTTTCTGATTTTTTCACCCTAAATCAAATTTCTTCCTTCCTTCCATCAACTTTATTTACGATTTCCAAGGTACCCAATTTAATTTCTTCTTCTTTTTCTCAATTTTCCTGTTGAATTTCTTAATTTTTCTAAGTTTTTTGATTAAATAGTGTCTGGGGTTTTGTTTATCTTTCTTGATTATATTAATGATTGTTAAGGTGCTGATTTCTGTTCTTGATTTTGTTGTGATTGTATTCTGATAATGGAAAGTTCTAATTTTGGAATTACAGTTGAATTTGTAGTAATCATGGATGTTTAGTTGGTTTTAAGCGAATTCCTGATTTAGTTGAGATAGATTAATATTATTGCTGTTTATGTTGATTGATGTGAATTTGATTGTCATTAGCTTAGTAAATTGCCGGCTGATTATGGGTTTTAATTGTTTTTAATTGCAGTATTCAAAATTGTGGGAATTAATCTGTAAAAGGGTACTTGATTTTGCAAAATAAAAATTAGGGGGGAAATAAGGAGGAGGCAAGATTATCTTATTGATTTATGTCTCTGACATTTCCCAACCTATCTTGGTGGTTGTGGAGTGGTAAGAAAAAAGATGCTAAATTGAAGAAAGGGTCTTCTCTGGATTCGTCGACCGAATTGAATGTGGATGTGCTGAAGTTCCCTGGTATTAGTGGGACTGGGGGTAATTTAGGTTCTAACTCTAGGAGGGGTAGGCGAAAAGGGCAGGCTCAAGAGGGTGGGAAGGTTGATAAGGAGCATGATGTTGTCCTTGTGCCTTCAGATGGAGGTGGTACGTCTGATAATGAATCGGATGCTTCAGATTGGTCGATAGGATGGTCGGAGCCACATGCCTCGGGGTTCTTGAGTGAGGATGAAATTGATGGGGGATTTGGTGTTCTTGTCCGGTGCTATGGGCGTGGCTCTGTAGGGAATCAAGACCGTAGAAAGAACAGTGTGGTTAATAATGCCAATGTACCAGAGCTTTACTCTGCTGGTAAGTCCCTGATTTGGTTTCAGAAGCTGCTTTTTGTTTTTTTTGGAAGTGGATAATATTACTCCTTAGATTTCAATTGTGTTGCTTGTTTATCTTTTTAAATCATCAACAGTGTTAATTCGTTTATGCAATCTTGTTCTTTATAAGCTTGAACTGTTGCTGAACTTAAAGCTAGAATATCTCTTTTGACAAAATGATTGTCCTTGATTATTGTACTCATAATATATCCTGATTGTGTTATAAGTAGTATTTTTCTTGTTGCCTGCTAAGAACTCTTGTGAGATTCTCTAAGTTCTGTAGTCACTATTTGAAACGGAAGTTTGACAAAAAATGGTTGTTATTATCTAAAATATCAACCCTTTAGAAATTGAGGATACCTTTGATTTTCAGGTATTGAACGGTTCATGTTGGTCTTATTTGTACTTTGATATATAAGGGGATCGGAATTGCAATGCTGTTTTTATCCCTCCTCTCCCTAGACTTTGGTTTTCAAGAATGAAGGGCTTACATAGTTGCCCAAAAAGCTTGGAGCATGGTTAGTCATCTGCCCTCTTCTAGGCTCGTAGCTGTTTTCTCCTGTTAGCCTGCATTGTATGCCTTAATCTTTGGCACAAAACTACTTGACTACCCTTTGTGATATGCTAATGCTATTCTACAATAGTATTGAGCATTGTTACCAATTTACCATACTGACTTTCTTTTGTCAACAAGCTTGTGGTTTAATGACTTTAGACTTTAGAGCATAGTAATCAAATAGATTTTACCCTCTTGCTCTTCTGTACAATCTAGTTTGTACAATTACTGTTAGGATTCTATTGTGGTATTAAGCTGTTAATGTTGATAACAAGTTGGTAGCCTAAGTGCCTAACACTTTTTAAAATACAAGTAGAGTGTGTTCTTTTTCAAGAAATACATATTAAATATTTCTTTTTCAAGGAATTTTACCTAAGTTCCTACAAGTTAGGTGAAGTTTCGACAAGCTCACTACTACAATTAGCCTTAGTAAGTTTGTAATTAGGTGAAGTGGTGAACAGAACTCACCTATAACCCTGTCATGAGCCAACAAATTATCAATAAGTGGTTGGTGTAGGCATTGTTCACCCTGAGAATGTCTGAGATTTTTGAGTTTGTTTTTGGTTTCCAGCTCCAGAGGAAGAGTGGCAGATTTATATGGGTGGGATTGGAATTCTGGGCATCAGTTAGATATATGATAGTGGTTGATGTGGATGAAAATAGTTGGTTTGGAGGAAAATGGTCTATAGAACAGAGGGTAGTAATGGATGACTAAGAGTGAATGACAATTTATTGGGCTTAATACAACACCACTTAATACTGCTCTTAGAAGTTACTAGGTTTAGTTCAGAAAGTAATGCAATTATTCTGAAGTCTGAACATTCTAATAGAGACATCTTAATTGGTTTGATGTTACTTCAGTTTATAGTGCATCTGCCTGTAGAAAATGAGGCGATTTAATGCGAGCATGTATATTGTTCATTTGATTTGTTGAACTTAGATGTTGGGATTGATCAGCGATTCAGCGGCAGTCTTAGATTTGTAGCAAAGCCCTAAACCGCTTGGTTTGAAACTCAGAAAATAGTACACATTATGGTGTTCGTTGATAGAGAAATTTCGATTGATTGCTGAAAGAAAAACCATGTGGTTTAGAACTATATCTTACGTTTATCCATGATAGATGTTTTGTGCTGTGCTCCTTTGCTTATGTACATATGATGTTTATTAATTATTAGTCATCTTTCTGTTGCATGGGAGATATTCCTATAGGCAGTGGAAGCTTGAACTTTTAGTATCTAGAAAATTGGTAAAACTTAGGACATTGTGTCAAAAATTAACTTGTTTTACACTTTAGTTTTTTTAGCTAGTACCTTGATTGATTTTTTTTTTTTTTTTTTTAAATAATTTTGTTTGTCAATTAGAATCTTAAAAATTATCTCTTTAAAACGCAACACCTTGTGGCTTGTATTGTCTTCTCTGGTGGACTTTTTAACTTTCTGGTCTCTTTTTCCTTCTTTGTGTGCTCGAGTAACACACTCTTTATGTATAAAGCTATACTCTTTCCTCCTCTAATTCTTGCTCCGGCCATGGAAGACCTCCTGCTTCTACCCTCCTCAGCCCCCTCCCCCCCCCCCCCCCCCCTCTCTCTTTCCCCTTCTATCATCCCCCCTACTCTCTTTCCCCTTCTATTATTCTTCTTATCATAATGCATGTCGGCTTTGAGAGAAAAATTTGAGGAAGGAAGAAGAGAATTTGCTGTATGAAAGGTAAAACAGAAGTGAATCAAATTGCGTGTGAGGGAAAATACACAAAAGGAGAATGCCATCCATGTGTGAAAATAGGAGGTAAAAAAAGACCTTGCCTTATTTTTCTCATGGAATCCGGCAATAAGCTACTGTTTTTTTTCCTCTAAAAAAGTCCATTATTAAGGTTCTCAGTGATTTTCCATGATCATATATGATTGTCCTATTGGATAAATTGATGCACATCTTGTAGATTTCAGTTGGTGAGAGGAATATATGCAATGGCTCAAGGTTCATTGAGGCCATGGGTATCCTTCTAGCGTGCCTCATTTAAGTGTGTTGCAGTAAAGATTTTTGTGAAAAATGAAAAATTTGTGCCTTGGCCTGCATCTCTTTGAAATTGCCTTGCCTAGGACCAAAAAAAAAAGGACTTGAAGATTCAACTCTGTTGTCAAGTCAATCGCTTTTTTGAGGCATGTACAGGCTACAGCCATCTGCTGATCTGCTTTTGCCTTTTCAAACCTTTCCTGTGCTCGTAGCTGCTATCTTTGGGTAGTAGAGCTCTTTGTCTGTTTATTCGCTAGCAAGTGACCAATTTATCTAAGTAAATTACAGACTAATTAAGGTGGGAAGTTTCAGACTTTCAGTTAGTTCCACTCTCCTGATTTGATTCAAGTCCACTAGAGGTGCAGCGTGTAGTCCGTGTACAATAAAATTTAGCCATATAGGATGAACTCAAGTTTAGTTCACTGGCACAGAATATTTGAGGGGAGCAGTGACCACTATCACCCTGCACCTCAGCACCTAGACATGTTTATATCCACAGTGTAAGGGACTGCGGAGATTTTTTATTTTTTTAACTCAAACAGAATGTTGGAGGAACTAGTCAAAAACATGTTTTTAAAGAACTTGAATGTTGCATTTGATCATCAAGCAAGTGTGTGTTTTATTTTATTTTATTTTTTATTAAGAAAAAATGAGGGGGGGGGGGGGGGGGGGGGGGGGTTGGATTTCAAGTCAAATTGTTATTGTGTAGGATGTAGGTGTATTATTATTATGATAATGTAATACTAATTGTTCTTGCTGAAATACTAGGCAAGTAGCAATTAAATATTTATTGCCAGTGTTACATTCTTTGCAACTTTTCTACGGAATACTATTATAGTATTTTAGGGTATTCTGCAGATAGGTTGTCATCCTATCTATGCAGATGTTGTGTGCGTCTTTGCTTTTGTAGGTTCATATCAAGGTGATTATGTGTGTGCATGTTCAAAATGGATACACTGCAAATTTTGAGATATCCATAACCAATTTAGGATGTAACGAATTTTTTCTGATCTTGTTCTGTATTTTTTCTTCGTTGTTCGCAGATGGCGAAAAGTACATGGAACGGTGGCTTTCTTCTTTACAACATAACTGAACTAGCCAGATTGCTTCCTGCCATGCTCTTTCTGCTGCTGTTTAGTTTGTGAATTACATGAACGTTAAACGGGGTTTTTATCAGTTGATGTATTTCAACTTCTTTGATACTGTTCTAACTATGATGGGATTGACAGTAAGTTGAAATGCAACGGCTTATACATCAAACCGTTTACTCGTATTTTTTTTTAATCATGTAGATTTGTTAATAAGATCTTGAATGTTTTTTTAAAAGAAAAAAAAAAACACACATAAATAATAGGGGAAAAAAAAAAACAAAAAACAAGAGGAAGTTTGGCTTATTAAAAAAATGCCTTGAATTACTGCTAGTGTGAATTCTTTGTAAATTCTTTGTTTGGACCGCCTTTGTAAATACATTTGGATATTGTGGTTAACTTGATTCATCAGTTGTAAATACTTTTCATTCATAAATAATACTACGTATCAAAAACTCTGTTTTGTTGTTTTATTTTATTATTAGTATGTGCTAAGTTATCTTCCTACATGAGCATTTGACAGTGATGTAAATTATTTTTGTTTAGAAATCTGAGATTCGGGGATTACGTGCAGAGTTTGTTGATAAGTTTGTGGAATTGTGGTTGCTTGTAATTTGTAAATGCAAAGGCTAGGTTTCCAAGCAAATTATCTTCTTAGCTTTACCATTTACTCATTCCTCTTTTATTTATTTATTTATTTATATTTATATTTATTTATTTTTCCTTTCTTGTAGATATATACAGCACATGATTAGTTTGAGGCCCTTCACATTTTTTTTATACGAGTATAATTTTTTTAAGGGTGGCACTTGGTATCACTTTAATAAGGGTCATAAAATTTTACATAATGTCAGTTGCACGTATGGAGCTCAAGTCTACACAAGTTTTTCCCATTATAAATTATAAAACTTAGTACAAAATCAGAGGACTCGAAAAATAGAATACCACAACAATGGCAAATGAACTTTTAACAATTTGTTTTTTCAACTATCAATTTTTTTTTTTTTTCTAAACCTTACTCTTTTTAATTTTTAATTTTTTGTGAATAACTTCCAAATAATTGTCACCGCTCCAAATTAATACAAAAAAAAAAAAAAAAAAAAAAAAAAAAATTGTAACTTTAACTTCTTCTATTTTATTTTGTAGACATACATATATCACATGCATTAGTTTATTAAAATTCAAAGGTATCGGTGCAATTTTTAAACTTAAAATTTAAATAATTTTGTCTAATAAAATAGTATTAGACCCCGTTCTTTAGAGCTGCTCTGCTGAGTCCTACTTAACTCTGCTCTGCTCAAAAGAAATCTGCTCTGCTCTGCTTTGCTCTACTCTGCTTTGCTTTGCTTTGCTCTGCTCTATTTTCAAACAATAATCAATAATAACAATATTAATAATTAATATTCAATAATAATAATAATTAATATTGTATTAACGATAATAATTTAATATTTTGAATAAATATAATAATTATTAATATTAAAAAGAATTTTAATAATTATTAATAATAATAATAATTAATAATTATTAATCATATTAAAAGTAATGATAATAATTATCAATAATAATATTTAATAATAATAATAATAAAATTAGTAGTAGTAGCAGTAGTATCAGTAGTAGTAGCTAGTAGTAGTAGTAGGGATTAATTGACATTAATGGCGAAGGAGAGATAAGGGGCACTAGGGATATGAAAATCAAATGAGAAATTAATGGCGAAGGAGAGATAAGGGGAACTAGGGATATGAAAATCGAATGAGAAATAAGAAATGGGAGGAAAAAAGGGATGGAAGGTAATAAGTGGGGCCCTGATGACGTCATTTGGTGGTTGGGAGGCAACTAGGTGGGATTTTTGATATTTTAGAAAAGATTAGGTGGTCATTTTCAAAAAAAATAATAGAAGGTGGTAATTGCTAAAATGAAAAGAATAGTATGTTGTAATTGTCAAAATTTTCCAAAAATTATTAATGAAGAATACTAAATAATTTTGGAGGTAGTGTTGATCTTCAACAACACCCCCGTGTTGATGGATAATGGGATTATGCATGCTATTATATGCTCAATCATCAATAAAATTACTTGCTTTTAAAATATATAATGTATTGATGTGTACTCGTACGGGCCTTTCACATTTACTGAACTAAGTTGAACTGAATCAACTGAACTGAACTGATTAGAGTTGATCTGAACTGAACAGAATTGAACTGATTGGAGCTGAACTGAACTGAAATGAGCTAAAATGAATATTTTATGAGAGAAGGAAATTAAGAGTTGAACTGAACTGATTGGAGCTGAACTGAACTGAACTAAGCTGAAATGAATATTTTTTGAGAGAAGGAAATTAAGAGTTAATGATAAGTCTATTTTATATATATATTTATTCCCCGTCCCACGGTCATATTTGTGCTTATTTGGGCTATGCGGAGCTATTTTTATTACTAATATACGTTTTCTAGTGTTTTTGTAGAGTGGATATTATTTTGTAGGAATTTGCAGATTTATGACAGTTTTCGAGCATATTGAGCCACTAAAAAGATATTGAAGTTTGATCGTATTTTATGACCGTATATTCAGCTCAAGGCCGAGTTAGATAAATTTAGTTCGGTGAATAGGTGCTCGATTCAGTTGGAGTACTAATTTTGTTCCAAGTCCAAGGAGGAGTAAAGCCTAAGACACAAACCCATGAAACATAGCAGCCGAGCTCTCTGTACTTTTGACCAGGCCCAGTCGGGAAGATTTGAAGTTTCGTATGCTGTGAACTTGGGTCCGTGAAGTTGGGCCTACTGTTGTTGGGTTTATATGCTCCTACAGTTCTACAGTCCGACATTGTCGGTTGGGTGGATTGTTCCCAATTCACTATAATATAATTTAGTAGTCCTAGTTTTAGTGGGATTAGTTAGACTTCTTCTACGATTTATTTTTGCTTAGTTATCTTTTGTTAGGATTTTATTTTCATAGTTGTATCTTAGTTTATAGTAGTTCAAGTCTTAGTGGGAAAGTCTTCCTAAATTATAAAAGGGAGGTAGTAGTAATACGTAGGTAGTTTTTTTAGTATTAGTTTCTTTAGTTTTGGTTTTGGTTTTGGTTTTATTAGTTTTAGTTTAGTTTTCTTTTCTCTCTCTCCCTTAATTAAACTCTTAGTATTATTTACTCTTTTGTTTCTCTCTCTACAACTCTTGGTTTGATCTCAGTTATTTATTTTACTTCTTCTATCATGTCTTGTTTAATTGCTTTGCTTATTTTAGATTTAATTATGTCTGAGTAGTTTAATTCTAGGGTTTATGGGGATCCATAATTAATATGAAGGGATAATTTGTTATTATTAATTATTGATATTGCATGATAATTTCTTATTGAATTGTTTTAATTCTTTGCAATTAGATTATGAATCGAGCAGATGTGATTTGATTGTAAATGTTTAGCAATATTGAATTGATGAATCGAGCAGATGTTAATTTGATATTAAAGGCTATTTTCAATAGGAACTTAGATCTAGTAAATTGCGAGAGCCTGTTAGATCTATGTTGGTTAGTAAATTGCGAGAGCCTGTTAATCATGTTATCTGTGCAATGTTAATTATTGATTGTTATGTTTTATCCCGGAATATTAATTATTGGTGAACCTGTGACCCTAGGCCTTCTTATTATTGATTTTCTCCCTAAACTTGATCTCCATAGCATAGTTTCACATTATAACAACAATTTGGTTACCTTGATAATTTAGACTATATTAATTAATTAGGAGTAGAAAGACCAGTTTCCCTGTGGATTCGACCCTACTTCCCTATCTACTTTAGTTAGAGGATTTAGGTAATACTTTTGATTAGGTGATACGACTCTAGCCTGTCAGTTAAACTGAACTGATTGGAGCTGAACTGAATTGAACTAATTGGAGCTGAACTGAAATTACGTAAATATGAACAGGCCTGTAATGTTTTATTGATTGATTTTTTTTAACATTTGATTTTAAATTAATTACATCAAGTTTTTACTTTTTTATTTTTTTTTATTTTTCTACATATATAGTGCCCTTGTTTAACTAATTTTTTCAAGTTGTGCCATGTTTTTCCATATTACACATGATACCCGTCAGTTACAATTTTTTAACACATCATATCCTTGCCATTAACCTAAAGTTAAGTAGTTCAGTTAGCGATCAGCTAATTAATTTTTTTCTCATTTTACGTGCCGAAAAAAGTGTTGTTAAGGTTTTAGGGGTCGGTTTAGTCCTAAAGACCAAATTGATCTCACACTTTTTTTTTTTTTTTTAGTTTTTTTTAGCCTTAATGGCTTAATGTATTGAGCTAGTAGAATGTGATTAAGTATTGGGCTTTTGCTGATCATTACAAAATACAGCCCATGCAATCTTCTACCTCATTTAGGTCGGTGTATCTTTTTACGCGGGAACCCACATTAGAATTCTTGGCGAACACTAAATACGAAGTAATAACAAAGATTTTATTTCCTTAAATTGTGTCAAAAAAATATTCTTGTTAATATTTTCTGACACATTATTTACAATAATATTAATCACCCACTTTCTCTCTCCTCACATTCTATAAATACACAGCTTATATATTCACTTCTAAAATTCAGTTTATTACCCGCATAATTAAACCCACTCTTCAATAGTTGAATAAATAACAATGGAGGAATACTTGAATAATAGTAATGTTTTCAAAATGGAAGATCAAACCCTAAATTTCCCCGAAGATTTCATAATCGAGCCAATAGTGATGAAGAAGAAGAAAACCGGAAAGCAGAAGATTGAGATTAAGCCTATAATCAACAAAACAAGCAAACAAGTTGCGTTCACGAAACGGCGAGGCGGGTTGTTTAAGAAGGCGAGTGAGTTATGCTCCTTATGCGGTTCCGAGGTTGCCGTTATCACTTTTTCCGGTGCTGGGAAGCTCTTCTCGTTCGGTCACCCAAACGCGGACGCGGTTGTTAGTCTGTACATTAATTATACAAGGGGCATCGAGAATAATAATAATGTACTAAATGGTGGTAATGGGAACGAGTTTGGTACGAGTGTACTTTCTGAGCAGTACAAAAGGGTTTTGAGTAATATCAAGGTTGAGAAAAAAAGGAGTGATCATGTTATTGGTTCATCGTCGTCGTCCAATGGGAGTAGTCCACGTGGTGATAATAGCGAGTTCGGGTTTTGGTGGGATAAACCGATTGATAATTTAGGGTTGTTGGAGCTTGAACAATTGAAGGTTTCACTCGAGGGTTTACGTGATCAAGTTTCTTCTAGGGTTAATTCGATTAACAATAATCATTATTGTTCTTCTAATTCGACTAATCAAGATGTCGTTGATTAGGAGGAATGTGTTTTGTTAAAGATTTTTCGGCTTCCTTTCGATCGAGAATTAGGGTTTTTGGTAAGATTACTAGTAGTATTGGATATTTAGTGTTACAATTTTCTATAGTATCTCAGTTCTAATCGATCAAATTATAGTAGTTAATTTGCATTATGTAATTAGAATATCTACTATAAATTTAATCAAATTTTGTAACCCGGCATTGGTGGGATGAACTAAATTTTGTATGCTATAATATCTATCTAAATCTTTACATGGTTGCAACGATATAAATTTGTCGAGTAGTCGTTTGATTTATCATTGATGTATATTTGATTGTCGGGTAATTGATGTTACAATTGATACTATAGGTTGTACAATGGTATGTTGAATTGTTGATCAAGTAAGTTCTTATTATCATCTTTTGGCTTTAGGTTAGCATATGTCTTTGGTTCAGTTTTAATTAGTGGCCTGAGTTAAATTCAACTGATGAATAATCTGCTTTTCAATGGCCAAATTTTCAGACAAATTTACACAGGAATATTAAAACAAATATTCAAAAAAAAAAAAATTAAAAAATCGTTAATTTTTTTAATGTTGCCTCTTAATTTTTGTTAATTTTTTTCGTTTCCTTTTTTAGGTTGAAATTTTTGTATTCTGCGCGTCATAGATATTTATAGGATTTTTTTGTTGGAAATTTAGGAAGGTCGTGTACTTCAAGCAAAAAGTTCAAATTAATTAGTGTTCTTTAAAGCCAAGGTGGTTTATTTAAAGAAAGAAAATACTCTTTGCAATAGTTCATTCATATAAGTATATATCATCTCTATTAGAGTCGGTTTGGTTATATTTGTTAATATTGTATTTATGTTAAGTTTATCTTGTTAGGAGTTTTAGGCAAGTTATGTATTGCGTATATATACGTGAGTATTATCAATACAAAGGTTAAGCCATTTTCTCCACAATATTCTTGAGTTTATCAATCTCTTCATTGGTGACTAAATTAAAAAAAAATATATATATGTATATATATATATATAGAATTCAATAGATCCTTCGCAATATGATGGAAATTATAGTGTGGTATTTGTATTGTTATTTTAATATTAAAATAAGCTGGATTATGCATATTAAGTTATGATCAATTAATTGGATCAATGTATTGGGATTATGGACTAATGTTATTAAAAATTCTCTAGAAATTAGAGAACCTGTGATACCATCTTAAACTCAAGAACGATTGGAGAAAATGGCTTAGCCCTTGCATTAATTGTAATGATAATATATATACACAATACAAAAGGAAACCTAACTTGCCTAAAACTCCTAACAAGATAAACATAACATAAATACAATATTAAAATATATAACCAACCAACTTCTAATAGTTAGGGCCTGTTCATATTTACTGAATTGAGCTGAACTGAATTGAACTGAACTGATTGAAGCTGAACTGAACTGAACTGAATTAAACTGAAATGAATATTTTATGTGACAGGGAAATTAAGAACTGAACTGAACTGATTGGAACTAAACTGAACTGAAATTAAGTAAATGTGAACAGGCCCTTAGTTAAGAACAAGGACAATCACAATGGTCATGAATGTGGCTACTCTTGAATAATAATTAGGAAAAATTGTCATGAACTACACGCTTAATAGGGGTATTTGAGAACAACTACTCGATAAAAAAATTTATCAAAAAAACTATCCATTTCAACTTTCCGGCAACAAACTCCGGCGTGTGGGCTCCAGTTGTTCAATTCCCTCCAAAAAAATTAAAGTCGTATATATACACCCAACCTCCCCTCCTTCCCAATTAAAAACGCAACCTAACAAATCAATTTTCTTTGAAAACGTACACAAAGTTTTATATGCGGCTAGCCATAATTTTTTTTTTATTTTCTCTCTCCTATCTCTCTCCTTTCCTCTCCTCTCCGTAGATCATCGTCATCGTCTTCAATTCGTTGTCATCGAAGCTCCAAACCAACCCAGACCTCCGTCGTCGTCTTTGCCGCCACCGTTTAATTCCTAATTTACTCAACGATCTTCATCGAATTTACAATCCCTAATTAATAAATTATGTAAGTTCAATTCATTTTTTGGTTGTGGGTTTGGTTGGATCTAGGTTTGTTTGTGGGTTCGGTGAATTGTGGTGATGGCATACATGGCGTATCGGGGCTGGGGCTGGTGGCGTATCAGGGCTAGGTGTGGGTTGCTGGGCGTGGTTGGTGGTGGTGGTTAGGGTGGGTTTTGGGAGTTGGTGGTGGCGTGGTTGCTGCGCGTGGTTGCTGGTGGTTAGGGTGGGTTTTGGGTGTGGGTTCGGTTGGATCTTGGTTTGTTTATGGTTTTGGTGAATTATGGTGGTGGCATGGCGTATTCGGGATGGTGGTGTATCGGGGTTAGGTGTGGGTTGCTGGGCGTCGTTAGTGGTGGCGTGGTGGTTAGGGTGGATTTTAGGAGTTGGTGGCCGGTGACGTGGTTGCTGGTTGTTTAGGGTGGGTTTTGGGTGTGGGTTCGGGTTTGGTCAGTGTTAGGATGGGTGGATTAGGGTTAAAGGCTGGGGTTGGTGGCGTAGGGCAGTGGGTACAAGAGTTAGTGGTGGTGTGGTGGAGTTTAAGGCTTTGAGGTGGTGTAGGATTAGGGGTTACTTATTACTTGGTTAGGGGTTACTAAGGGGGTTACTGGGTCCGGGGTTACTTCTTTGGCTAGGGGTACTATGTCCGATTAGGGGTTACTTGGTCCGGTTAGGGGTTATTCGATCAGGGGTTACCAAGTGAGTCAGGGGTTACTTGGTCCGTTCAGGGGTTACTCGATCAGGGGTTACCAGGTGGGCCAGGGGTTACTTAGCTTGGTTGGCGAGGTTACTTACTTGGAGGGTTACTTGGTTGGCTGGGTTACTTGCTTGGAGGGTTACTTGGTTGGGGGTTACTAGGTTGGTGGGGTTACTTTGTCATTGTTTGCTGATTTGGCAACTTGCTGCATGGTGCAGCCACACCAAAAACGCACTGCTTTGAAAATCCCTAATTGAAGAAGTGAAACAAGTTGGGTCTACAATTCATAGGTAATTCTTCTCTTTTATTCCATTAATTATGAATTTTAATGTTAGGGTGTAACGATTACAAAAACTAAGGTTCTTAGAAATTGAGGGTAATTTGTTGATTTTAATTCAAATTGGTTATCCTAGGGTTATGATTTAACTATTATTGGTTTTAAATTCTATTATAAACTTATAATTGTAATTGCATTGTGTCTTTTTTGGAGGAAATTGAACAAGTAGGGCCCACACGCTGGAGTTTGTGCCTCAAGCTACTCAATGATTATCAATGGCAAGTTAAAGTTGCGCATATTTTCAGAGAAGGCAATAGGCGGCATATTGGTTGGCCAACCGCGGACTCGTTCAGGACACTCAATTAGTTTTCTTTAATAATAATGTTTTGTTGGAGCTTAGTCGTATTTTAGAGGAGGATATTCGAGGTGTAGATAGCTTCTTCTTTTTTCTTTCTTTTTTTTTTTTTTCGTGTGGTCGTTGTTTTTTTCCGTAGTTTTTCCCTTTCTTTAGAATTTGGATGTACTGCATCTTCAATTGGATCAATAAATAAATAAATTATTAGATGATACCCAAAAACATTAATCTCCATCATGAATTCATGTTGTGAGGGAATAGCTCAAGTGATTATAGTTTTCCTCCGGATTTCAATAGATCTTGGGATCAATTCTTATTATCGGTCCTTATGGCTCTCTAAACCTACAAAAAAAAAATTAGGATTGTTTGATAGTGAATTTTTTTTTTTTTTTTTTTAGAAAATGTTAATTTTCTTGATGTATTTATCTTATACGTTCGTTTGGAATATGACTTTCATATTATCGGTTTATATTTTAACATTATCATATAGACTTAATTATTATTCTTTTAATATTTACAATGCATTTATAGTTTTTGAAAATTTTAATCCAACATGAAATAATTTTTTTTTTTTTGAGAAACTATGAAATAATAATAAAAATTACATAAATGAAATTAAAAATTTGATTTTTTTTTTTGAGTTATAGTTTGAGAAAATATTGTCAATAACTAAAAAAAAAAAAAAAAAAAAAAAAAAGGATGAAGTCATGAAAGAAATACATAGTATATGTTAATGCGTAGTAGTCTCATACTCTCATCTAACATATGAATGAAATTATATAAAAAAAAAAAATTAAAATAAAGAAAATTTGTTTAAAACCATTTTAAAACCTAAAAATATATTGTTACAAAACTAAGCTAATCAAATATTTTGACTATCCTCTCTAGTAGTCACCAGCCACCAACGAGGCAACAACCATAACTTTCAAAATCAATTACATAATTCCAATTTCACAAAGCCAATACTCCGTATTATTAATAACACTAACAATAATCAATACTGTAATACTCGTATGCCATCCTTCTCACATTACTTTTTTTTTTTTTTTTTTTTTTTTTTTTTTTGAATAGCAAAAATATTTCATTAATAAGAAGTCATACGACATCTACAATAGAAATTCGATGTTGACAAATACATAAGATATTGAATCAAATAGAAGTTTCCTTCATAAAAACTACAATTGTCGAGTAGATCTTGTATTGTGGAGCATCTCTCGCTTATATCGATAAAAATTACAGCCTTATTGGAGAGACAATCTAACGATCCTTTGTAGCCGTGAGGATGTTTTCCTTCTGATTCATCTGTCCGTATTCGAAAACTTGATAACTTTTTCACCAACGAAATAATTTCAAAGTAAAATTAATTTCAGTTCAGTAAAAATAAGTTCAGTTCAGTAAAAACAAGTTCAGTTCAGTAAAATTAATTTCACTTCAGTAAAAATTAAATAAGTTCAGTTCAGTAAAATTCAGTTTTCTTAAAGAAGAATTATAATAGAAAATCAGTAAAAATAATTTCAATTCAGTAAATTTTAGTTCAGTAAAAATAATTTAAGTTCAGCAAAAATAATTTCAGTTCAACAAAATTAAGTTGAAGAGAACGGGGCCTAACAATGGTTTCATTTTATACAATTTTTGATATATGAATAATGAAAGTATGTACTAATCTATTAAAAGGCGTTCCTAAGAAAGTCTATGTGCAACGTAACCACCTTCATAACGCCACATCATCTACTCAACTTCTTATTACGCCATGTCACCAATTTGAACATGCAACGTCTATTTTTAAAGTTGAGCATCTTACCATCAAGCTATTCATGTTACCTATTGAGACAAATATTTATATATATAACAGTTATTTACAAGAAAAAAATTTAACGACCCGGGGCATCGCCCGGGCCCAAATACTAGTTATACTTTAAAACCGTGAATAGCACAGGTTCTAAACTGATATAATACTAAAACAAACACAAGGAATGACATGCGTCAAAACCTGGTGTTGTTTTTTCCCTCCGAAAACCCCCTCCCCTTTTTTTCTTTTTCTTTTTTTTTTATAATTTTGATTTATATATTTTCCATATTTATATTAAAAAAATATTTTCAATATCTCTTACTTCGTACAGTTTAAAATTAAAATTTAGAGATGACAATTGTGTCTGTTGTGTTTTTGTTCGAAATGAAACGGGTTGGGAAACCTCAACACTAACCCGACCCATATAATGAATGTGACGTGTTGTGTCGACTCCATTTAATTAAACGTGTTGAAAATTCATGACACAAACCCACTTTTTCGTGTCCGGTTCATGTCATATTGTCGTGTTATATGAAAAAATAAATTCATCAAAATTTCCATAATTTATTAGGATTTTTTTTCTTAGTTGCGTTGAGTCGTGTTAATACTTAATAAACATATTATAGTTGTATTTTGTCCATGATATTTTTATTAGAAAAATATTATTATTTATACTATATGTTAAAATTAAAGGCGTTTCTAAATCAGTCTACGTGACACGTGTCACTCTCCTCATTTCGACTGTCGGTTATATGTGACACATGTCACAACTCACAATCATCATTTCGATCCTTATTTCATGTATGCCGTCAACTTATTAAAAAAACAAATACTCGTATATACAAGATTTGAACACGTGACCTCCAATTCAACACACTCAATGTCTTACCACCAAGCTATGTCATACTTTAATGATCACCACAATATATTAATGTTTAATAAAAGACAATATAAATAGCAAATTCAATTACATGATTGATAACTGATTCATAAATTAAATGTATTAATTTATGACCCGGGGCATTGTCCGGATTCAAATACCCGGGACATGGTTAGCTATGTGCAATGACCCGGGACATTGTCCAGATCCAAATACTAGTTTTTCTAATTAAAAATAGTAAAATGACTGTGCATAACACGGACCCTATAACCAACCTTTTTTTAAAAAAAAAAATTATAACAACCTTTTGATTTAGGATATAGAAATGATTGGATGTAGCAAAAGCTGACGTGGCAACACCATAGGCAATATGAGTATAATCTGTTAAAAATGTTAAATTAAATATACACCCTCCACCACTCCTTAACAATTGCTACTGATCTGAAGACAAAGCTATGGCAGCAACTTGTACTTCTACTTGGTTACCTGCAACTGCAGCTGCAGCAGTTTGCAGAAATCCATCATCCAAAATCAGCATGAAGTTAACCCCAACACCTTATCATAGTAATAAGGTCTTGATTAGCAGCAATCCAAGAACAACAACAAGGTTGTCTACAAAGTTGAGAGCAGCCGGTTTAACCGATATTGAACCTGACCTCAATGAAGATCCTGGTGACCGGTGGGCTACGAATGGAGTTGATGCTGTATGTCTCTCTTTCTCTCTTACTTTAATTTTCATTATACTTGTATATGATGTATGATGATTGAGTGATTTTAGAGGTTAAGGACTAATTGAACAAATGTGGGTATTTTGATATCTAAATCAATACCCACATAGAGTATGTCCGGAAAAAAAGTTGTCGCATTTCCTAAAACAGATCTAGATTACAGTTTTGATACATGAACATAACTCTTCCCAAAAAAAAAAAAAAAAAAGCGGTGAAGAGAGGAAAGGGTGATATAGTGAAATTGTGGTGATTATTTCTTATTTGGTAATTGGGGTTTCGGATAAACTGAGTATTAAATAAGGAAGAACAGAGAAAATTATGGATAATTGAGCAAAAATCTTTTATATGAATGTTACATAACTAGAAAGTCGTTATAATTTATATGAATGTTACATAGCTAGAAAGTTGTTATAATATCAAATGCAGTTCTGTACCATTTTCATCGACGGTATATATAGTCTTTAACTGGATTTGTTTGTTACTACAGTAAGCATATGTGTTGGTTGAATTTGGTTTTTACTGCTGTCTGTAGGAAGATTTTGTATATGGAGAATATGATGGACATCATACATATTTTGAAACTTCAGAGAAAGGTAGGGAACACTTGGTTGATTGGTCTCCTCTTGTAAATTGACTTTACTGCTTGTTTTTCGAAATAAATATTTGTCAGGCAGTGTAAAAATTCTTTAGATAAAATATATCAGCTTTTCTATAAAGCACATCTAATTGTTTAATACCACTAAACCAGTTACATGAGGATCTATATGTGCATCAGTGTATGTCTAATATGGAGTTATCAGTTCATACAGGAAGTTGCAGTATGAAACAGAATTTCAGGGAAAATTATACAGAAAATACTCGACATCATTTCCTGAAAACAAGAGGATATAGCATCACTTCATGTTTTATGTATAAATTGAATGCTGTTGAAAGTGTCATATATTTACACCCGCTTTAATTCCAGTCAATGAGATCATATAAATACACTTTCTGGCGATCTATTTCAGGAACATTTTGGGGAGCAGTGGCTGAAGAATATAATGCCATGGAGCCACCTACTGGTTTCCAAGGTTTGTTTTTGTTCTCCGACTCTCTATATATATGATTTATGATAAACTGTTAACTTCACACTTATCTTGATTGGCAGGTCTTATTTCGTGGCTGTTCCTTCCAGCAGTTGCTGCTGGGATGTATTTCAATGTTCCGGTACTAAACTGTCTGCAATGATAATCCACTACCTACTATTAAAGCTCACATACCTTGATAGATTCATAGATAAACTAAGCTTAAACTTTTGTGACCAACTTGTAGGGGGAGTATCTGTACATTGGAGCAGGTCTATTTACAATCGTATTTTGCATAATTGAGATGGATAAACCAGACAAACCTCACAACTTTGAGCCCCAAATATACAACATGGAGAGAGGAGCTCGTGATAAGTTGATTGCTGATTATAATACTATGGACATTTGGGACTTTAATGAAAAATACGGAGAACTCTGGGATTTTACTTTGAAGAACGATGATATAGCGAAGAGATAATTATCCAGAAAAGGCCTTAGTTTGGGATTTTCCCAACTAGCTTGCTTAGTTGAATCGGGTATATTTGTCTGATTTCTTCAGTTAAGATGTTTAGCCTTGTCCAATAATTGGTCTCTGGTCAGAGTGTACAAATTGAATTAGTGTCCAACATGTAAATTGAAAGTTGAAGCTGCTGAGCACAAACCATGGCCTTATTATTGTCAGTTTGTCACGGAAAAAAAATGTATGATTGTAAATAATAAATTCACATACATATTATTCTATGGTAATTCATGATACTATATTCGTTATCAGAAGAGTGCAGATTTGTATTTGATTTTGCTATGTGATCTGATTTACCTACATCAGTTTTGTAATATAACAAAGTCCTCACTATTGTAGATTGTTATGGATATGGACATGCTTTCGTGAATATTGAATGAAAGAAAATGCTATGAGCAGTTAATTGAGGGATGGCAATCTAGTTTTCTGAGCAGCAGGCCTTAATCTTGATTCTCTGATTCTGATGTGAAGCAGACACTCTATGTACTAATGTGGCGTCAATTGTTTATATGTGGCTATAATATTTAGCTTCCTTAGTCTTGAAAATGTTTGGTTGTCCTAAGGTGCAACGGCATTATAATGGCATCCTGGCAAACATTGTTTAGCTTATGTGACTTTTGAACAAAGCAGACCGAATTCCAAATTTCAGATTACCATATCAGACATCAATGTAATGACACAATCTTACTTATACGACATTAGATTACTCCCGTTTCCCTCCTCTTCCCTCCACACCCCCCTCTTAAAATACGAGGACTCTTCAGAATTTAAACATGAATGATGAATGTTTGGAAGCACTCAAACCATTACAGGGCTTGTTTGATACCACTACTGAACAGTACTGTTATATACAATTATCCTTAGAATATTATGCAATCAAACCATGCACAATATACAAAGTATAGATTCATTACTATGAATCAAAAACCTCTGCAGTTTCAGATTCTCAATGACTTATTTACAAACAAGCTCTGGCAAAATGTTGCTAGTGGAATGAAGCATGAACTAATAGAACTTATTACAAAATCTAGTTCAGTTTTCCTCTGAGTCTTGACTGACGCTTTCAGCATCAGTAAAAGCTAGCAAACCATCAACATCTTCTCTCAGCCACAATGATATCTACTTTCCTGTTTCTTAATTTTTTTGGTAATTATAGACACTATACTTACTAATTGAATCCTGATTATGTAATTTTTATATCTTTTTATGTAATTTATGCTATATAGTATATTTCACTCATAGGTATTATTATACGGAACTATAAACATTCAGTCTCCCATCATGGTATATTGTAAGTCATCATACCTCAGACTAGGTTTCCAGCAGATGATGAATTGGGCAACCAGGGAAAGAGTTGGCTAGTTAAGCCTGGGTGAATGCATGAGCTTCTCCTCATCAGTGAGGGCATGGCGGAAGTGACAGCGATGACCATAAGGGCAGGGATCACCAGCAAGGACCATGCGACAGACCTCAGTCTTGTAGCGAGGGTGACGGATGACAGGACGAAGCTCCTCAATGCCATGAGCAAATTGGCAATGATCACCATAAGGGCAGGTCTTAGTCTCTTGCCATTTGTTGCATAGCTCAGTCTTGAACATGCCTTGATTGTAAACTTCCAGCTCAATTGGTCCGTTTTTGTTGCTCCCTCCTCGCACATATACCTTTTGCTGTCACACAGAACAAGTTAATCAAGCAAAATATTGCAGTCCTCATGATATCTATAAGATAATGCAGGAATTAGAATTTTACACAAATCAGATGATATCTAATAGACAACTGCTTTACTGCTATGTACTGACCTGAAGTCCAGAATGAAAGACTGTATAAGATAGCAATTGATAGTCTAGGAAGGTGAAGTTTTCGGGCCAAACAACTCAATCCCAAATAATTTCTCAATGATACCAAGCCAAAATGAGGGGAAGATTTGATATCCAGTGAGAATTTCAGAAATACTCTTACCCCAACAACAACAAACTACTACTACACAAGTACACATTAAAGCATATTGGCAAGTCTTAAAATCAAACTGAAGATCTTCAGCATGCTAATTAATCACCAGGCTTACTATGTTCTTTCTTATGACCAAAATTATCAATCTAGTTTAGTGAAATCCTGCAACTACTTGAAATTGCTCAAGCGGTGCTCACTTCACAACCCCAGCCCCCAAGCCAATACTACATGAGTAAATTTAACAGCAATGATCAGCACAAGAAATTGGTTGCTAATCATATACACATAACAAAATACAGGTAATGCACAGCATGTGGTCCTTAACATACTGTCCTTGTTAAGAAATATGACAAAGAGTAATTCAAAATCAGTATAGAATGACCAATACCTATATCTTTGAGTTCCAAAGACAAATAAATTTGAGCTAGTAAATTATAACTTACTTCAACCTAAAGCTGTACTTTAATATAACTACTTAAGCCAGTTAAATCAAAGAAAAGGATTGATGAACTATATTTATTTTTTTACTTGATATTCACATTTTAGAACTGTAAGTATAATAGTCTAAACCCTGTGTTTATCAAGTTCAGAGGCATGAGTAGTACAAGTATACTACTGCATCATCAAGTACAAAATCATGATTGCTTACAAATTAATACAAGTATTAAATTGAAGACATCCAAATAGCTTTCACACACAAGAACTTAAACTGCAAATCACCAACTAGTCAACTACTACTTAACAAATCTTTAGAAGTTCTGCTACATGTAAAATAGAACACAATTCCTAATTCAACAATTAACACCGTAAGTTCATCTAATAATCAGTGCTAGTTAAACAATATGTTCTGACTAATATGAACGCTTAGCCAGTCAAATACTCCGTATATAACACTAACTTGGCGGCCTTTGCAATGAGGCAAACCAACAGCAACAATAACAACAAAAAAATTCCTAATTTCTATCACAGTAACACCATCACAGGAACAAGATAAATGTATCAACTTTTAGTCACCTTAACAATAAATAAAGTTACCAACAGCCATTGCCTAACATTGAAATTGATATTTTTCTTTTGACAGGACATTCGAAATCATGTTACCATATCACCAATTCAAAAGCTAATTTGGTCACGTAACAACCATAGCAACAATCAACCAATGTAAATTCAACTAAACTTTATTCATGCACCAAACAACCATTACATAACTTCAAACAATTAATCATAACCATTAACCATATAATAATACTTAACAAATAAAATTATAATCAAAGAAACGTATAATCCAGAAATTAAAAAGTAATTATCAAGTTTAGAATCATACCGGTCCAGACACATTGCCTGAAGATCGAAGCGGAGTCACAGGCCGAGCTGGAGTCGAATCCTTCTGAGTTGAACCAGTAGCAATCTGATTCATCTTCAAGAATCCATTAGACCTGACTGAGATACTCTTAGGCAGAGCAACACGAGCATTCTCCTCCTTACAATCCTCCTTTTGACTCTTCTCATTCACAGTTGATCGATTCTGATTATTACTGCAGAATCCTTCATCCCAACCTCCACTCACTCTCTCCTTCTCGAAGCTTTCGCCACTGCTGCCACCGCCTAAATTCTCCGGATAATCAGAAAACGACATAGCTAGGTATCGACTCTGGATATTATCCTGGATGAGGTGGTTGAGTTGGTTGCTCAGCTCAAGATTTTCGAGTCGGAGGTTCGTGTTCTCTTGCCTGAGAGTCTCTGCTTCATTGAACGTCTTCTGAAGCTGAGTGAGGCAGAGTGAGTGGCGATTGAGCAGCTCCTTGTGTTCCGCTATTATCCGAGAGAGGCTTCTCAAAGCTATAGCTCTGATGCTGTCGGTGTTTCTGCCGGAATTACCGTCGGAATTGACCGGAGATGAGTTGAAGCTCGTCGGAGAAGTAGCGGAGTGGAAGAAAATGGAGTATGGCGGTGGAGTGAACATATCTCCGGCTGATGACATCACGTTTGTAGAGGAGGAAGTGTCTTGCTGCATTTTCCGGTATTTTCTGGCAAAATTGAAGAGAAAACAGAGCAAATAGATTTCAGTGATTAATTCTTAGGGTTTTACACAATGCAGATGATCGAATCACAAAATTCGATCGTAATTTCACAAATTCACAGTGAATTATTGTAATCAGAAACTAATTGATCGAATTTAGAGAGAAAATTACAACATTGCGAATTCTGAGCTAGTAGGAAAATCAAAAACTCGAAATCATAGAACATCTGAAATTGCGATCAAATTCAACAAAAACGAATTCAAAAATTAGCGAAATGTTTGGATTATCATACAAATATTTTTCTGCAGAATAATTCATACACTCTTAGTAACCTAAAACTTTGAATTTCAACGAAAATAAAGGAAATTAACAATCAATAATTAACAGAGGATCACTTACAGATTGAAATTCATAAACAATTGAAATTGCGATCAAATTCAATAATAACAATACATAAATCAGCGAAAAGTTTCAATTATCGTAAAAATTTGTTTCAGTAGAATGAATTAAACAATCTCAGTAACCTAAAACATCAAATTTCAACGAAGATAAAGAAATTAACAATCAGAAAATAGCAGAGGATCACTTACAGGATGAAATTCTTGATAATCTACTTCGAAATTAAAGTGAAGAATAGCTAGAAGAATTTCTTCTGAGAAAATTGAGGAAACTTTTTAGAGAGAGAAAGAGGAGAGGGAAGAGAGAGAAATAGAGTGGCGGTGAATAAGAGAGAAGGAAATGGGCGGGAAGAAAATAAAGAGGGGAAAATCCGAATTTTGTTGGTTGTTATGACCTCAGTCAATTTGTCAACGCCGGAATGAGAATTTACCGTCAATGGTGAATTGATGAGCGAGACTGTAATTTTCTTGATTTAATTTTACCGCATTGTCCTTGTCTTTCTTCGGAAGTCAATTAAAGCTAGGAGGTCTTACAATCTTTAAATTTTTAATTTTTACTTTATAGAGCGATAAAAAATGATGATCGTAAATTATGTAGCCAACTAAGGTGATGATGATTATATGGTTACTCAATTCTTCAACGTGTCTACAAAGATAGGTCTAACGAGTTATCTCCCGAATAAGGAAAAGTATTGTGTAGAACGGACTCACGTGAGTCCGGTCATACAAATAGAAAAAAAAAAAAAAAATTCTTAGATAGCAGAAATTAGATAATAACGGTTAGATATTAAGTTATTAAGTGTCAGAAATTAGATTAAATTGGTTAGAAATTAGATGATATGGTTCAGAAATTAGATGATAATGGTCAGATATTAAATTATAAATATTAAAAATTATATTATAATTGTCAGGAATTAGGTTATAGCTATCAAATATTAGGATATATACATCAGATATTAGGTTATGTATATCAGAAATTTGTAAAAACTGTACAAAATTAAACTTGGAGAAGGTCGTTCTTATTTCTGGTGCCTTCGACCTTCGTGGCTTCTATCAGATTTCTCAATTTTCCAACGAAGATGAGAACGAATTGAAAAAGCTAATAAAAAAGGGGTATGATGAACATTGCGGTGTGGCCTTGGTGTTATATGGTAAGGTATGAGTAATTTAGGCTTGCTAAGTTAACACTTAGATTGACGAGGAGAGAGGAAGCTCCATAAGCAATCCATGAGTATCAGGCGAATTCCGGCAACCAATCAACGGTGGAAGATTTGGATTCCGAGAGGTTTGGAGATGGTGGAATTGTTTCTAATTTGATTAGAAGAAGGTGGTAGGTTAGATTGGGGGATAAAGGTTCTGCCATTGTTGTGGGTTTTGATGATGTGATGTTATAAATTAAACTAGACTCACGTGAAACGGATTCACACAAAACCTTCTGCTCTAATACTCACGTGAAACGGATTCATACAAAACCTTCTGCTCTAATAATTAACCCTTATTTGTACCTAAGTTTCAAATAGGATAACTTCCCTAACCCCCCCCCCCCCCTCTCTCTCTCTTTCTTAAGTGGTAATTTAAATTAGACTTAATAAATAATATTGAATCAATACAATAATTTTAATCATTGTTTGGAGTTAAATATAGTTGTAAGCCTGTAATTGAAAGCATGTTCACATTTACTTAATTTCAGTTCAGTTCGGTTCAATTCAGCTCCAATCACTTCAGTTCAGGTCTGTTCAGCTCCAATCAGTTCTGTTCAGTTCAACTCCTAATTTCCCTCTCTCATAAAATATTCATTTCAGCTCAATTCAATTCAGTTCAGTTCAGCTCTAATCAGTTCAATTCAGTTCATTTCAGCTCCAATCAGTTCAGTTCAGTTCAGCTCAGTTTAGTAAATGTTGCAATATTGTTGGTTTAACAATATATATACAATCATTTCGACAAAAATAAAATATTTTTTTGACTATTTTTTCTTATCGTATCTGATCTCCTTTTATTTTCTTTATTCCTTAAACCTTCACGATATCATTCAAGGAATTAACACATCAGTTTGACATAAAAAACCTATTCACCTCGAGTAACTAAAATAACTTAAATTCTTTTTAAAAAATAAAAAATTAAAAAAAAAGTTTAGCAATGGTATGTTTAATTTACGAACGGACTACAAAAAAAATGTTGTCTTCATTAATTTTTTGAATTTAATTTTATGTTATGGATCATATAATTGATTGACTATGACAAATGATAAACGTGAAAGAGTAACGATGATGTGTTTTGGGGGTGTTTTGCTTGTCTATGACAACTAGAGTATAACAAACAATCGAAGTGTTTGGTAACATGCATGTTCCATTGATTTCTTTTAGGTCTTCCAAATTTCATGATTTCATTTAATAATGTCAACGGTTGTTAATTCTAGGGCCACAATTCTTCTTGCACAATTAATATTTTCCAATTAAATTTCATCAAAACTATTACTACAACGCCTACCTTTCTCCTAGAAGGAAACTCTATATTTTAAAACTAGACTAGCCTTATGGCCCGTGCAATGCACGGATTGTTTATAGGTATATAATATATTTGTAAATTTTTATTTGTTTTTATTGGAAAATATATAGTTTAAAAAGGAGATAAAGGAGTGAAAATTGAATGTAATTGTAGAAAAAAAATTAATTTGGGGGAAAATGAACCAAGTAACACACACACACACACACACACACACATACACACACACACGCGCACACACACACACACACACATATATATATATATATATATATATATATATATATATATATATATATATATATATATATATATATATATATTGATTTAAACATAGTATTTTAATATGAGAAAGGGGATTAAATGAGGTGACACGTGACATTGGTGAAAAATAAAATGTACATATGTGTAGACACCTAAAAATGTCTCCCCAAAACCAAACTCGATGATGAACACCTTTCACCGCCGTTATTGGTTGGGTTGAGTATTTAATCTTTGGAGTGCTTAAATCCATGTTTCTATCCAATACATTTCATAAACCAATCCATTTCCTAGCTCATTTCCCTAAACCATAACTTACTTTCCACTTTCCATATCCACATTACAAAACCGAGCTGAACTGATTTTATGGCTATATAATTTTGATCCAATTATTATTTTGTTGGATAGGTCTTTCAATAAGCTTTCCAACCATATATCATAAGCCCAATTCCGAGCAATAACGAAAAAGATATGAGCAAAACACTAAACTCGGCCCAAAACCGACACCGTTCTACTAAAACGATCATATATTAAAATCTACAAATCATTTTGACCTGATTCTAATTGGGTATTGGGTTGGAAAGTAGACTTGATAAGCTTTCCAATGATATATTATATGCCTTATTCAATTCCGAGTTACGGATCAAAAGTTATGATGATTTTAAAAAAGGGTAAAAAAAAATGGAATCACCGTGCACAGTGCAAAAGCACCGTGTCACGGGAGTTTGCCCCGTTTGACGGTGATTTCTCCCGTCTGACGGTGCCTAGTACCGTGACACGGTACTGTGCATCGTGTCGCGGTGCCATTTTTGAAGCTTTTTCGCATCAAATTCCACCGTGGCACGGTACCTGTTGCCGTGACACGGTACCTGCTGCCGTGACACGGTAATTCCCACCGTGTCACGGTGTTGTTTTCGTGTAAATTCCGCGTCTCCCATACCGTGACACGGTGTACTGTACCGTGATACGGTAGATACTGCCGTGTCACGGTACCTATGTCGTGTAACAGAATCTTCTCGTGTCTTTTCCGCGTAAACCCTTCACGCGTTTTTACTCCCGTAGGTCAAATATTTCCCGTGTCACTCTAAATTTCCCCGCGTCACACTAATTTTCCCCGTGACACGGTAGAACCTGCCGTGTTGCGGTAGAATCTACCGTGTCGCGGTAGCCTTTTTTAGGGTTTTTATCTTTTTAGGGTTCCGTGTGTTCCCTCTGCTCATTTTCCCTATAAAAACCCCCTTCCTTTCTGCAGTTCAGGGCACAAAAATATCATTCTCCCTTACCTTACACCTAAAATATTCTCCTCTCCCTCTTTAACCTAATTTCTAGCTTTCTTATTCTTCCATAATAATTCCCCTAAGCACTCCTAGGAGTCCATATAATACCCGAAGTTCTATACTGAAACCAAGGCGTGAAAGGTATAATTAACTGAGGGTTTGGACCAAATCAACTCTACTTTTATTTAATTTAATTATTTCAATTTGATTTATTTTTATTGAAGTTACTAACAATTTATTCATGATGTAGCAATTTTAAGAAACGCGTGAAATGTGAGTAATTAATTAACTTAATTACTTATTATTATTTTATATTGCTAATATCATGATTATTATTATTATTTGATTTGACTAACGCTATTATTGTTAAATTGCTTCCAATATTAATGTTGGTTTCTATTGTTATTATGATCACCATATTGCATGTTTAAAGGGAATATGTAATTGAAAATCACGCTTAATAAGATAATTTGGACGACCGGTTTAGGTTCCTTTAATCTTATTATTAATTGAAGTGATCACTAATATTTTAGAATTATGTGTTGCATTAATATTCAACCAATATAGCTTAATAATAGTTTGGAGCAAATTGAATCTTAGTTTGTATGCCTTTGAGATTGCAAGAATACTTTTCACAATAAGAATCGAGTAGAGGCCAATACGGGCGAATGTGACTCCATGACTCACTTCGTACCATTGATATGTCCATTTTATATAGTGTTTTACCCCCCGTCCCTTGGTCATAATTAGTAGTGTTTTTGGCTCCTTAGAGCCACTTTTGTTACTAATATGCATTTTCTAGTGTTTTCGTAGTGTTAGTTGAGTTTTGTAGGAAATTGCACCTTTGGAGCACTTTCCCGGGATTTTATGAAGCTACTACGAGCATTGGAGGAGTATGACCGTCGTTGAAGCCCAAGGCCGGCTAGAGCCATCGAGCCGGTGATTAAGGGCTCGGTATTTGGAATACCGAGGTTTGGACCGAGCATTCAAGACCCGAAGAGGAGTCGAGCCCAATCGGAAGTCCAAGCCTCGAGGAGCCACAAGGGCCCGATCGGGCAAGCTACGCTCGATCGGGCAAGGCGTGCAACAAAGGGGCTGGTGCAAGCTATAGGCGCGCCCGATCGGGTGTAATGTTAGCTCGATCGGGCGCAGCGGTTTACAAGGCATTGCGAGAAAAAGGCGCGCCCGATCGGGCGCGTGTTTCTGGAAGTGCTTGTTTGTCGAGACACTTAGTTTCTAATTAGGAGTTGTTTAGAATTTCGTTTAAGTACGTTTTAGGATAATTATTTTGGGATACTTTTCCTTTTCACTTTCTCTCTCTACTCAATTTTTCTCTCTCTAGACTTTTCTCTCTACTTTACTTCTCATCTCGACTCTATTGTAATTCCGCCGTCTTGGTACGATTTCTCTCTTAATTAATCTCAGTATTTTCTTCATTCAATTTCTTCATGTCTTGTTTAATTATTATGTTTTTCTTAGTTTTAATTATGTCTGAGTAGTTTTCCTTCTAGGGTTTTTGGAGATCTAATAAATAATATGAAAGGGTAATTTTATGATTGTTGATCATTAATGCTTAATTGATTTCCTATTGATTGTTTAAATGCTATGCAATTAGATTTGGCCAGGTTTAATTGTATGAGTTTAGCAATATTGATTCGAGATTCGAGAGATGAGAATTGATGTTTAGGCTTAGTTTCAGTAGGCAGATTAATTTATAAATGGTTAGGTCGAGATTCGAGATATGAGATTTAATACCGGTAAATTAATTCTGTGATTGTAATACGTAGCGAAAGCCCTTTATGATCTGATTAATTAATGCATTGATGATTGATTATTGTGTTTTACCCTGGAATATTGTTTATTAGTGAACCTATGCCCTAGGCTTTATTATTATTGATTTCTTCCTTATTTATTCTCTTTACTCATAATCTTCGTAGTATAATTTATAATCACAACAAATATTGGTTACTTTAATAATTTAGACTATATTAATTAATTAGGAGTAGAAAGACTAGTTTCCCTGTGGATTCGACCCTACTTCCCTATCTGCATAAGCTAGTGGACTTGGGTAATTATTTTTTATTAGGTGATACGACTTTAGCCTGTCAACCATCATCCCCGATCCTCCTTTCGCGGTTCCGAACCATATGGAGTTAGTAATCTCATGGATTATGAATGGGGTGTAACCTTCACGGGTCAATCGTTGTTGCCTATCGTTGTCCCTTTTCGTGGTTGCCTTTTATGATCCGTGAACGGTTTACAAGTTCCTTAAAAACTTGTTGGTGGCTCCCTACTTTCCTTGTCCCTAATCGTATATGTCAATTCCCACTTCCTATATATGAGTGCCAAGCATATTCACACCATGCTTAACGTAGGCGCACTTCGAGCGACGCCTGGCCTACAATATGGCATGTTAAAGATGATGGTTTGTGCTTTTAAATAGTAAGTATAGATTAGTCTCGTGCGATGCACAATTTAATCAGATTAAATTTTCTAATAAATTTATTATTTTTTCATATGAAAATTAAAACAAAAATATTCACAAAACAAATAAACATAAAATAAAGCTCATAAAAAAATTAAATGACGAAAAAGTATTCAAGGAAGACAAACTAAATTATCATTGTTAAAGAGAATAGACCATTTTTAAGAATGTGATACTAATAATAATGTAATTGACCAGAATTTTAATAAAATAAAATAGAATTCACAAAACGATGACATCATTTATAGCTTTGGAGTGAAAAATTTTAGTGACAGCATGACATGTGTCTAGTTTTAAAATAGAATGACGTCAACGGTTGCTACTTTAGTATTATTTATAGATAGATTCCAACAACTTCATTCCTAAAAAGCCCCTAAGCTAGTACTGTCGTGGAATAGCCCTAATTATTTTGAGAGATACATACAATTCTTACTAATAAACCAGAAATGCATGGTGTTAAAATATAAAATATTTTAAATATTATTGATTTATATTGTGTTACAAATACAAATAGCTTTTGGCACATTTGCTGCCAAATTAAATAAAAAAATCTAAGAAAAAGTAACTCTATGATAATGATAAAATTTAAAGAAACTTTTTAACCTTCATCAACTTAATATTGAAAAGCATCTCTTTTGATTTGTTACTCCATAAAATATTTTATAAGCATTTTATTTTAAGTGTCCATGTATTAAACATTAGAAAATCACAAATACAGTCAATATCATAATATTTGATCATTTTATGAATATAACTAATTACACATCAATTAAATTCTATTTAGTACTCCATATATATCAATAACATGTTAAATTGTTGTTTCAAAAAAAAAAAAAAAAAAATAACACATTAAATTAGCCTCTACCAAAAGATAATTGCCGTAATTTATGAAAAAAAGGTACATGTAATAATACTCGTAAGTCGTAACAAAGAATGAAAAATAAATACATATTACATAACAAGGCTAATTTTAATTAGAGTTATATAACAACTGAAGCATTTACTATAAGCTTAATGTAAACTTGCTTTGGATTTCTCATTAATAAGGTAAACTAATAATATATACAAACTATGTAATTTCTCTTAAGCTAGTAAAACGGCTAAACCCTTATTAATAAAAGAAAAGAAACAATAATTAAAATGACCACGTACTACTAGTATCACTTAACTCCTATGTCTTCCTTCTTACAAAGATTCAAAGATCGATCAAACAAGTACACCTCTAACATCTCTCGCAGCCGGCAACTCGAATCGACAAACTGGACAGAAGTGATTAATCTTGAACCACTTATCTACACAACCAGGATGAAAGCAATGTTTACAAGGCGAATACTTAACATCATCTCCTACTTTCCATCCTTCAAGACAAACCGAACAAACTTCACCACTATTAGCCAACTCTTCACTAGCTTTCTTGATCTCCAAACTTGCCACGAATGACTCGTCCGCAGGCACCACACCCGTCGGTATTATTACTCCATCCTCGGTCCTCACGTCTTCGAGGCCATCTATGAGTAATGTATATATTGTCTCTAAGATGCGGCTTGCTGCAATGGCAATTATTCTCATCTCGTTGTCGTACCAGAGTTCCGTAAGATTTTCCAAGTCCATGATATAATCCTCCAAGGCAGGAATATCAAGAAATAGGTCGCCGAGTTGTTGATAATAATAATCTTCGCTTAATGATGACATTGTTTAATCAGTTTTGCTAATGCTCGAAAGTGTAGTCTTCTGTTAAACGATTTCCGTACAGCCTACACTTTTTTTTTTTTTTTTTTTTTTGGTTGTATTGAAAGAGTATTGATGAAAAAAATAAAGGTAGTTTAGGTGGTATATATAAATTAATACATTATTGAGAAAGGAAGGTATATATCGATCATGTGGATTATGATAGGGTATAGTATATTTTAGGAAATTAATTAAAGGATAGGATTATGTATTTATGTTAAGTAGTTTTGATTAGTTTCCTAAATTTTTGCATGTAGGTTAGCTTAATATGCAAGGCTTGTAACTTTGTAAGCTTGTATAAATATGCTTATGTGCTTTTATCTTAAGAGTAATGGGATTATAATATAATTTAGGATATTAGTTAAAAAAAAAAAATTGTGAATGATGCAATTCCCATTTACCATTCAAAAATAAAACGAAATATGCCTATGTGCTTTTATCTTAAGATTAATGGGATATTACAAATATAATTTTGGATATTAGTTGAAAAAAATCGTGAATGATAAAATGACCTTTGATCGTTCTTTCAAAAATAAAATGAAATATGAATATAAGCTTTTATCTTAAGATTAATGGGATATTACAAATTTAATTTTGGATATTACTTTTAAAAAATTGTGAATAAAATGACCTTTGACCGTTATTTTAAAAATAAACAATCTTTAAATATTATTCTAAAATAAAATAACGACCTACTTAACATAAAATGTGACTAGTTGGTAAACGATTGAAAGAGATATTTCTTCTTGATTATCCACCCTTCACTCAATTTGCTTCTAACTTACTTTTAATTCAGTTGATATGTAATTTTATATATTTTTTTTTGACAATAATTGACATGTAATAAGGGCCTGTTCTAATTGACTGAAATCAACTGAACTGAACTGAACTTATTAATTAGTGATTTTTAACTACGGATTAGTGCTCTTTGATTATATATTACTATACCTATGTGTATATTATTATTATTATTATTAATTATTATTATTATTATAATTAATTATTGATTATTATTATTAGTATTATTATTATTATTTATTCATGATTATTATTATTTATTGATAATAATAATAATTATTATTATTATTATTATTATTATTATTATTATTATTATTATTATTTGTTGTTGTTGTCGTCGTTGTAATAAGAGCTTAAAAGAATGAAATTTGGCTTTATATCATTAGCAATATTATTAGACATAAGAGCTGAACTGAACTGAACTGAACTGAATTTCAACGGAAGAGATTAGACCCTTACTCTCAATTTAATGATTACCAAAAATCTAATAAATGAGGAAAATTATGGGGCTCGGATGTTTACAGTTCTTCTTGCATAAAAATATGTTTATTTTCCAATATCATCAAAAGTTCAAAACTGTTACTAAAACGCGTCAGCGTCAACGCCAACTATCAATTTTAGAATTCCAATATGTTTAAGGATAATAATAAGGATATAAAGGTAAGAAAATCTCTGTTTCTAAAGGACCCCTATTGTGAATTATGGTAAATTACAATCAGTATCATAATATTAGATCATTTTATGAATATAATTAATTACAAATCAATAAATTCTATCTAGTATACATCAATAACAAGTGAACCTCGACCAAAAGATAATTGCCGGAATTAATGAAAACAACTATACGAAACTGTAATTTATCTTAAGCTATGGTGTGAAGAAAAATCTAATAACAAAAACTAAGTAAAGAAATAGTAAAACCTAACTAATATTCTATGTTTGTATAACAGTATAAGCTAGGTTTTTGGACAAATAATAAAAAAATAAAATAAAAAACAATAATAATGACTAAGTACGGTACTAGACTACTAGTGCACTCCTATGTCTTTGTTCTTACAAAGATTCAAGTATCAAAGTACTAGTAGTTATAAGAAATATTTTACGAGTGTATATTTTTAAGTGGCCATTAACACACACTTAAAAACCACAAATAAAATTATGAATATAAGAAATTACACATCAACAAATTCGATAACACGTTAACCTCTACCAAAATATAATTGCGGAAATTAATGAAAACAACGATAAAAGGTACAAGTAACAATAATCGTAACAAAGAATGAAAAAAGAATACATAACAAGGCTAATTTTAATGAGAGTTATATAACCTGCTTTGGATTTCACATAATCACATCAACAAGGTAAGCTAAGATACAAATTGTAATTACTTTAAACAAGCTACGGAGTAGTATTAATTAAAGAAAGAAAGAGTAAATCCTAATAATATTCTTTGTTGAATGAATGAAAGAAAAGAAAACAAAGATACATACGAAGATCAAACACCTCTAGCATCTCTCGTCGCCGGCAACTCGAATCGACAAAGTGGACAGAAGCGATTAATATTGAACCACTTATCAACACAACCAGGATGAAAACAGTGTTTACAAGGCGAATACTTAACATCATCTCCTACTTTCCACCCTTCAAGACAAACCGAACAAACTTCACCACTATTAGCCAACTCTTGACTAGCTTTCTTGATCTCCAAACTTGCCACGGATGACTTGTCCGCAGGCACCACACACGTCGGTATTACTCCATCCTCGGTCATGTCTTCGAGGCCATATAAGAATATTGTGGCTAATCTTGTCATCTCGCCGCTCATGGACATAAGGTACTCTCTGTCGTATCTGAATTCCGTAGTAGAATCTTCCATTCCCATAAGAACATCTTCCAGGGCAGTATGAATAATAGTTGCAACGAGCTGTTGATTATCATGGCTTAATGATGACATTGTTAATTAATTATGCTAATGAAGTAATGATCGAAACTTTGAAAGCAAGTGATCTTGTTGTATGACGTCCGTCCTTCTATAATATAGTCTCGCGTCGCAAATAAAAATAATGAACTACAACAATTATTTTTGGTGATATTGAAGAGTATTGATTATATAATAATAATAATAATAATAATAATAATAATAATAATAATAATAATAATAATAATAATAATAATAATAATAATAATAATAATAATAATAATAATGGTAAGTTTTGGTAGTTTATTATAAAAGGAATATATTGATCTTGTGAATTATGATAGGGTATAGTGTATATTTTAGGATATTAAAGGATAAGATTATGTTTAAAAGTTTTGATTAGTTTCCTAAATCTTTGTAGGTTTAGCTTGCTATGCAAGTCTTGTAACTGTTGTGACTATGCTTATGTGCTTTTACAGTTTTACCCTAAGATTATTGGGACACAAATAATATTTTGGATATTAATTATTAATTAGAAAAAATTGTCAAAAAGAAAAAAAACATTTGTTGGTAATCAAGATTCTATTGACATGATGTAAATATTCTCAATTTAGTTTTTCCTATTAGGATGACTTTTTAATAGCCACATAAAAAATGTAGCCATTGTAACTGCTTTTAATCTCAACCGTTAAAATATTAAAGATTAATCTTGTACATTCTTATATTTGACTTTGAAATTATGAATAAAAAAAATTTTAAAAACTAATTGCCAAAAAAAAAAACTGCTTTATCGCTGCCATACATTGATGCAGTTTCAACTTTATCTTCAACCTTCAACCTAAATCTCCATTAAATATGTAGGAGAAAAATTTAACATAGATCGGATCAAGTATATATATGTAAAGGTCTTCCAAATTTCCAATCTTTTATCATCATCCCTCCAAATGAACAATTATTCACCAATCTAATATTTTTCTATCCTTCACACAAACCCTAATTTAATCGACAAAATTGATCTCCAATTATATTGAAATCTTGAGAAAAATATGATGTTAAGAACTATCAAGAATTGACGGATATCAATGAAAAATCAAACAGATTAATAAGACGACCAAAGCGTTAAGAAGGAAGAAAATTTAAAACTAATATTTGTTGTTATCTTTTTTTAATTTTTATCTAGTCAACTAAACAAATGGCTTAGATTTAATCTTAAATATTAACGGTGCACATTTAAAAATTACAGTGGCTAAAATAATTATTGTGGCCATTCTAAAACTGTCCTATAAGTATATTGCAATCGATTACCAAAAATAAATGAAGAAAATAAATTGTAAGCTTGTATAAATATGCTTATGTGCTTTTATCCTAAGATAATTAGGACACAAATTATATTTTGGATATTAATTAGATAAAATTGTATAAAAATATAATAAAACAACAAAGGTTGGATTTCAAAAAAAATCTGTTGACATGATGTAAATACTCTTAATTTGGTATAAATTACAATTGATTACCAAATAGGCAAATAATAAATGAAGAAAATGCTGGAGCTCGAATGTATAAAATTCATTTGGCTTCGGCTTATGACATTTAGTTCTACAATGCTAGAAAAAAAAAAGGTGAAACTTGTAAGTGTGTGGCTTGTAAATATGGATCGTGTCAAATATCGAAAGCCAAACTTCTAGAATGAAAAAATATGCACAATTGTACATACAAAGATCAACAAGGGAAGTCGACGAGTTCACTTCAGTTCAGCAGCTCTTTGTTGCAGTTACTGTATCGGAATCATAGCCTTGTAACTTAGCATACCGGCTTTTGTTCTTCTTATGCAAATCGGTACTAGCCTTACGTGGTGCAAGTTGAGTCTTTTTACCATGCCTGTAATAAGAAATCACATCAGTCAGTCCCTTAGCAATCTTGCACTATGGAAGGTTGCATAATCACACAACTCGTCTCAAATCTGAATTATTTCACCACTAAACGCGTTCACAACATTCACTACATTTTTTTTTCCTTCTAGGGAACACAGGGATGAGGAATCTGAAATCATAGTTCTGTAGCAGGCATTCAGAAGAAGATTTTGCTGAGTTTCGAGCTTATTGAGACCAGCTAACTCAAAAAGGCAGGAAAGGTAAAAAAAAAAAAAAAAAAATTAAGTTGTGCATCAAGATCTTGGATTATATAATTAGGCTAAGTATCATACAGTATCCAATATGTGGAAATATAGTCATGTGTAAAGAAACTGGTAAAGAAACTGTGCGACTGTTGATTCAGAAAAACTGTAAATCAGATGTGCACCAGTAGCAGAGGTTGAAAATGATTTTAAATAATATTTATCACTACTTCAGAAATTGTGAAATTTTCCGGATATCCTAAAATATTATGTGACTATTTGTTCCCAATGGAGAAAGTACTTCACAAATTTAGTGGCATGTTTAGTCTATTTGTTCACTTACATTCGATTCTTCTTTTTGTCTTTCGATGTTCTGACTGAATTTTCCAAACCTTCCATTTCTACACCATGTAACTCTGCCACATTGTTTGAAGATTCACTTCTTCTGAAATTCCCTGAAGTTTCGGAGTTTAGAAAGTCACTGCGACAGCTTTCTGCACTGAGCCGTGAACAAGAGAATGTAGCTGAACGCGAGTATCTAAAAGGATGTGCTGAATTCCCCACACTTCTGGATAGCCCATGAGTTACATGGTCTGATGTATTTGCTTCTTTCATGAAATTAATATGCTTATTGATGGACTCTAATGAAGCAGCCGTTTCCTGAAATGGCAATGCAACAGTAAAACATAAAATAACTCATTCATATATACATCAGAAAATCACACATATAAATGGATGATATATAACCTGTGTTGTTTCAATAAGACTCTTTTCCAACTTATTCATCGATGCCTTCTCAGTATCTGAACTCATGGGATCATCGTCTTCAATTAAAGCTCGGGTTAGGTCAGGATCACCTGTGAGTAAGTCTTCAAAGTTGCGGAATGTTATATCAACTTCTGGCATGTTGAAGTCATCAATGGATCCGAGTTCTTGACACATTCCAAGATCTTGCAAATTTTGCGACCAAAACTGCAGTGCCACATCCAAATATTCTTTGAGAATGTAAACCAGATTTTGCAAAAGCTATCAGGATCTACAAACCTGATCGTTGTCTACCGGACTTTTATTGTGCTGCCAAAAGGGGTCTGCTACAGATGAAGATATATCTAGCTGAGAAATAGGCGAAGGAAAATGTTCTCCGTTTAGTACTTGATTTGATTTGTCTAAGCTCTGAAGCTCATTAGTGATTTTATTGAATTCCTTGGATTGTTGTTTGAGTCTTTCATTGAGCAATGTTCCTGAATTACTGTGCATCGAGGAGGATGTGACATACTCTCCATTGTGTCGCAGTGATGTTGTCTGATTATCTCCTTCAGTAAGCTGAAGGCTTTTCAACTCGAGTAGCTGATGCAGGATTAAGCCATTGTGCTGCTTGTGTTGATTATTGCTGAGTTTCTGCATAGCAAATAATCAAATATAAGTATTGATCCAATTCATAGAACTTATGTTTTGCACTTGATCATTCCAGAGTTTCCATGAGTTTTGATGACCTGAACTGTTGTTGACGCATAAGTTAGCATTAGCATACAATGGGAATTCCCTTGTAATGTATGTCAGACGGCCTACAATGCTACAATGGAATAAGTTATACCAAGTTTTGCGACTAATAATAATAATGGACTCCAGAATCCTTGAATTTCACTAATCAAATGTATCAGACTCTCAGAATAAAAATAGGAATAAAAACAGAATCATCTGTACTGCAGGGGAGGGAGTTTCTAACAAACTCATATCAATGACTGACATGGGATTTAATCAAAAAGCCATTGTTACAAAATGGAGGTAAGCAGGAGAAGATAAGGCTGTGAATTAGTCCATATTCAGTTACAACATCAGCTGAAATAACAGAAAATTTCAGGTTACCTTATGCTGTTGGCTGCAAGAACCTCGTTCAGTATCTAAACTAGCAGTAGAAGTTGCAGACTCTCCTGTCGAAAACTGATGGAGATCATTGATATCAAAGCCCCATAATTCTGCAAACTGCTTCACTGAAGGACATCCAGTAAAACTGCCGATCATCAGCTTCTTATGGTGAGCGAAACACTTGTGCAGGAACGAATCACATTCCTGACATAGCAGCATCAGATGGTCTAAGCATCGAACACTGGACTGATTTTCTTTGCAAGAATCACACAGAAGACTCCTTGAGTGACGACCAAAGAGTGCATTAGCTGAATGCACCTTAGCATCACAGGAGAGGCAGAGTAGTGCTGCATCTGCTTCGCAGTATACAACTGGCCCTGGCGCTCCACAAAATTCACATGTTTTTTCCATTTTCGAGTCCCTTTATTCATTGGCTGCAAACTATATAGATTGTCAAACCTTAAATTGTATTCCTTTGTCCACAATTAATAGTCACATTATCCCAAATGACAAATTTAACATTAGCTTTAGTATCTAAAACAAGACTTATTTCGTACAAGACTTATTTCATTTGAATTTCAGTTTGATTTAGTTTGGTTATATTCGTCCAATTTGAACCAATGAACAACTCAAGTTTCAAACTTACTATCTACTTTCATCCAAAGTTGATTGTCAATACAAATTAAGCTTCATAGGTTAATAAACTCAAACATTTTGAACATTTTTAACAAACTAAAACTACTTATATGATTGCACAGTTTCTCTTAAAAAACAACTTATTAATTATCTATTATGTCAACTGTAATATTTTAAATGAAAATAAACATAAGCCAAAACTAATAGAGGGAATAAATAAATCTCCTATCCCTGTTTTCATAATATAAAATAATTTGCATTAGGACAGTCTATTTATGTCATCTTAATCATTTTAATTATTATAAGAGTAACTTCTTTTTAGGGTGAACTCAAATTCAACTTAAAACCCACTAGTTTCTAAACTTGTTTTGGTTAGATCTCCTAATGATCCATTCAACACTACAATAAAACATGTACAAAATTCAATCTCGAGACTTGGGTACTAATATTCATTACTTTTGTACTCGCATGTTGTTCATAACCGCGATCCAAATCAAAATAAATTTCGAGTATTAATAAAAAAAAAAATCTTCGAATTTACAAATTAAACTTCATCTTATGCTATTAAATATGAATCACAATGAATCATATGATGAAAAATTTAAGAAAAAAAATACGGAGTAATAATCATGTTATAGAAACATACTTTAAGAAAAATCCAACCTGAGAGTGAAGAAGAATCTTGATAAAATCTAACAAAGATTTGAGTGTTGTACTTCTGCCATTGAAACAGTCAAGTCATCAGTCAAGGTGATTTATCAGCAAACAAGAAACTTTTTTTTTTTTTTTTTTTTTTTTTTGATATTTTGGAAAATATAAATAAAAATTAAGGGGTGTGTTTGGTTTGGTGAGTCCACTTTTTTATCTAAAATCTATCCCTTTTTTGCAACTTTTTAGGGTGATGTGGAATGGGAGTTATGGGCAAGAGCCATGCCGACGTGGGTCGACCCACTTGGCAAATGTGGGTCCCATTTTACGTTATCCTGTTTTATTGGAAAACCTTTTCATGTCATCCAAAAGTTTACTGCCTTAACCAATCACGTTGTCCCATCTTTCCACGTTTGTTCATTACTAGTCAAAATTTTGCATTTTTTGGAAATTTGATGGCGTTTGTAATAAGCACTATTTTAGTTGGGCACTAGAAGCATTGTCAAATCGGGCTTAGGTTCGGGTTGTTATTGATGGGTTAGGTCATAGAAGCATTGTCAAATCAGGTCGAATCAGTTAATGTTGGATAGGATCACACTGAATTTGATTAAACTCGAATCAGTTTTGGCATTTCTAAAACACATACTATGTGTTACTCCTTATTGTTTAGGATTGCCATTTTTCCACGCCCATATACAATTTTACAAAAATCATGTAGAAAAAGCTTTATTCATCATTTTAGAAAAAAAAAGTTTGTGAAAAGCACTTTGCTATACCTAGAAATTTTAGGAACATGGCAACAAGTTTTTACTAGAATAATGTGAACAAAATTTGTTCGTTCCGTACAGCTCGAAATTATAAGGTTTGCACTTCATCCATCGGACCAGAAAAACTATTAAACCTAAGCATCTACAGTTAGGGAAGAAAAACTTCAGCTGATCAACAATTCCTGGCAATATATAAGAGTGCAGTGAAACTCACACAAGCACAAAATCAGTAATTATACAGATGGAGCAGATTTTCTGCAAGTGAATCATATGTGCAGGACAAGAGAAATACAGTTAAGCAAAATATTTCCAAAAATAGAAAGGAAAAAGAAAAACTTTTTTTTTTTTTTATTCCACTACTTTGCTTTGCAAATTCCTCTACTGATTAAAGCACCAAGCGGATGCCAAACTTGGTAGTTTACTGTTTACCACAAAACATGAACGGAAATTCATAAAATAGGGAAAAAAAAAAAAAAAAAAAAAAAAAAAAATCATATCTTGTCAGCTTGACTTCACATGCACTTCAATAAGATCATCATCCTCCATCCCAAGGGTCTGAGGCGTTGATGCTGGATCAATTTTGTCGCCATCAAAAGTAAATACTAGGTTATGTACATCAGTCTTCACCTTCTGCGCATACTTTGTGAACAGCTGCTCAAATTTCTCATCCTATACCAAGGCAAAAGATAAACAAGTATTAATGGCTGGAAAATCGTAAAGATGGCAAAGTAAAGCAAACAAATATCCTGAAGTAGTCCACATTGTCCTAAACCTTGTAAATTAAGAATATTTAATGATTTCAAAATGGTACACTTTCTATAACTCTGTGGCCTTAGGTCCCCAATCCCCTGGTGTCTAATCTGTATTTCTCACTCCTTGAAATTGAAATTTAACATGAAGCTGCAGCTATTTAGCTATTATTATCTATTAATCTCTCAGCTTCATAGATTTACTTCTTCAGCAGATGTAGCTTGATATTAAGTTACACAGAGTACTGCATCTTAAAAAGGCAGAATTTAAACAGTTTAAAGGAACCCATCATACTCCAAGGTATAATATATATATATATATATATATATATATATATATATATATATATATATATATATATATATATATATATATATATATATGTATGTATGTATGTATGTATATATACACAAATCCAACAGAATGCCAGCCTTGCCAGGAATATGTTTTGTTTATTAAAGAGCATAAAGAACCAGTAATAAATTCATTATCAGACAAAAAAATAAAATATTCCACCCTGTTAATTGTCATTAGAAATTAGCAGTCTACAAGAGATGGCATCATCAACAGCCATTCGTCACCTATGTGGGCTGTCTCTTTCTGAAATCTGAATTGTTCAAGGTCTTCAACCTATTTGACCTACATTGCCTTTTAATTAATCTATTGATCTCATACAAGACAGAAATTAGAGAGCTATAGAAAAAATGACTGAGGCTTTCAATGACTGAAATTAGCCTTTTGGATGGCATAAAATGTAGTCCAGACACATGCAAAGACTCTTAAACCCCACAGAAATAACAGTGAGCAGCATCACTCTTCAACAAAGCTTTCCTAGAAGTCTCAAGCTCTCAGCCAGCAACTAGACAAATCGTACTGATATCACTTGGTATCGCATGATAAAAGTCACCATTGAGCAGCAGTTATAGGCAAGTACCTTACCAACTACTTATGCCTTGTTTTATTTACTTTATTTCCCCTTATTTCTATGGGATAAAAAACTCAGCCATTCGAATGGCCATTATGTGACAAATGTGGATTTTCCGTTCCGCAAACTCCTTAACATGACGCTGCAATAAATATCACGTCTTTTCGTCATCCATTACATAAAGGTTACTCTTGCTGTGATAGAACATGTATTTTACTCATTACATCCATTTTATATTTAAGTTACAATGAATATTAGTAAGGAAAATTTGTCAAAAAAAACCTTTTAAAAACACTATTTTAAAAAAAACAACCTTTTAAAAGTTTTTTTGCAAAAGAAAACCTTATTGTTAAATTTTTTTGTTGAATACAACCTAGTATTACTTTTTTACTCAATTAACTTCTAAATTTTTCTAATTACCCTTTAACTCTCACTTATCCATTTGATGATTAAATTAATTTCAAAATTAAAAAAAAAATACCACCACCCCCTACCTTTCACCCTTCCCCTAGCAGCAGCCCCCTCCCCTAAATGAGCCACCACATAGGACCCTCTACCCACAGCGACCCACCTCCATCGCCAAGTGGACCCCTTTCCCAGTTTCCCCTTTATCGTCACTGCGACTACACACCGATAACAGTCCTCGGCAAACTCTACACACCGGTGTTCAATTTCATTTTCATCAAAAACACAAAATTTCATTGGTGTTTTCGAAGCAAAGTATTTTCATGATTTCTATAATTGTTGAATTAATTATTAGTTTGCTAATATTATGAGGGTTTGAACCTTTGAATTAAAGAAGAACATTTTTTTGCGACATGGGTGTTATAAATAATCTCAATTACCCTTTAATATTACTCCAACCTATATCGAAATCTACAGCGTGGGAACAAGGGAAAACTAGTTTTCCAACTTACCTTGATTTTTCTTATGTGACCCCCTAAAACTAGAATTTTATGTGATATCATTTACAGAACTACGATATTGAACATTGAAGCTGCGCTAGCTGATTAGTAATAGGAAAGGGGTTAGTAATGGGTAAAGGAGAAATTGGGAAAAGGAAGGGGTTGACTCGGTGGTGGGCAGCTGGGGGACGCCTGCTGCCAGGGAGGAGGAAAGGAAGGGGTGGCGTCGTGGCAAGTTGGTGCCTTGGTGGTGGTTTATTTTTTTAATTTATAAATTAATTTAATTATTATATAGTTATTAAGTGATATTTAGAAGAAATTAGAGGTTAATTAGATGAATTAGATATACTAGGTTGTCTTCAGCAAAGAAAATTTACAATGAGGTTTTCTTTTGCAAAAAAACTTTTAAAAGGTTGTTTTTCACAAATTGATGCTTTTAAAAGGTTTTTTTTAACAAATTTTTCTATTAGTAATTAGTTAGTTAGTTATTAAATCGTGATATTTATAGTAAAGTTTGGTTATATTTTGTTAAAGGAATGTTTTTTAAACAAGGTTTAAACTCATCAATGTAATTTTTTTTTTTTTCTTTGAAAATATTCACAACGCAGCTGCATTTTGTTCTTATATCCGTTACAAGCCGTTTCCACAACAATGTGACAGTTATCGTGGTCACTACTGCAACCACAATTCAGACTATGCTTCTTTCAGGAAAAAGTTCAAATAGGGTAAATGAGTTCAGATATTACACATTGAATTAACAAGTCTTGATAAAGGTTAAAAAGGGTTGCCCAAGTCCAATATACAACTAAGGATACATTAAGGTTAAAAAAGGGTTACCCATAATTTACAACTAAGAATGTATTCCATTCACCAGATTTTTACTCAAATTAAATGAACTTTATATAACTTATTTTAACCTACCTACACTTATCTGAGCTTATCCTTATTAGAACTTATTTTTAGTTGTGAATAAAATTGGGTAGCCGTTATAAACCCTTACTTGAACTAATTTTTTCCTGAACAATTAGGACCTCAAACCATACCAGTGTAGTAAGCGTAGCCAGCTGTGCATAATCTAACATTAATTGACAAACAGTACAACTAGCAGCATAAAGTGACCGGTATATTGACTGGTTTACAGCTACATTGGTGCTAACATAACATCATTATCAAGCCACACTAGGCCACAGAAAATCCATAAAAACCAGGAACATTACAAATTACAGAAAAGTTCCTATATAACCAGCGTTACTATTCCTTAAGCCAAACTTCTGATTAGTGACTACTAAAAGTGAAAGCAAAGTTTCAAACAAAATCCAAATAATAAGAAACTCTAATTGAAAAGTATTAATTTATAACTGAAACAGTAGGTGACGCAACATATTAAGATAATTGATGAATTGCATGCAGTCTTATGTCAAATAATCAAAGGTAATAAAATGTACCGCAAATATTCGATATTGTTTAGATCCAGCCTTATCTTGCATAGATATGACTATCTTCGTTCGATCAGCCGCAGCTGCGGGCTTTGGTGCTTCCTCGGCAGTTTTCTCTTCAACAGAGTGAGATAAAGAGGGAAATGGTTCATCAGCAGCTTGTAAAGCTTGTCCAGTTGACTGGAGAAATGACGCGCACTCCTGCTTTTTTAACCTGCCATGGAAATAGAATCCCACATAAGATTTTCTTCTTTTAAAAAATAAAAACAAAATAAGCCCCTGTCATAAAACATAAAGACAGGAAAATTAGATGACCCAATCCTTAAGGGCACCCTAAGTTGGATACTACAAATAAAAGAGAAATCTATCGGAGAAAAGAGAACACCGCTTCATGGCGACTGTTGAGCAGATTATAATAACCAGAGCTCATTGTTTGAATTGAAAGAAATGGAGGGACAGAGAGGGATGGAGTATCTTTCATTTGTATAGCAAATGAGGAAGGAAGGGAATTGGAGGTGAGAGATATGGAGGGATTAAAATGTAAGAAATTAATCTCTCCAACAATGGAGAGATTTTAAAGGAAAACTCATCATTCTTCTTTCCCCTCCCCTCCCCTTCCCTCCCCTTCTTTTCATTCCCCTTTCACTATCCAAACAGTGTAAATTATCTTGCTTTAAGATACTCTCTTCCAATTTCAAGCAATCCTATGTTTGTCTCACTTGTCGAAGATATGCACCTAAAGAAAATCCACAATCCACACTAAATGGAACTACAATCAGTCAAAGATATGAAAAAGAGGAAGAGGCAACTAAAGCTAGGAGTAGACAAATTATTTGATATACAAGCCTCTTAAAGATACTATTGATACTGCTACACGCCTACACTGAAGTACCCTACCCAAGCAACATAGGCTAATAAACCCCAAAAAAAAAAAAAAAAAAAAAAAAAAAAAAAAAAAAAGAAGAGAGAGAGAGAGAGAGAAAAAGAACAACTGCATATCGATACAATAACACAGCCACAGCCTAGTTGAAGCAAATTTTGCATATTAATTTCAAAACAAGACTTCAAGTGTATAAAGGATACATACTCAAATTTGATGATAAGATAAACACATCTAAAACAAACAAACATATCCTGAATTTTACAACGTAACCTTGAGAGTCTAACACCAATTACACGTGCCTACTGATTACAATCAGCTCATTCTCTAAATTCATTTATCGCTTGCAAATCCAAGTCCAAAATATCCTTCAAAAATAAATTTGGTACCAGAATGGCATATTTTTGTTCATCCATAGCTTTGAGACTCTTTAGAGACGAAGAATAAAAATAATTGGAGACAAAGCTTGCTCAGACTTAGTAGTCCTTAGTTGTGCATAGAGAGTTACATTTCCCAATCACCACAACAAATAACAACATCAAAGCCTTAGTCACAAAAGAAAGTTACGTTTCAAGTATATTTCCAAATCTCAAGGAGTTTCAATAGCTAGAAAATGCTGAAAAATCTTTTGTTGACTGCAGTCCATTCACCTAGTATTACACTAGCAGCTTAACCCATTTTGTTCCTTTATTTTTGTATACCAAACAACTCCTTGGATGGCATAACATATACAAAATTACATATCACATCTACACATGTTCCATTCATTAAGCCAAAGAACATGATGCTACATAGAATAAGGGTGTAAATTACACTGCCTTCCCACCAGACACAAAAGCTTTCATTAAACCCTTTGATTCAAATGCATTGATTGCATTCTGCTTCACAAATTATAAGCGACATAGAAATTTTGTTGAAGACCATGTACATTAGCACATATATAGAGATTAATTAACTAACATACAACATATTATATTGCCAAGGAAAATGACGAGTAATATCAAGTCAATTGAACGCACCCTTAAAACAATCAAACAGGGTTAGCAAAAGTTAAACCCTTAAGACGACGTGTTACTAAATAGTCTAGGATTCTTAGTCAGACCACTGACAATAACTAGAAACCATCCATAACCACTTCAAACATGATACAGAATCCCCTAAAAACACTATCAAATAAAAAATAAAAATTAAGCATGAGCAAATAATTGAACTGAAGGAAAAAATATTACAATTTTTACCTCAATTGCTTAATGGTGGAATCTTCAAAAATCTTTGAAGGAGCTACATTCTTTGGAGGCGGCGGCAACAAATTCTCCTTTTCCTCATCTTCATCCTCGCAATTAATTACTTGAACTGATTTTCCTTTATCACTATTGTTCTCTTCCTTGTTTTTCAACAATACCCACAAAAATTTACAATTAAATAAGCAACCCCAATTAAAATTAAAGCTCAAAGTACCAAAAAATTATTTAAAAAAAAAAAAGAAAGAAAGAAAAAAAAAATACCCCATTAGTGGAAGTCTTTCTCCGCTTCGGCGAAGAATCTGAATCAGAATCATCTGTTCAAAAAAAATATATATTAAAAAATAATTAAGGAAATATAATGAAGGAGGAAGAGAGAGAATGAGGGTCAGAAACCTTCAAGGTTGACGAAAGTAACGGGTTGAACTCGGCGATAATCAAACAATGGTTCAAGCTCTTCATATGAATCCCCCTTTTCATATGATTAATCAAACATCAAATTGAAATCGAATTCAAAATTAAATTGAGAATAATCAAATATCAAATTGAAATCGAATTCAAAACAAGAGATTTTGTGAATAAAATTGCTTACCATATTAGGGTAAAAATCTAGGTCTGGGGTTTTTGGAATTGGAGTTGAGTATGAGTGTATGAGTTTAAAGTCCGAAACTAAAATACGCAAGTGCGCAACCCTTTCATCCTACGTCATATAACACTTGATTTTTAAATTTGTTTTCAATTTATGAATGGAGAGTTTTGAAATTTGAAACAACATTTAAAGATTAAAAAAGGAAATTTTGTCAAATAACATCTATTGAAACCAAATTGTTTAGAAAAAACACCTTATAAAATTTTTCTTGTTAAAACAACCTAATACCAAAATTTTTTCGGGAAATTTTCTTTGGTAACCATAAACTTTTATTTTTTCTCAGTGATAAATCCTAAAACTTTTGATTATCAATGGTAATCATAAACTAATATGACTAAGCTAATGGTATCATTAATATAAATAGAAAACATCACTAAACAATTAACCAGGGTTAATCTTGGGTAAGTAACAATAAATTTACATTAATACCCTTCAAATTATTTTAAAAATAAAAAGGAAACAAAAATATCCTAACCCCGAGCTCCCCAGCCAACCACCAGCCCCCCTCTCCTTGGCAGCGCCAGCTCGGCCTAATTCCAAAACGAGCACGCCCTCCCCTGTTCCCGACCCACCCTTTCTCTCCTCTCATCACCACCAAAACCGTTTCTCAAGGACGCCGGAATTAGCCATCCTCCCTTGCCGGAATCAGCCACCTTCCCCCATTCCCTAATTCCTTCTCCTTCTCCGATCTTTGGTTGAAATTTTTAGGGTTTTTGGTGATTTTATTGGGATCGAATGGACGCCACCGGGGGAGGAGGTGGCTGGTGTCTGGATGCCCTTCCCTTTTTTCAACATCCACACTAAATGCGCCACCGCATTTCCGTCCAACATCGCCTCTCCTCCACACTCGCCGCTAATTGATACAACACTAGGAGCACTCTCCCGGCGCTCGACCTTAACAAGCAGTTTAATAATGGCGGTGGTGGCTGGAAAGAGAGGTGCAACAGGGAGGAGGAAAGAGAAAGGAAGATAAAGAATTGGTTAGAAGTAAGGGTATTTATGTCCTTTTGCAATCCAATAGCTAAACTATGGTAAAGGAATTAACAAATTTTTTAACTTAAGTTACCATTAGCTTAATAATATTAATTTGTGATTACCATTGATAATCAAAAGTTTCAAGCTTTACCACTAAGAAAAAAAAAAAAAAAGTTCGTGATTACTAGAGAGAATTTCTCTAATTTTTTTTGCGAAAACACACTTTTGGACGGTTTTAGGGGGATTGACTCGGTTTCCCAGCGTTGACCATCACGTGAAGGTCACGTGCCGACACCCTTCCTTTCTTTTTCCCCCTTTTTTTTCCAAATACTTTCTTTCTCCTCAAGACCACCAAGCCACAACCTAGCCACCGACACCACCACCCACCAACCTAGCCACCATCACCAGCCACCCAAATAATTCTAAACCCACCACGTTCATCATACATTACCCTCAAAAACCACTAGACCCACCATGAAAACTACCTTAAAAAAACCCTAAGCATCATCCCTAACCACCTCATAAACAACCTCAAACAGCTTGACAAAAGCCCTTAACACCCTAAAACAAAATAATAGGGATAGAAGAGGGTTGGTAGTGGTTGTTCCCCCTTTCATACCTCCAATTGAAAACCTAAACAAAGGTAAATAAAAAAACGACAAAATTAACAATCAATTTCCTTAATTTTAACAACTTACTTGCCTCAAAATTAGGCTACTTAAGGTTCTTTGCAGCAATTTGAGAAAAAAAATTGAGTTTACCCCTTCAATTGATAGATTTTGAAGGTTCGTTGCTAAGAAGAAAAAAGGAGAGGGAAAGTCTAATTAGAGGGGAAAGGGGAAAAATGAAGGGGTTTTTTCAAGTGGCTAGTGATGGCGGCTAGGTTGGTGGGTGGTGGTGTCGGCGGTTGGGTTGGCTAGGCGGTGGTGTCAGCGGCTAGGTTGTGGTTTGGTGGTTTTGAGGAGAGAGAAAGTAATTGGAGATAAAAGGAAGAAAAAGAAAGAAATCGTGTCGGCACGTGACCTAATGGTCAACGCCGGAAAACTGAGTCAATCCCCCTAAAACTACCCTAAGGTGTGGTCTCGCAAAAAAACTCTAATTTTAGGTGTGTTTTAACAAAAAAAAATTTATAAGGTGTTTTTTCACAATAAAAGGGTTATAAAAGGTGTTATTTGACAAATTTTCCATCAAAAAAAAAAAAACAAAAGCTAATAAATGTTACATTATATGAGATTATTAAAGACTTGTTTAGTTAACCTTATTTTTTCTTATCTAAACTTATTTATTTTGCTTATTTGAACTAATCTAATTTGGTCTTATCTGATTATCTAATTTGACCAAAATTTGACCTTAATAGAGGTGATCAATGGGCGGCCGGGTCGAGTCAAGGGAAAAAAAATCCAACCCATTCCTCAGGCCGGGCCAAGCTTCGGTCCAAAATATATGTGCCCATCCCCGCTCAGACTAGTCGGGCTGGGCCAAAAAAAAATAAACAAAAATTGCATAAAACTAATTTTCCAAGCCCGCCAAAAAAATTTAAAAATTGGGCCTGGAAAAACTGCTAAAACCCGCCTAAAATTGGGTCGGGCTCAACTTGATCAGGTCTAGACCTTAAGTATACGATAAGCTATAAGGAAAAAAATAAATCAAGAGGGGTCTTATTAGATTTCTAATAATGTGTATTTTAGTAATAGATAATTTTCATAATTATTTCATTACGAAATTAAAAAAAATAATTTGAAGGAACGAAATTAAAAATATTTGACGATAATCAACCGTGCATAAAACGATGATCAGATCTGAACTTATTTTTTCTGAAATAAATAAAAATAAGTTGATTTAAACAACGCCTATTGATTATAGGTGGAAATATTATTGAATGTTATTTACAAACTTTACCTTATTTTGATGATAATTAATGTCTTTGTTTTTATTATATTATAAGGCCCAAGACACTTAACCTTAAAAAAATATTAAGTAAAAATAATTTCAGTTCAACAAAAATAGTTTCAATTCAGTATAAATAATTTTAGTTTGATAAAATCAGTAACTTTAAAGAAGAAATATAACCGAAAATCAGTAAATATAATATCAATTCAGCAAAACTACTTTCAGTTCAATAAAATAATATTTTTTCATTAAAATTAATTTCAGTTCAATCAATATAATTTAAGTTCAACAAAAATATTTTATGTTCAATAAAAAATAAAGAAAAATAAGAAATCATGATCCCAACTTTCATCAATTTTGGTAGAATAATCCTAACTTTGGATTATACTTGAATAATTCAAACTTTATGGGGGTCTTCTTTTTCTTTAATCCCAAACACCGGTTACTGGTTGAATGGGTTAAATTTTTTTTTTGGGTTAAAGTGACACATGTCGCAAATTAATTTGTTAAAAAATTTAATAAAAAAAAAGTAAAATAAAAAAACCTTGAATCTGACCACCAACCATGGACGCCAGCCACCAGCCATGTAATCCGACCAGCCAATAAGCCCTTTTCCACAATTTCATTACCAAACAATATTGTAACGTGATGCCTAAAACTAAGGGTTCGTTTGGCATCATTGTGGTTTTTTGTTTATTGGTTTTTTTTAAAAAAAAGTATATTATATATGACACATAATGAATCAAAAATTATTTAGACTTATTAAATAATGATAATTTTGAAAACTGACAACAAAAAAGTGGAAACACCTTTTTTAGTTCATGTTTTTGGTTTTTAGTTTTCAAAAAAACAGGAAACTGAAAAAGCAAAAATAATGCCAAACAAGCTCTAAGTTAGTCAATTTTATTTACACATATTAATCACGCAGGAATTACATTGCGAAAGTCGTTATTCTTTATTTAATTCAAATTCGTTAAAAGAACAATAAATAAACAAGATTCGCCTTAACTTCGGAGATAAAATAACAAATAATTATTCCAATTTAGTCTTTAATTAACACATGATACTATGTGAAATTAATTAATTAATTAATTAAAAGTTTGTTTAAAGTGATCAAACAACACTAATTAATCAATTAAAGTTATTTAAACAATAAAAAAAAAGTGATTTATCTAAATGCTCGGGAAACTAATTACTTTTCCTTGCTAGATCTTCATTTACACTTATGGACTCCTTCTTGTTCGGGAACCTCCACCGTAAGGACAATTAATAAGAGGGGTGAGTGTTTAGGACAAGAGGGTGATTAGTTCACAAAGTTCCTGCGAGCCTTTAGAGTTAATTTTATGTGTGTCAAAGTCCCATATTAAGCCCCTATTTGTAGGGAATGGGTGTATTTAGGGTTTTAAACATTCTGACGCAGCAGGTGGTGCGCGCATCTCAAAAGCTTGTGCGCGCAAGTAATTCGGATGCGCTGCTAAGGGCAGTGCAACTGTTTTTCTTGCACGTGGCGTTATGGCAAGATTCAATTCAGTATCTTTGAGAAATTATGAATCTCCTGTGAGTGCATCAAAGGAAGTTGCGCACGGCAGGCAAGCGCGACTCTGTGTGTTGCGCGCGGATTTTTCTGCGGCAGCCCTAGATTCTGATCTAACATGAGATTATTTTACCTTCTGTAACAAAAAACGGTAAAATTTCTTTACAAACTTAAGACGTCAGCTTAACGAGTCAACAACCACGCCGAACCATCGAGAACAGACACTTCTTGATCGGAGACAACTACGGTAGTTAGTGAGCTTACTAGTTTTACTGGACAGTTAGGGTGTCGTCCACCCCCTGTATAAAGATCGACTTGGCAAAGTCGAGCGACACGGCAAAGTCGCACCTATTTAGACACATGCCCCCAATCCTAAGACGCGCGTTTTCATCTTGTGGACAAAACTGTTGAGAGACTTGCCGAGTTTTTTCTCTCTCACTGGATTTGGATATATGCCTCCAGTTGTGAGACATGTAATTCTATCTTGTGGACCCCGAGTATTTTTTTTTTGGCAAGCGAGTGTCAAAACCTCTATTTGAATGCTAGGCTTCGAACGTCGAAACGCACCTCATTTCCAAGTATTTGTTTTGGCAAACGAGTGTCAAAACCTCTATTCAAGTGCTAAGCTTCGAATGCCGAAACACCTCTCATTTATCATTTTTTACTTTGTTAAAATAATGGACTAAAGTTTCAATGACATATTGAGGGACTTTAGACCACCGATAGCATATTAAGAGGGTATCGTCCTCTTTACTCTTTTTTCAAACGATATCTTCTCATAACATGACATCACCTAGGGTAGCCTTTACTTGTAAAAGCGTTCTACACTTGCAAAGGGTCAATCTAGATTCTTTGGCGCTCTAAAACTAGAAAGTACCTTTTCTAGCCTTAGCAGCTACTTGTCTCGAACATTTAGCGAATCGAGGCTAGTTTCGATATTCTCAACACTACTGAAAGATTCCTTAATTCTTACAGGAACTTCGCAGAATGAGTCTCGGTTTATTTCCTTGGCTACTTTGATCATCGTCTATTCCAGAATCAATCAAAGTGGGGGCTAACTGTAGACGCCTACTTTTGGACTCTTGTCCCGACCGAAAGTGCTACGACGACAAATAAAACCATCTTTTGTTGGATTAATGTGAGGAATGCTTATAGACTACTGATTAAGTCATAAAAATGCAAAACAATTGGCCTGACCCAAAACAAAATGAACCAAAGTCAAATTAAGTTAAGCCCAATATAATCAATAATTAGGCCCTAATCCCGAGATTAAACCTAATTTTGATAGACTTAGAGGTGCCTATGTCAGAATCTAGGGTTGCCATAGAAAAATTCAAGCACAACACAGCCAACACAACTTCCTTAAATGCATTCGCGGGAGATTAAGAATTTCTCAAAGATACTGGATCGAATCTTACCATAACGCCACGCGCAAGAACAACAGTTGCGCTGCCCTCAGCAGCGCATCCAATTTACTTGCGCGCAGCAGGCGAGCATGACCTTATGAGATGCACGCGCCACCTGCTGCGACAGAATGTTTAAAACCCTAAATGCACCAATTCCTTATAAATAGGGGCTTAATACGAGAATTTGACACCAGAAATTAACCCTAAAAGGCAGGCAGGAACTTTGTGAACTTATGTACTAATCACCCTCTTGTCTTAAACACTCACCCCTTTTATTACTTGTCCTTACAGTGGAGGTTGTTGAACATAAGTCACTTTTATAACTCACTTGTCCTTACGAGATCACTTTTCTTTTAGGAAAAATTGCCCGGAATAATCCCACCTTTGGACCGTCCGCTAAAAATAATCCCACCTTTGGATTAGTTTTAAATAAACCCACCTTTACCCCTAATCCACTTTAAATGGTCCCAACCGGTCATGTAACTTGTTATAACAAGTTACTTGACATGTGTCGGCGTGTAATTTGTCAATAAAAAAAAAAAATTAAAATAGTTAAAAAAAATTAAAAGAAAAAAATTAATAAAATTATTAATTATTTATAAAACCACCACCACCGCAAACCTTCAAACTGCCGCTAACACTGCTGCCCCGTAGCTCCGGTCCCCAGCGACAGCGCTAACGCCGGCGTCGCCCTGAACCCCCTAGCCTGAAGCACCAACCTGCCTCCTCCCTCATGAAACCAAGCAACATCTCCGTCGAAAACCCAAGCCTCGACCATCGTACCCCTACCCCTGAACGCGCCGACCACCATATCCCTCCCCCTAAACCACCAAACAACTTCGAAACCATTCCCCGTCCCAATCCCGACCTCCCTCCCCCTTCCCTCGCCACGTTCGAAACCAAACTCCATAACGAAAGCACCAGCCTCCAACCCCAATACCCTGGCGTCGTGACGACCCCTCCCCTGAACCACCAACACCCTCCCTTCCCCACGAAATCAGGCATAGACAACATAGGCGAGCTTTTCCTGAACCACCAACACCCTCCCAATTCCCCGTCTTTACGGCCACGCTCCCCTTCCCTGTCCCTTTTACGGCCGCGCCGTCCTCCCTGACCTCAATTCAGGCCGCGCGACCTTAATTTATCTAGTGTGGTGGGTTTCAATTTTTGAAAGGGTTTTGGGGTTGGGTTGGGATATCAGTCGGTTTCTAGGCAGCGGTGGATAGGGGTCTGGAGCGGTGGTTTCCGGTCTGGGTGGGGTGGTAGTTCTAAGGTTTGGGTTAGGGTGTTGGTGGGGATGGTGGTGGATGTGGTGTGGCTTAAGTGGTTGTGTTTTTATTTATTTTTTATTTTTGTATATGATTTTACTTTTTTATTACTATTTTTTTTTTAATTATTTTGGACGAATCAAGTTATAACACGTGTATATTAAAAAAATAAATAAAAAATACCTTTTCAACCGGTTACTGGTCACCCGAGACCATTTTCAGCGGATTGGATATAAAGGTCGGATTATTAAAAAATAATTCAAAGGTGGGATTATTTTGGGCGGGCGGCGAAAAGGTGGGATTATTACGGGCAATTTTTCCTTTCTTTTATCATTGAAATAACTTCAATTAATTAATTATTGTTGTTTGATCATTTTAAAAAAAATTAATTAATTAATTTCACATAGTATCTTGTGTTAATTAAAGACTAGAATTGGAATAATTAATTGTTGCTTTATCACTTAATTCAAGGTGAATCTTGTTTATTTTTGTTCTTTTCACGAATTTGATTAAAAAGAATAACGACTTTCGTTGCAATTTAATTTTTAAGTGATAAACGCATGTAAATAAAATCAACTAAGTTAATTTTTAGGAACCACGTTGCATATATTGTTTGGTGATGAAATTGTGAAAAAGGAAGAGCTAGTAGAGGCGCCCTAGGGCTACAATAGTGATTCCCCACTAACGGGAACGTTATTTTAGTATGTACCCTCGCTCACAAACTCATTTCTGGTACACGTAGACCAATTTAGGCATGGGGGTAAACTTATGATTCATGCTAAATATCCCTTGAACTCTACCTGGGAGAAAGGCATGAACGAGGTTTATGAGTTTTCCTAAACCTTATTGGCGACTCCTTACTAGTTTCTTACAAAAAAGTGTAATGACTGGATCAACCCTAATTCAAGGTCTCTCAAACAGTTAGGAATTCAAATTCTAATACACCCTAAAAAGTGTAAAGTCCTAGGCTTTTAAAGGGCCATGGTCATAAAGGAGAAGGATCCCCTACGATGGGCACACCCTCCTTACAACGGAGTCTTGTTTTGAAGATGGGTGCTTTTATGGTTGGCCAGTGTTTAGGAAGTTACTTTGATGGTCTTTAATTTGGTGTTGGGGTTTCTTCGGGTGGCGAGGCAATTCTTCATGCTGTGAATCTATTGATTGAGGACCATGGTTCTGATGTTGGTACGTATTTCTATGTTGGTGGATTTTTAAAATGCCTTCAATTTAGTTGATCATTCAGTTATGTTATGTGAGGTTCATCGCCGTAGTCCGGGCATTTTCGCGATGGGTTTGCTATTCTAACCCAGCTATATTGTATTATGGGGATCAAACCTTATGGTCATCTCAAGGGGTGCAACAGGGTGATCCCCTCGGTCCTCTGCTTTTTGCTTTGATTTTACAACCCCTGGTGTGTAAAATCAGAGACACTTTTGATGTATGTCTTCAAGCTTGGTATTTGGATGACGGCACTGTTATTGGTGACATGTTGGTGGTGGTGAAGGTTCTACAGTTGATTATGGAGGAAGGGCCTCGTTCTGGGTAACATCTTAACGTGGAAAAAACTGAAGTTTTCTAGCCTTTGGAAGACCCTCAAAGCAAGCTTGTAGGTGTCTTTCCACCTAATATTGCGCGACCTTTGCGTGGCACTAAGTTGCTTGGTGGTCCAGCTAGTTTCGATTGTGGTTTTAGCGGTGAGCTGGTGATGTAGAGGGTGATCAAGACCATTTTGCTTATGGATAAGGTTTCTATGCTTCATGATCCTCAATGTGAGCTGTCGTTACTTAAGGCATGTACTGAAGTTTCTAAACTCTACTTTGCATTTGTCCTTCTAGTACTTTTGAGGCGGCTTAGCGCACATTTAATTTGATGGGGCTCTTCGATCTTCCTTGGAGCGTATTGTTACTACTTCGGGGTTGTTGTTTATTCCGCAGGTGATGTTCGTCATTATGCTTTTCTTGTTTCTCAGTTACAGTCTGGTGGGTTGCAGACATAGCTTCTACGACATGTTGGCGTTGTTGGTCTTGGACGATCCTTTGAGGATGTGTTGAGTCTGTTTAATGTAACAGGGGAATCTGACATCTTGAGTTATCCTAGTGAGGTCACTGCCCCTAAACTTATGTAGAAATTGGCAGATATATATTTCACAAAGGTTATCGCAATTTAGTAAAATATTTATGTGTAACATATACTTCACTATATAAATACGATAAATATTCTATAATATGCGATAATGTATATGAATAAGATTTTTGACAAATATACACCAAAATAAACTATTAAATCTTTTTTATTATATCTTTACTCTCACATTCATTACTTTTCAATAAACTATTAATCTCACTATCTTTCTTTCACAATTTTTTAATACTCCAACTACCCCACTTATCTCTTATATTATTTAAGTCAATTAAATTGCCTAAAACAATATGCCGGTCAAACTGTAACACTTATTAAATCACGGAGGGAGAAAATTTGATTGACAAGCTCAACTTCGACGGTTCGGTTCGTAACAACTTAGCAGCAGTAGGTGTTATCATCCAAGATAGCAGCGGAGCACTCATCAAGGCATCTACGTTCAACCTCGGCAACGCCAAAGTATTTATAGCGGAAGCTACAACTCTTCATAAAGGAGTCCAACTAGCTCTTCAATGTGGCATCCAGGACATTGAAATTGAAGGTGATAGCCTCTTAGTCATCAACTCAATAAAAGGAATTTGGGCGATACCTTGGCAGATCGAACATATTATCAAAGACACTCGTTCTCTTCTTTCTCGGTTTCGCAATTGGAGTATCCATCACGTCTACCGAGAGGAAAATCGCGCAGCGAATTGGATAGCTAATGTAGGTCATTTAGTGTGTAGTAGTATGGACATTAATGTTTGTAAAAACTATAGTTTGTTTTCTATTCTTTCTTCTGATACATTAGGAATTTTCCTCGTGAGGAGGGCTTCCTAATATTTATTTCTTCTTACCTTTTCAAAAAAAAAAAAAAAAAAAAAAAAAATTACCTGACATAGTCACCATAATTAGACCAAAGTATGTACAAGTTAGATCATTGCTAAGATATGAACATTCAAAGGAATTAGATTATATACTACCACAAATAAATAACATCTAAAACAAAGTAAGATTAGCTAGTGATTATAGAGTGCATGATTAATGTCTTCATATTGCTGTTACTTATTAGTTCAATTTATAAAAATATTTTTTGCAGTATTTTTTTTTTTGCAAGAAAAAAGGATGGGATAATGCATATGATTTTGGAGGGTGACATAAGCTAGAAATTATTTTCATGTCATTTTCGGAAAAAAAAAGAATAGAAAGTATTCAATATTACATTATTCTTCCGTGAAAGTCTAAGCGACAAGTGGTGTATTTTTTTATTATTAATTTTTTTTTTTCAGATGTACTGATTTATTAAGTTGAGATATTTTTGTAATTGTAGACACCCAAATATGTCTCCCCAAAAACCAAACCCAGTGATGAATACTTTTCACTTCATTGATTATCGAACGAAGTGAAAGTATGAAAAGTCTACTTATGCGGTTCTTTTTAATAAAATCCTTCTTTCTATTTTCGAAAAACTACTCTATTTATAAAAATAGCCAGTCTAGTTTAGTTTGGTCCATGATAAGGGTCCAACAATAGTGTAGATGGATTGGGCTCGAAAAGAGTTTTCCAACGATATATTATAAGTCCAATTTCGATGAATAATGAGGAAGTTATGGCCAAAATACTAGGTTGGGCTCGACATGAGTTTTATATATATAGCCCAATGATCTAGTGGAGGGTCCATTAATTATTATTCCTAAAATCATTAGGATTGACTTTAATCTTCTAAAATAATCTAGAAGGTTCTTTTAGTTCTAGTGGAATTAGGATTAATAATTATATTTTTAGAAAATGAAGAATTTTATTTGAAATAAAAAAGTATTTTACTATGGTAATTCTGATTTTAAAACTGATAAACGCAGAGTCTAATTACTTAATTATATTAGGAAATGGATTCCGTACAAAGCTAGTTTTATCTTTTACTCAACGCCAAACGACAGCTATATCGCATTGCGACAGCGTTGCCGCACGGCGTTGTAATACCCTGTATTTTTATACGTATTTTATTTAAAACATGTATTTTGTAAAAGTATTTAAATAATTTTAATATCTATTTATGGCATTTTACTTATTTATTTTATATAAGTTTGGAAATATTTTATAAAAAGGAAAGCTTATTTAAGTATTATTTTAAAAAAGTTGGGGTTTATTTTAGGAAAGTATGATTTTAACAAGTTTTATTAGGAAAGGGATTAGGAAAGAGTAAAGAAGGAAAGTTAAGGTAAAAAGGGTTTCTAGAGAAAAGGGTATATATATTCAACACTCGAGGCAAATCAAACTTTGCCTAGAGTGGAGAAAACCCAAGGTAAATTTCTCTCCCTTCTCCTTTATTTTTCTTTCTTTTTCCCCTTCCCCTTGTTTTCGACCTCACCACCGTCGGCAACCACCACCACCACCAGTGGGCCGCCGACCACCAGCAACCCCAGCCGACAGCAGCAACAGTCACCGGCGCTGGCAGCAGCCAGCAGTGGCGCTGGTCTCTTGTCGACAGTCCTCTTTTCGAAAAAAAAAAACTTGTCTTTTGTTTTAATTTTGCTTTAATCCTAAATCTAGTTGTTAAATATGAGTTTTATGATTAAAATTGTGATGTTTGATTATAATTAGTATGCAGATTAATTTTCAGATTTTATTTTAATTGAAAAGCCCCAATTCCTAGGTTCTTGAATTATGAATTATTGAAGGAGTATGATGTATAATGGTTTAAACCTTTGAATAAAGTGTTTTAAGGCTTAATTACAGCAAGTTTTTAAAAGTATTTAATGTTGGAATTTCTGGTAGTATGCTAAAGGTTAAGTTTCTGTAAAGAATTTTAATTACCCATTATTTGGGATTAAAGTATGAGGTTTTAATTAAAATTTCAGCATGTTTTTAATTAATTTTGAGTGGTTTTAAAAGAGTATATGTTGCTGGAAATTTGTGAGGAGTAGATATTAATGCCTTCTTATGATTTTGGTTTGTAGGAAAATTCCAATTAAGTGATTTCGCTTAGTCGTGGCGATTCTAAGATCATATTCAAGGTATGTACGCGTACTTAGCATATTTTGGGGATGTAGTATCATGCTAGGCTTGATTTAAATTAATCCCAAGTAGTATCATGCTAAAAAATTTATTGAAAATTGTGGATTATTGATATTGGTGATTATATTGAAAAGCATGATTTATTTGTGATGGATTAATGGTTGGAAAATTATTGTTTTGCATGTTGTGTATGAACCATACTTTTATTTATGGCATGTTAGAATGCATGTTTAATTAAACTATATGTTTAATTTGGCTTGGAATATTGAAAAAGAATTTTATTATGGTTCATATAATTTTTATTGATGCTATAAGCATGGGAAAGGAGCTATATAAGTGTCTATGTACACGAGAAATAAATTGTAAGTTGGTGCCTTAGTGCACTTAAGGTATTTTTAACACCGAGGGATAGGATTTCTGGCGCTTTATGCGTTTAAGGTGTCTTTGACACGGAGGTAGATTTAAAAAGGATTCAACATTTAAATATTATGTGGTCACTAATTATTCAAGAATTAAATTGGTATGTTTGATTGATTGAATAATTATTGTTGATTGAATGATTATGGTTTGAGAGTCATCACCAAGTCTAATAATCTGTAAATAACGTAAAGTGAAAGAGATTACGCACCAAAACTCTTGGAACGTATATACCTTGAGTATTAACATATGGGTGGAGTTATGTGACTTTATATTTGATCATAACTTCTACTGGAGTACAAGACGCTGTACATTCCTTTTATTATTATTATTATGTGTAGGAATTTCGCCACCTATGTGTGGTTTTGATGCTGGCACGATAAGCTCCCGTGCCAGTAACCTCAATTATTTAGGGGAGGTAGAGTGGGAAACCCGTTCAATGCGTAATCAATGCTAGATAAATTATTTAGTTGTCTAGTTGAGAATTTTTGATGTATGTTGTGTGCTTGTAAACAGGTGCATTGAGGTAAGTGTGCGTTGATAGGTAAAAGCATGTTATTGTGTTTAATTACGCTTATATACTCATCTTTGCTGATTGTGTGTTTGTGTGTTTATTGGCCTTGTCTTTACCTTGGCCCTATGATGACCCATTTTTTATAGAGAGTAGTGGAAACAAGTAGAGATAAGCTTTTCAGGTATTGAAGCATATTCATGACGGGGCATGAGTGAAGATCATGCTAGTTTCTATTAGTTTATGACGTGTTTTTATGCTTTAATTATTTATGATATTATTGATATGTGGCACTGACGCAAAGTTTTGGATTTGGTTTGGTTTTGATAAGGGCCTATAATGGTTCCAAGTTGTAGTATGATTTTATTTGACTTCGTTTGACTTTGGTTTTAACTTTATTTTCATTTGGTTGACTGTTGGGTTTGTTTTGATTGATTTTGAATTTAGTCTTCCGCTGTGTATCTTTGATAATTGACTTAGCCGTTCTTGCGATGGCGGTAATTATTCCTAAATCGTATTTTAAAGAGTAAAATAGATATTTTTAAAGGAAAGAAATTTCTAGGGTGTTACAGGCGTGATTCATGTCGCATCGCGCTGAATGCTGTCGTTCGCGACAGGAGCTATTTTATTCCGAGTCGAATACGATCTCTTTTCTATCATTTCCGTACTATTTTCTCTGTAAATAGGGTCCTTATTCCCCGTTTTCAAATCATCAACAAGCTTGATCAACAATCACCAATTCTTTATCTTCTATCTCTGAAGCAATAGCTTATTCTTCTCTCTCTTGCTTTCTAAACTAGCTTTTCATAAACACAATTCCGCATACACAAGTTTTAGACCCACCTAGCCAAGTTCGAAGTTGCCTTCGCCCTCGACGTGAAAGGTTGATACTTTCTGAGGGTTTGGTCCCAATCTCTATTTCAATTATTTAATTTAATTGTTTGATTTATTTTATTGAAGTTTACTAACGCGTGTATTTTGTTATTAGAAAGAGATACGAGGCATCAAAGTGAGCAATTTTATTACTCTATTCTTTAGAAATCATGCTTAGTTTTTATTAATTCCTAGTATCATGTTAGCATGTTTTTAAAGCTTTCTAGTATCATGTTTAGGTTGTTACCTATTCTTTCTAATATCATGTTAGTATCATGTTAAAGATAAAGCTTTGATCTTGAATGTTTAGTGAGATGCTAGGATTTGTTATTAATAATGTTAGTATCATGCCTAAGATCTTGCTATTAATATTATGCTTTGATGAGATTATGATCATGGTGATGATGAATTGTTGTGTCCATAATTTGTTATTATTATGTTGCTTGATATATATTATTGTTATTGCTTGATCACGCCTTTTATGCAGGCTTAAAGGAAATTTGTATTTGAAATTACGCTTAATAAGATAATTTAATAATTTAGTTTAGGCTAACATGATTTTAATTCAAGTGATCACCAATAATAGTTTTATTTGTGCAATGATATTCAACCAACATAGATTAAACAAGTTAAGGGTTAACCTAATGGCTGCATGTTAGTCAGGAAGCGCACATGAATGTGAGAAGAATAAAGTAGAGATCTAATTTTGGGCGGGTTCAATCTCTTTTAAGTTGGATTCGTACCTTCATCCCCAAATATCCAGTCATGGTTCCACACCACTATGGAGTTAGCGATCTCATAGATCGCGAAGGGGTGTAACCTTCACCCTTTGAATGGTTTACAAGTTCCTAAAACTTGTTGGCGACTCTTTTACTCTAGGTTTCTTCCCTTTGGACGCCGCCATAACTAACTGTATAATCACAGTGGGGTTCAAGTTTGGGATACTTGAAATATTCCCTACAATAATATAGGAATTAATGAAGATTTTATTATATTTCAAATGATATATTAGATATGTTGTGCTAGAATTTTCATCCCAAATTCTAATGTTCTACAGGTAGTCAAGTTACAGGTTACAGGTTAGTATGATACAGGTTGATGGTAACTGCATAGCTAGCACTCAGGTACCAAGCAGATCGAGAATATTCCCAAATAATATTCTTGAGAATCCTCGAGTAGAAAAGAGTCCAAGATTCTCCCAAGGAAATAGGAACTACTTCCAGCAGTTTAGCCGTTGAGGAAGACTAATTCAAACTTGGAAGCAACAGACCTGGAGACGTGGAGAGAAAATAGGAGCAGCTTTGGCCTTCAACTCCGAATTACGTTCATGTTAAAAAGGTATCACAAAATATAAGAGCCTTATTATTAAGCATAATCCCAGTGTTAGCCGCAATATTATCATTCAATCAATAATTTGTAACCTACATTGTAATCTGTTCAACCGAAGTACTTAGTGGATTAGTGGACTCATAGCCACCTGCAGTTTTTACCCTTGTTCTTGGGGTTTTCTGCGTCATCATCTCCTGTGTCGTTTTCCCCTTTCCTTTCATTCGTTCTTCAGATCTCAATTTTGCAATCTTTGCCTTTTTAATGTAGCTGTTACTATCGCAACCCAGGTCGAACCTGTTATTCAATTTTTTGACCAAAATAGTTTGGCGCTGTCTGTGGGGATACAGTTAGATAATTTCGTTCACCCTTTATCATGGAAGAAGATCCAGATCCAAATGTGAATGCAATAATCGAGCAATTGCGGGAAGAATTGAGAGCTTCCAGAGAGCGGAGCCAGAAGCTCAAGGTAGAGTCTTAAGCATCCTTAGCCCGAGGCTCAAGGCCGAATCAGAAGCATCCTGGGAGAAGTTATCTAAGGAGCTCGAATCCGTCAGGAGCAACAAGAAGAAAAGGGTAAAAATCAATGATATACCCCAATTCACACTGGTCTCTTCCGATGAATCTGAAGGAGAAGACGAAAGAGAGAAATATCATGACAATGAGGATCTATCTAGTAGGGGCCTTACCCCTATGGCTAGGGAAGTTGTCGTTATTAAAGCCCATAACCGGAAAATGATGAAGCTCCTAACCCGGCTACCAGGTGCTCCTAAACATGTAGCTTATAAATGTCGCGATGGATTCGCTGAATCCCCTTTTGTGGAGGAGATTGCTAAAGTGTGTATTCCCACAAAGCTGAGCATCCCCTCCTTCCCAAAGTTGTACGATGGAACCACTGATCCCCAAGATCACGTGGCCCAATACAAGCAGAAGATGTGGCAATTGTCAATTCCCGTGGGAACTCATTGAACCCACCATGTACAAGTCCTTTGGCGCTACTCTATCGGGACCTGCACTCCAATGGCTTATCAATCTGAAGCCAGGTACCATCGCCAGCTTCTCAAGTTTGGTGAACAAATTCTACCAGCAATTCGCTACCAGCCGAGAGCTGGATAAGCAAAGCAGTGACATGTATTGAATCGTCCAGAAGCAGAACGAGATGACCCGGCAATATTGGGACAGGTTCAATCGAGAAATGGTCAACATCAAGAATTGTGATCACTCAAATCCTATTGAAGCTTTTCACAAAGGTCTTAATTACAGATCCAGGTTATATTATGAGTTGACAAGGTATCTGTGCGCCTCGTTTGAAGAAGTTAGAACCATAGCAATGGCCGAAGTCCGCGTTGAAGAGGATGAGCATGCCAGAAGCTGGGTTGAAAGGAGGCCATCCGAATATTCGGGGAATCAATCTTTCGGAAACCAAAATTCCGGACCACGGCAAGGTAGCTGGCAGCCAAGGCACAACAATGTCAACAATATATCTGATCTAGGAGCAGGTGAAGGCTCTAGCAGGCCAGCAATAAAGTACCATCCAGATATCAGCTCATACGATTTTGATACCGATATAGTGGGAGTTGTGAACGCTCTCAAGGATATTGGGCACCCAATGAGGTGGCCTAGGAAGAGCGACAAACTTGAGCACCAGAAAGACAAATCTAGGTGGTGCGAGTACCATGGAGATCATCACTACTAGAAAATGCTGTTTTTCGACGGAAAAAATCCCTCGAAAACACGTTGTTTTCCGTCGGAAAACCTGTTTCCGACGGAATTCCGTCGGAAACTGTCGTCGGAGAACCCTTCGTAGGAAAATCAACCTTTTCCGACGGAAATTTCGACAGAATCCTTTCGTCGAAGGTATTTTTGGGCACTAGAAAAGTCCGTCGGAAAGTTCCGATGAACACAAATCCGTCGGAAAATTCCGACGGAATTTCCGTCGGAAACTGATTTAATGAAATAAAAAAACACGCCACGCCACCAGGGGCGCGACGCATCACCAATTCAGAACACCACCAACCTTAAGCCCAAACCGCCACTCCCTAAACTAACCAAGATCCATCCACCACCACCACCAAACCCTAACCCAGACCCTCCCAACTCACCCACTTATCATCATCAAACCCTAACCCAGATTCACCAACCACCACCACCGCACCCTAACCCAGATTCACCAACCACCACCACCGCACCCTAACCCAGATTCACCAACCACCGCTACCGTACCCTAACCCAGATCTTCCCAAACCCTACACTCACCTAACCCAAACCCGCTAAACCCAAACCCAGATCCACCAAAATCCTAACCCACACCCTAACCGAACCCACACCCAATCCGACCCACCTAAAACCATCATCATGAACGACTAAACCAAACACCACAACACAAAAATTTAATAAAAAATTCAAAACATTAAAACGTACCTTAAAAATCGAATTAGCTTCAAATTTAACCTCGAACTTGGTTTACAAAGGCCAAATTCGACCATGAAAATTCTAGATCTAGCATTTTCATGGTCGAATTTGACCTTAAAACCATTAAAGTTATATAAGAACTCACCATTTTCAGCTTTTACCCACCATAGAAAAAATCAGAGAGGAGAAGAAAGACTAGGGGGTGTGAGAAGAGAGCGTGAGGAGAGAAAGGAGAGGAGAGAGAAAGAGAAGGCGTGAGATGAGAAGAGAAGAGAAGGGCGTGAGAATTATGAGAACTGAGAAGAGAAGAGGGAAGAGGAGAGAGGAGAGAGGAGAGAAGGAGGCGGTGAGAGAGGAGAGAGAAATGAGAAATGAAAGGGGGAGGGAATCTGTTTTAATTAGGGTTTTGTGTTTTTTTTTTTAAAAAAAAATTCATAAATCCATCTGAAAGGGTTTAAAATTCCGTCGGAAATTTCCGACGGAATTAATTTCCGTTGGAAAATGTAACATTTCCGACGGAATTTCCATCGTAAATAAAGAATTTTCCGACGGATTAAAATTCTGTTGGAAAATTCTGACGGATGTTCGATGGAAATAAAATCCGTCGGAAATTTTGTACTTTCCGACGGATTTTCATGTCCATCGGAACCATTCCGTCGGAATTTGACTGTTTTCTAGTAGTGCATGGGCATAGGACTGATGAGTGTAACGGTCTTAAAAGAGAAGTAGCCTGGTTACTCAAGAAAGGCTACCTGAAGGATCTCCTCGGAAAGAAGGGAAAAGGACCTGAAATCAAGCGGGAAGCCCTGCCAGGTCCACCAGCTTCCCCTACCCCAGGTGTTTTGATCATCAGTGCAATATCAGGAGGATCTAGCATCAGCGGTCTGACCTACTCTAATGCAAAGCGGATAGAAAGAGTTGGTACCTCAGCCTCCAGCATCCCCCAAACCTATCCAAGTAATGAAGAGAAGAAGCTAGATGATATGGCAGTCGTATTTGATGAGAGCAGGTTCAACGAACCCGAGCATCATGATTGTTTGGTAATCTCCCTCCACTTGGGTCATTGCAAAGACGCGTTAGATCAAGCCGACTTCAAAGAATCAGATATCATCAAGAGGTCCACAGTTCTTGTCGGGCTCAATGGAGAACCTATGAATTCTTCAGGATAAATCCAGTTGCCAATACTGCTCAAAGGTGTTAATATGATGCACAAGTTCTACGTGATCAATTGCAAAATTACCTATAATATGATAGAGGGGACCCCTTGGATCCATAAAATGAAAGCCATCCCATCTACCTATCACCAGCTGCTCAAATTTCCAAGCCCATGGGGAGTAGCAGTAGTTGAAGGAGATAGAAAGCAGGCACGAGAATGTTATCAGCTCGCCCTGAAACCTCATGGCCCTGCCATCTAGCAATAACAGCAAAATCCAGCACCTAAGCGCCCAGATGAGTTACAATTAGATGAAGTGGTGCTGGATGAATCGAAGCCAGAGCAGAAAGTCAAAATCGGAGCTGCACTGATGTCTGAACAAAAGGAAGCTATTATCAAGTGCCTTAGAAAGAATTCAGATTGCTTCGCATGGTCACATCAAGATATGAAGGGAATCAACCCGGAGGTTATCACACATAAGCTAAATGTGGATCCCAGCATAAGGCCGGTAAAGCAGAAAAGGAGGAAATTCTTACCTGAGCGTAACCAGATCATCAATGAAGAAGTCTAGAAGCTGCTAGATACCGGGAAGATAAGGGAAGTCAAATATCCAGATTGGCTAGCAAACGTGGTTGTCGTCAGAAAAAATAATGGAACCTGGAGAGTCTACATCGACTTCACAGATTTAAATAAAGCATGCCCCAAAGACCCGTTTCCTCTCCCTCATATAGATTCAATGGTGAACGCAACAGCTGGCCACGAACTCCTCACCTTCATGGATGCATATTCCGGTTACAACCAGATTTTAATGCACCCGGATGATCAAGAAAAGACAGCTTTCATGACTAATAAGGGAATCTACTGCTACAAAGTAATGTCGTTTGGGCTAAAGAATGCAGGTTCAACCTATCAAAGGCTAGTCAACAAAATGTTCAAGGACCAGTTGGGGGACACCATGGAAGTGAACATCGATGATATGCTGGTCAAGTCCAAGAAAGCAGCCGATCACGTAAGCCATTTAGAAGAAGCTTTCAGCATCCTCCGGAAGTATGAAATGAAGCTGAACCCATCCAAATGTTCATTCGAAGTAGCTGCAGGTAAGTTCCTGGGCTACATAGTCACTCAACGAGGAATCGAAGCTAGCCCAGAACAGGTACGCGCTATAATTGATATTCAATCACTTAGAAACCTAAAAGAGGTACAAAAATTAATTGGAAGAGTAGCTGCATTAAATAGGTTTATTTCGAGGTCATTAGATAAATGTCATCTGTTTTTATAACGTCTTGAAGAAAAATAAGGGTTTTAATTGGTCTGATGATAACGAAAAGACCCTACAGGACCTTAAACACTATTTAATGACGCCACCCCTGTTGTCTAAACCTGTTGACGGAGAGTCCTTACAGCTTTACCTCGCAGTCAGCACCCAAGCTGTTAGTGCTGTCTTAGCAAGGGAAGCTGAAAGTCAGCAATTACCTGTTTATTATGTGAGTAATACTCTCCTCGGTGCTGAAACCGGGTACTCATCTCTCGAAAAAATGGTATTAGCACTGATTGTAGCTAGCAGGAAACTACGCCATTGTTTTGAAACTCACCAAATAGTAGTGAAAACTAACTATCCTATTAAGGCTTTTTTTGCGCAGACCAAAGTTAACAGGTCGAATGAGCAAATGGGCAATCGAGCTTAGCCGATTCGGTATCACTTACGAATCAAGAACAGCCATCAAATCACAAGCATTAGCCGACTTTGTGGCTGACTTCAGCCCAGATCTCGAACAACAAGCAGCCTTAGAATCTGAGCAGATCAACCAAATCGTCAACCCAAGTACCTGGATACTTTATGTTGATGGATCGTCTAACTTTCGAGGTGCAGGTCTTGGTGCAGTGCTGAAGTCGCCACAGGGGGACATGATGGTACAAGCTATCTGCTGTGATTTCAAAGCTACTAAAAACGAAGCAGAATATGAAGCTCTGATCGCAAGTATGAATCTTGCAAAGGATCTGGGTGTTGTTAACCTGGAGGTATTCTGTGACTCTCTCCTGGTAGCATGCCAGATGAACGGCGAATTCACAGCTAAAGACGTACTCCAAGATGGTTTTATAACTAGACTTCGCCAAATCCTTAGCAGCCAAGTTCTCAACCTTCACCATAAAACAAATACCCTGAGACAAAAACACTCAAGCAGATGCTCTAGCCAACTTAGGATCAGCCTTAAGAAAATCCAAATTCTCTTCCATCCCTTTGATCCACTTATTAGCACCCGCCGTCAACACAGCCAGTCAACCACCTAAACCTAACATCCCAGAACCTGTAACGCCAGATCCAGATAACCCAGAAATGCTCACCCCTGTTCCAAGCAAATCTGTTAAACCCGAACCAGAAGAACCCAACTTTATTGCACTTGTGGCTAACCCAACCAGCTGGATACAACCCATATTTGATTACATGGAGCATGACACACTGCTAGAAAACAAAGCTGAATCAAGAGCACTCAGGTTCAAAGCCAACAGGTACACGATCATCCAGGGTTTCCTATTTAAGAAATCTACCAGGATATCCTGCAGCGCTGCATAAAGGAAGATGGATGCGATCAAATCCTCAAAGACTTCCACGATGGAGAATGTGGAGCCCATTCAACTGGAAGAACCTTAGCCAACAGAATACTCACTTACGGATACTACTGGCCAACTCTACGGGAAGATGCTCACAGGTATGTACGCAAGTGTGACAGTTGCCAGTGACATTCAGGTATCACCCATAAACCCTCCATGCCTTTGCATCCTACTTTAACACCATGTTGGTAAATTACCTGCTGCCCTAGGTCAATAGGTCTACATGTTGGCTCTAACCGACTACTTTTCTAAGTGGATTGAAGCAGATGCATTCCAGCAGGTCAGAGACAAAGAAGTAATCAACTTTATTTGAACTAACATAATCTGCAGGTTCGGAGTACCATCCGAAATAGTCTGTGACAACGGATCCCAATTCATAAGTGCTCCAACCAGACACTTCTGCGAAAAGTGGAACATCACGTTTGTCACTTCAACACCTAGGTACCCTCATGCAAACGGACAAGCCGAATCCAGCAACAAAGTCATCATTGGATCTTTGAAAAAGAAGCTGAAGGCCAATAAAGGCAAGTGGGCAGAAGAGTTGCCAAGAATCCTATGGGCCAACAGAACCACACCAAGAACCGCTACCGGCCAAACGCCCTTCGCATTGGTATACGAGTGTGAAGTAGTATTGCCTACAGAGGTCACTACTCCATCAGCCAGATACGGTTTAATGACACCAGAGCGTAACACCGAAGAACTGTCACACGACCTAGATACCGTAGAAGAACGAAGAGACCTAGCCTACATGAGGATGGCCACCTATCAGCAGATAGTAGCTACAAGTTTCAATAAAAACGTCAAGGCTAAGATGTTTAAAGTAGGAGATTGGGTCCTAAGGAAAGTTTTTCAAAACACCCAAGAGCTTAAAGCATGTAAGCTGGGGGCAACCTGGGAAGGCTTACCAGATTGTGAAAGTAGTTAGCAAAGGGGCCTATAAGTTAGTTACAACGGACGGTAAGCTAGTACCTAGAAGCTAGAACGCAGCACATCTGAAACTTGTACATATTTTCTTTCTTCGTTTATTTATTTCACCTCCGGAAAAAGATCAGTACTAACTTAAGTATCGGAGGGCCGTTGGTGGCAACACTAACGGTCAGCTCTAACTGGACAACTAGTGGTAATCTGAAAACACCTAGATGGCACAAGAACCTAAAGTAATTTCACATTCCTTAGTTATGTCCATTACTTTCTACAACTCGTACTGACTTAAGCATCGGAGGACCGTTGCCTATGCCAACAGCATCTCTAACCTCTGTGATGCAGATACATATTCAAATTGTTCAATGATCAAGGTAGCTACAGGCCTAAGCGCCAGATATCACAGAAACCGATTAACATAAACAAAGACAAAGCATATTCACAAGCCAGAAACAATCAACGCAAACTAAGGTAACATACAATTATGCAAATGGAACCTAGTGTTCAAAAATCCAAAAGCTGAAAGTTCCAAGTCTAAACCTTTGCCCCTCCTCCCCCCCCCCCCCCCCCCGAGCAAAGTAAAACAAAATCCAAAAAGAGCAAAAGATTGTTTTAAAGCAAACACAGAAAATAAAAGGAAAAATACAGTTTAATAATCCCAACAAAAGATTGTTTTAAAGCAAACACAGAAAATAAAAGGAAAAATACGGTTTAATAATCCCAACTTTACTCAATTTACTTTGAATAATCTCAACTTTTGATTATTCTGCACTAATCCCAACCTTTACATATATTTTCTTCTATCAATCCCAAACCGGTCAACAAAAGTCAACCACCTATTATTGTAGGTAATTTTCCACGTGTCAAGTTGTAAATGGTCCAAAATATTATTAAAAAAATCAGTAAAAGAAAAAGAAAAAAAAAAAACAAAATCAGCCACCACCAGCCCACAACCACTAGCGGTGGCCATTCCCTTCTTCAGCCCAACCAAACCACCACGTCCTAAATCTCAGCCTCCACAACCTCCCCTAAAACCGCCCCACCCCCGCAAAACTGGCCTTCCTCCCACCCCTACCTCGTAAAACAGCTATAGCCAAAACCCATAACCCCGAAACAACCACCCATAACCCCGAAACCATCCATAATCAAAGCCCCGTCCCTAAAATCGTCATCCTTCTCTTTCCCCGCCCCCGAAACCACCTCAAACACCATCTCCTGCCCTCGAATTCACCTTCCTCACCAGCGAAACCATCAAAAATGCAAATCATTAACTTTGCGGGTTGGTCGGGATTTCGGGGATGGTGGGTTTCGTGAATGAGATCAGTGTTTTAGGGGTTTTCGGGATTCGTGGGTGGTGGGAGTTCGTGGTGGCTGGGTTTCGTAGGCGGTGGCTTGGCTGTGGGTCTTGCCGGTTGGGGAAGTGCGGCCACCAGCGTTGGATGGCTGGTGGTCTTTGGGGTTTTTTTTTAAACTGGTGGTCTTTGGGGTTTTTTTTTTAAAAAAAAATTTATTAATTTAATTTTTTTTTTTGAACCAATTAGAAAGCGACACGTGACATATAATTTTTTTTAAAAAAAATATTAACCCTTTCTTCAGGTAACCAATTATCCGGATTGAAGAAAGAAAACACATATGAAAGTATGGATCATTGTAAAATAATCGAAAGTTGGGATTATTTAAAGTAAATTGAGCAAAGTTGGGATTATTAAAGTGTATTTTTTCCAACATAAAAAGCACTAAGAATCAAGCATCAGCTATCTGTTCATCCTCGTCAGCTTTTTTAGGTGGAGATTCAGGTTGGTGACTTGGAGAAGACTCGGCAGTAGACTTCGTAGCCTCAGGTTCCCCAGGATCAGCTTCACCAGACACTAGGTCCTTGATATAGCCAACAGTCAAATAATCATCGACTAGTTGTCGAACTTTCTTGACACCTTTATCCCCTCCATACTTATTCTGTAATCCCCCGTATTTTTAAATATATTAGTAATGAAATTATATTTTATTCATAATATTTATTTGTATTTTTTTCGGATTTAATTTCAAAAGTTTCAAATTATTTTTGGGTTTGATGAACGATTTTATTACAAAGAACTTTTTATGAACCTTTCTTCACTAATTTATATCCAGCAAACAAACCAAACCCACTTTCTTTTCTTAATTGGCCCATTAATTTTATGAGGCCCAATCTTAAAACTAACCCTACACCACTCTCTCTCCTATAAATACCCCATACATCCCCAAAATTTCCCACACAAAAAGGTTAGTCTTATTTTCATCCTCCTTTGTTTCATTATTTTGCTTAATGTTATTTTAATTGTTTTGGGTTTTGATTTTAGTATAAAGATTATATTTTTAGTATTAAATTATATTTTAATGGTATAAAGATTATAAATTTCAGATTATATTTATGTTATAAATTTCATATTTTATGAATTATAAACCTAGGGTTTCAATTTATTGAAAATCATGATTTTAGGGTTTTTATGAACAATTGATTTAGGGCTTTTATAGTAATGATGTTTTGAAATTTTGGTGATTATATTACTAATTAGTTTCCAGATTATTTTGAACACGTAAATTCGTATTTTAATGTTTAGATTTCGGTTCGTTAATATTAATCCCGTTTTAATCCCGATCAGGTTCTGAACTCGTCCGATTTTGACAAAAAAGTAGTGTTTTCCATGTGGAAACGATGTTTTAAGAAAGACTCACTACCTTTGGTAGTGAGCACCACCCTCTCGTGGCCAAATTCTGCCTCTAAATATGATTTTCGGGCAGTTTTTCATTTTTAACGAAGTTTTTTATGCTTAAAATTTTATCCTTGATTTTGATTAATAAAATTAATTATTTTTAAATTTAATTAAGCATATAAATATATGTTTTATTTATTTTAATAAGTTTTTCATCATATTATATTGTTGGAAATTACTTGGGATAGTAATATTAATTGTTGGTTGTTTTCTAGGAAGTGATTATTCCCTAGGAGAATTTTAAGTGATTAAAAGTGGCTCAAAAGGATTGTTTGTATGAGGTACGTACATGTCTACTTCGTTATAAGTAGTATCATGTTTAGGTACCAAAAGGAAAGAACTTAGTTTCATGATTAGGGAACACTTGGATGGAAATTGTTTGGTTACACATTGATTTAATTCATGTGCTTATGTTTATGAAACATGTTTTGGTGAATTGATTATGTTTGTATGGAATTATGGATGCAAACATGTTGAATTATATTGGATAAAATGTTTGTATGGAATGTTGATACAAGCATAATTTTATTGGATTGGTTTGTTAACCACATTTGGTTTATTAAAGGATTGGAATTGAATGGTTTAAGTGAAATGAATTTATTAATTATTCCACAAGGTTATTATTATTTATTTATTACTCAATCATAACTTGTTAGTATGTTGAGTAAAGGTGGATTAAGCCGAAATGGCTAGGTGAGTTGACTATGTTCAACAATTTTGGATAATTTGGAAGTTTAATGGAATTAAAGGTTAATTTGTGATGTGATCACCATTGTCTTAAATAAGATTAAAAACGAATTGATGTATGATTGTTATGTATGGTCTTCTTGATTGAGTCGGCTATTAATTAAAATTGTAATCACGTAAAGTGAAACATGGATGAGCAATAAAACTCTGGAAAGCGTGCACTTCTAGAGTATTGACAATTATGGGTTGGGGTACACGGTGGTAGCCCGTGGCTTTTCGAGGCTTGTTTGATCAACATGTCCTCTTCTCTTTTGGTATTTACATTTTATTTTATAATGAAAGTTAGATGGGATCCTAGACTAACTTTGTGAGAATGGAGTCGCGCCCATTCTTGCATCGCGCTAAACTTTTATTTCAAATGGTCATTTGAGACCTGGATTGGACAACCTGGTCTATTGCTTACTCCAAACTAAATTAAATTAATTAAATTGAATATGATGAGTCAAGTGTTTGGAATTTAGTAAGTATGTTGAGTCAATTAAATTGTCTAAGTGTGGAGTCTTGATTAATGAATTTGTGTTGTATGTTTATTTACTTTAATTAATTGAGCATGCTAGGTTTGGTATGTTGTAGCTTGTATGTACTCAGCTTTGCTGATTGCGTGCTTTTGTGTGTGTTTTCTTTTGGTCATGGCCTTCGCCTTTCAATGACCCTGTGATGATCCAATTATTACACTTGTATTATTGGGGAGCAGTATGCACAGGTTAGCTTGATGATGTGAAGTTAAGGGATTTGACAAACGCATTGTCAAGGGATTGGTGTGATTGAGAGTATTCGATTCTTGTGTTGAACTTATTTATGCTTTGCTATTTCGTTTATGTTTTGGATTTTTAATATTGGTTTGGTTTTAAATAAGGGCCTTATATGGTTCCAATTTGTAAGCTTTGACTTATTCGTTTTCTAAATTGTGTTATTTTAAATACTTAAGTTTGATTTTTCCGCTGCGATACTTTGATAAAGCCTTAACGTTTTAACACGTGGCGGTAACATGTCAATGGTTCTCCACTATTTTATTTAAAGTAAGTGGTTTGAAAAAGGGAGAATTATTGGGGTGTTACAAAGTGGTATCTGGGAGCTTAGGTTCGATTTAATTACCACTAAAATTAATTTAAAGTTTTTAGGCGCCTAACGTTTTAAATCTAATGAGTTTATTCGACTACCTTATTTAAAGTTAACTTAGATTTTCAAAAATTATTCTATTCTAATATATTTATTTCGGCATTTAATAAAAAAAGTTTATTTATTTGTTTTATATATTTTCAAAGTATTTTTGTTATTTTGAAATAAAATGAATTTAATTATTTATTTTTATTCCTAACTTGTGTGTTTATTTTGCTTATCGGTGAGATTTGGGTAGCATTAGAAAGGGCGTATAGAATAGATTATTTATTTCTTTATGCATTGTAATTAATTACTTTATGCTTTTATTATTGTATGAAGTGATCATGCAAGTTATTTAATTGTGTATGTTTATGTAATGGTGCAAACTTGAGTGATCACTTAGTATCATGTTTAAGATTAAAACATGTAATGTAGAATGGAATGAGATTCTTTATGCAATGTGAAATGTTTAAATGAGTTGTTTGTGTGAAGCATGTAATTATGTGTCTACTAATGTGTGTTAATTTAATGATGTTATGCACTTGATGCATGGATTTTGGTGGAATTGAATCAAGAGAATTATTTTATTTAATTTTCGTGTGCGTAGGAATGATTAAAAATAAATAATCATTTCCTTTGAAAGTGACTTATTAGGGGCGATTGTGTGGCCGTGTCCACCTTTCTACCTTAATATATATATTTGATGATTATGAATGTGATTTATTAAGCAAGAAGAGTTTTTTTCGCGCTGATGTCAGCCTAAGAGTGTGTTACATTTCTAGGTAGAGAAGGAGGATGGCTAACAATGATGCTTTAGCTGCTGCTATTAGGACTAGTTGAACCAAATTCGATTGACTTGCTTATTAGTTTGCCTACTAGTGAGGTTGTGAGGTGCACCAAGATACATAAGGGTTTACCTTTGAGGATTGGAGAGACTGATTTTCCATCTGATCTTATAGAATTTGAGTTGGATGACCTTGATGTCATTTTGGGAATAGATTGGTTAGCCACTTATAAGCTAATATAAGATTGATTGTGAGATAAAGAATGTTTACTTAAGGAGTTCTTTGGGGGAGATTGTGTATTACAGACGTTTTGGGAAACCAAATGGTATTGGGATTATTTCTGCGTTAAAGTTGTCAAAACTTGTACGTAAGGGGCATCCTTTGTTCTTTTGTTGTGTGCAAGACTTGGAAATGAGTAGTAAGTGAATGTGGAAGATGTGCCAATTGTGAATGAGTTTTGGATGTATTTTGTGAAGAAGAAATATGGGAGCATGAGATTGTGGATCGATTATAGAGAGTTGAAATAATGTCACAATAAAGAATAAGTACCCACTACCCAAGATCGATGATTTGTTTGATCAATTGAAGGGAGCTAGTGTGTTTTTCAAGATTGATTTACGTTCGGGGTATCATCAATTAAGAGTGGCTGATAAGGATATACCTAAGACTGCTTTTAGGATTAGATATGGGCACTACGAGTTTACAGTTTTGTCTTTTGAGTTGACCAATGCACTTGCAATTTTTATAAACTTGATGAATCGAGTATTCCATGAACAAGTTTGTAGTTGTTTTTATTGATGATATTTTGGTATACTCGAAAAGTGAGGAAAACATGAGCCATTGGGAGGCCGAGGATGATATGAGAAAGAGATAACCTAAGTTGTTTAATGAGGTGAGTTACGAGGGCGTAACTCTTGTTCTTTAAGGGGGGTAGAATGCGTATAATTTCGCGTTTTTTTTTTTGCCCTATTTTATGCTATTTTATGGTGTTTTCATGCTTTTCATAGCAATTTTATTTGTTTACGCATCTAGTGAAGTGCGTAAATTGGAATGGTGATAAAGTATTAGTGTCGATATTATGACACAATTGGGATATAATTTTGAAATTTTTGAAATGGCTTTATGCAAAAGTTTTGCAATTTAAGGGATTTTGTGCTAAGTTTCGGGACGAAACTTCTTTTAAGAGGGGTAGATTGTAATCCCCCGTATTTTTAAATATATTAGTAATGAAATTATATTTTATTCATAATATTTATTTGTATTTTTTTCGGATTTAATTTCAAAAGTTTCAAATTATTTTTGGGTTTGATGAACGATTTTATTACAAAGAACTTTTTATGAACCTTTCTTCACTAATTTATATCCAGCAAACAAACCAAACCCACTTTCTTTTCTTAATTGGCCCATTAATTTTATGAGGCCCAATCTTAAAACTAACCCTACACCACTCTCTCTCCTATAAATACCCCATACATCCCCAAAATTTCCCACACAAAAAGGTTAGTCTTATTTTCATCCTCCTTTGTTTCATTATTTTGCTTAATGTTATTTTAATTGTTTTGGGTTTTGATTTTAGTATAAAGATTATATTTTTAGTATTAAATTATATTTTAATGGTATAAAGATTATAAATTTCAGATTATATTTATGTTATAAATTTCATATTTTATGAATTATAAACCTAGGGTTTCAATTTATTGAAAATCATGATTTTAGGGTTTTTATGAACAATTGATTTAGGGCTTTTATAGTAATGATGTTTTGAAATTTTGGTGATTATATTACTAATTAGTTTCCAGATTATTTTGAACACGTAAATTCGTATTTTAATGTTTAGATTTCGGTTCGTTAATATTAATCCCGTTTTAATCCCGATCAGGTTCTGAACTCGTCCGATTTTGACAAAAAAGTAGTGTTTTCCATGTGGAAACGATGTTTTAAGAAAGACTCACTACCTTTGGTAGTGAGCACCACCCTCTCGTGGCCAAATTCTGCCTCTAAATATGATTTTCGGGCAGTTTTTCATTTTTAACGAAGTTTTTTATGCTTAAAATTTTATCCTTGATTTTGATTAATAAAATTAATTATTTTTAAATTTAATTAAGCATATAAATATATGTTTTATTTATTTTAATAAGTTTTTCATCATATTATATTGTTGGAAATTACTTGGGATAGTAATATTAATTGTTGGTTGTTTTCTAGGAAGTGATTATTCCCTAGGAGAATTTTAAGTGATTAAAAGTGGCTCAAAAGGATTGTTTGTATGAGGTACGTACATGTCTACTTCGTTATAAGTAGTATCATGTTTAGGTACCAAAAGGAAAGAACTTAGTTTCATGATTAGGGAACACTTGGATGGAAATTGTTTGGTTACACATTGATTTAATTCATGTGCTTATGTTTATGAAACATGTTTTGGTGAATTGATTATGTTTGTATGGAATTATGGATGCAAACATGTTGAATTATATTGGATAAAATGTTTGTATGGAATGTTGATACAAGCATAATTTTATTGGATTGGTTTGTTAACCACATTTGGTTTATTAAAGGATTGGAATTGAATGGTTTAAGTGAAATGAATTTATTAATTATTCCACAAGGTTATTATTATTTATTTATTACTCAATCATAACTTGTTAGTATGTTGAGTAAAGGTGGATTAAGCCGAAATGGCTAGGTGAGTTGACTATGTTCAACAATTTTGGATAATTTGGAAGTTTAATGGAATTAAAGGTTAATTTGTGATGTGATCACCATTGTCTTAAATAAGATTAAAAACGAATTGATGTATGATTGTTATGTATGGTCTTCTTGATTGAGTCGGCTATTAATTAAAATTGTAATCACGTAAAGTGAAACATGGATGAGCAATAAAACTCTGGAAAGCGTGCACTTCTAGAGTATTGACAATTATGGGTTGGGGTACACGGTGGTAGCCCGTGGCTTTTCGAGGCTTGTTTGATCAACATGTCCTCTTCTCTTTTGGTATTTACATTTTATTTTATAATGAAAGTTAGATGGGATCCTAGACTAACTTTGTGAGAATGGAGTCGCGCCCATTCTTGCATCGCGCTAAACTTTTATTTCAAATGGTCATTTGAGACCTGGATTGGACAACCTGGTCTATTGCTTACTCCAAACTAAATTAAATTAATTAAATTGAATATGATGAGTCAAGTGTTTGGAATTTAGTAAGTATGTTGAGTCAATTAAATTGTCTAAGTGTGGAGTCTTGATTAATGAATTTGTGTTGTATGTTTATTTACTTTAATTAATTGAGCATGCTAGGTTTGGTATGTTGTAGCTTGTATGTACTCAGCTTTGCTGATTGCGTGCTTTTGTGTGTGTTTTCTTTTGGTCATGGCCTTCGCCTTTCAATGACCCTGTGATGATCCAATTATTACACTTGTATTATTGGGGAGCAGTATGCACAGGTTAGCTTGATGATGTGAAGTTAAGGGATTTGACAAACGCATTGTCAAGGGATTGGTGTGATTGAGAGTATTCGATTCTTGTGTTGAACTTATTTATGCTTTGCTATTTCGTTTATGTTTTGGATTTTTAATATTGGTTTGGTTTTAAATAAGGGCCTTATATGGTTCCAATTTGTAAGCTTTGACTTATTCGTTTTCTAAATTGTGTTATTTTAAATACTTAAGTTTGATTTTTCCGCTGCGATACTTTGATAAAGCCTTAACGTTTTAACACGTGGCGGTAACATGTCAATGGTTCTCCACTATTTTATTTAAAGTAAGTGGTTTGAAAAAGGGAGAATTATTGGGGTGTTACATATTCAACAGAAAATTGTTAGTCATGTAAACCTTAATCGTCATAGTAATCTTAGCTTCTATGTTCTTGTTCTCATCTTCAAGATCAACCAACTTCTTGTACAAATCTGCTACATCTTTATCTTTCTTCTTCAGCTCCCCATCCTTAGCTTTCAGAACATCATCCTTCTTCTTCATCTCCTCCTCAAACTGCTTCTTTTTGCTCTCCAATTGTGAGTTAACATCCTCCACCTTCTTCTTAGCTGCGTCTACCTGAAGTTGCAGCTCCTTCCGAGCCTTGTCAGACACTTACAGCTTCCTTTCCAAACCATCGAATTGATACTTGGAATACAGAATATTCTAAAAACCCTGTTACACCAACAGTACATCAAGTTAGCATAAGCCTATTAAGAAGCAAGTTAAGCAAAACCAGCATGGAAAACAAACCTATAAAACCAATTGTGCCCCATCAGCTAGAGCTAAAGAACCATCCAGATTTGCCAAACGCTTAGCTGCTGCTGGAAATAGAAGCTTCTGAGCAGCCAGCCAATCTCCATTATTAGAACCTTCTTCAGCCAGAAAATCAGGAGGAAAACTAACATCATAAGTATATGGAATAACCACAGTCTCGAAAGGAGCAGTAGACCTAGTATGGTAGGTCTTAGCATCCTCTTTGTTAGATAGAGTCCTAGAAGGGCTGTCCTCAGCCTGATGAACAGTAGTGTCAATCAAACCACCTAGTGAGCTATCACCTCTCTTCCTTTTAGCATGCTTTAGTGCCTATTCACGAGATATTATACCACTCTTTCCTGATATGACCAAGCAAGCAGCAACTCTTAGCATAATATGTAGAACCATACAGCAGGAAGACCAAAAGCAACTAAGCCATACCTGAAGTCATAGTAGCACTAGCAGTAGCAGCAGAAGGAGTAGGCTGATCACCAATAACCTTCCCTGGAATCTGATACAATGCCCTCACAACAAGCTTTGAACCGTCTTCTGGTTTGATAGCATCCAAACGCAGATCTGCAAAAAAGACACAAGTTCAAAGCACTTAGTTAATATACCTTACTCCAAAACCCATCACACTTAAGACTGAGTGTTTACCTTTGTGCCATCCACTCCACCTTCCAGATTCCATGACCTGTCCTGGGTTTTGTACCCAAGGAAGGGAGGAGGATTGTACGAGGCCCTCCTATAAATTGTGACCCTGTCAAGATCTTTTTTCCTCAATTCATAACACCTAACAAAGTCAGCAGCATTCACTTTTGTTTCCCAACTAACAGTAGCCTCATTCACAATTTTTATCAAATTCCAAACCGCAGGCATAAGTTGTCCTGGACTCAAATCAAAAGTTTCTAGGATTTGCCTAGCCAAGTGAGAGAAAGGGTAGGTGAAACCATGTCTAAAAGGGTATTCATTAAACACGATGTTATCCTTGCTATAGAGTTGTGGCCTATCATCTGGTCTAGGCACAATCAGCACAACAGAGTCGGGGAACCCAGCCGTTGCTCTTAATTTCGCCAAATCAGCCTCTATAACTTTGCTAGATTTGTCTTCATCTGCTTTCCCCATCTTACTCTGATTCACTCTCAAGTTCCTATTCGTATGTCTACGAAATTTTTTCTTAGCAACATGCTTAATTTTCACCATAATCGAAAATAATTTTCGCAACAGAAATCAAAGATAACAACGAAATTGAGAAGGAAGAAACTCAATAACTTACCAGGATTGGGAGAATTGTCAAAGCTCGACTCCACTACAGCAAGATCTCAGCTTAAATTGCGTTGCCTCCTTGTCGATTTTGTTCCCCAATTTTCGCAATTGAAAACCCTATATTTTCTGAGATTGAATTTATCGCAAAAGATGAGTAGTTGGAGTGATTCCTCTCTATCTATTTATAACGTATTTATTGTGTCTGGCGGCTTGAATTTATCTTTTCAAGAGTATTTATCTTTTGCAACGAATTTGAATTTATCATTATTAAAATTATATTTTGCGTTTTTATCTTTTCTAACAGATTTCCTAAGCTTGCCTCGTAGAAGTCACTGGAACATCTAAGAGACAAGCTGGGGGCAAATTGTTGTGCTAGAATTTTCATCCCAAATTCTTATGCTCTACAGGTAGTCAGGTTACAGGTTAGTATGATACAGGTTGATGATAACTGCATAGCTAGCACTCAGGTACCAAGAAGATTGAGAATATTCCCAAATAATATTCCTGAGAATCCTCGAGTAGAAAAGAGTCCAAGATTCCTCCCAAGGAAATAGCTAGGAACCACTTCCAGCAGTTCAGCCGTTGAGGAAGACTAATTCAAACTTGGAAGCAACAGACCTGGAGACGTGGAGAGAAAATAGGAGCAGCTTTGGCCCTCAACTCTGGATTCTTAGGGATTGAAGGGGAGAGCCGTTGAAGGCTAGGTCCTTTGAATATTTTCTTAGCTTATAAATGTATGTACATTCATGGTAAAAGGTATCACAAAATATAAGAGCATTACTATTAAGCATAATCCTAGCGTTAGCCGCAATATTATCATTCAATCAATAATCTGTAACCTACATTGTAATTGTTCAGCCGAAGTACTTAGTGGATTGGTGGACTCATAGCCACCCGCAGTTTTTACCCTTGTTCTTGGGGTTTTCTGCGTCATCATCTCCTGTGTCCTCTTCCCCTCTCCTTTCATTCGTTCTCCAGATTTCAATTTAGCAATCTTTGCCTTTTTAATCTAGCTGTTAATATCGCAACCCAGGTCGAACCTGGTATTCAGTTTTTTGACCAAAACAAGACCTACCTTTTTCAACTTGTAAATAATATTCCTCATTATCAAATACTTACGTGAATAAAATATTCCTCATTAGATTTTTTGACAATTTTTTACTTTACAATTTATTGTTAAATATATTATATTTATTTGAAAAAAATTTATACATGTATATATTTGACAAACAGACAAAGATTATATAAGACTCCTTAAAATTAAGCCATTTAGCTAGTAAAATATGTATGTGGAACATATACTTCACTATATATATAAAAGATATTATAGTTACGAGAAATATTCTATAATATGGATAATATATATGAATAAGATTTTTGACAAATATACACCGATTATTTTTCAAAAAAAAAAGGACACGTGTCAGCTATGAAGCTAGTGTATCCTGTGTTTTAGTATAGTGTATAGATAGATAGATTACAAGTGTTTAAAATAATAATCTGGGACATTGCTTAAATCACACATTAGTTTGGTTTTTAAAAGGTGTAATTTGACAAATTTTCTTTTTTCTTATAACTTTTTTAATCATCAATTGAATTAGTTTCGACATATATATATTTTACGTATCAATTTTTATTATTTTAATTTTTACTCACAAATTTTTATGCGGCCTGTTGTACCGTGCAGCAGGGGTTACTTGAGTTTCTCGGTTAGGGGTTACTTGAGTTTTTGAGGTTACTTGAGTTTCTTGGTCAGGGATTACTTGAGTTTTCCGGGGTTACTTGAGTTTCTCGGTCAAGGGTTACTCGAGTTTTTTGGTCAGGGGTTACTCGAGTTGACAGGGCTACTCGAGTTTTTCGGTCAGGGGTTACTCGAGTTACAATTTTTTGTATGCGGCCTGACCGAACTCGAGTAACCCTTAACCGAGTGAACCCTTCGAGTAACTCATATTCGAACCCCTCAAGTAACCCCTGACCGAGTAACTCAAGTAACCCCTTACTGAAAAAATCAGGTAACCCCTAGTAAAAAAAACTCGGATAATCCCTAACAAAAAAACTCGGACAACCCCTGTCGTATGGTGTGGCATGTTGTACCAAAAATTGCTGTTTTTACTGACGCAAAATTGCATAAGTTTATAGTCATACTTTATACAATTATCAAATGGTGTCAATCAAATTGTTGCCAGTAATCAAGAATAATCAATTCCCTTCAATATATTGATCAGTCACAAATAGGTAAAAAAAAAAAAAAGCCTCTGCATGCCACAATGTTTATGATTTATATCTCACGGCTCAAAAAATTACATTCTTAAGAGGACCTTTGAACCAATTTTTAGCACTAAGAATCCAATAAGATAATATAAGAATCAAAAGACCACCAACAGCAACGGGTGTATAATTGAGAGTCTCAGTGTTGATAGGATAGGCAACAGGCAGTGAGAACAGCAATGAGATTGCGATCACCCAAACCACTGCAATCCATCCAATAAGTATCCCATATCGCCCCAAGTTGAAGGGTCCTGGCACGAAGGATTTTCGAGCTATAGTCACTCTGAAGAATATGGGCAATGCATATGATATGTACAATCCGATTGTTGCTATTGATACCATGGCTTCAAATGCTACTAAGCTTCCAAGAGACTACAAAAGGCGACAGTTTTGTAAGGAAGAGCAGGAGTTGGACAATATAGACTAATCTATCTAATAAACTGATGCATACCGTTAATGCCATGGAAAAGGATATGAAGGCAGACATCCAAACAGAATAGATAGGAATTTCTTGATAATTCACTTTTTGCCAAACAGATGAAAATGGCATGGCGCCGTCTCTTGAGAAAGCATAAGCCATCCTAATGAATAAGAAGCAATGATGTAGGTAAAGTCAGAGATCAAACATATTTATATATACACGAAGTATAAGAGATTTTGATTACTAAAAAGATTAAGAATGTTAATAATCACCTAGAGTTGCTGGTCATTGAACTCATGCCACAGAAAAATACAGCAACAGCAACAACACACAAGCATATGATTCCACCAGTTCCACTCCCATATCTACTCTTGAATGCCAAGTAAAATACTTCGGCTATAGCATAACCACCAGCATCATTTTCGCTACTCAATAGGTATGGAATATCGGTGACAGCAAACGTGATGCCAACAATGTAACCCCAACCAACAATTATTGATATAACAATGGCACTAATAATTCCTTTCGGTCCATTCTTGGCTGCATCCTTCGTTTCCTCTGTCTGTCATTGAAATTTAACGAACAAAACAAATGAATGTTGGTATTTATTGGTCTTAATGCCTAACAATGTGATTAATAAAGTTAGAAGATCGACTAAGTTCATGCTTACCATGTGAGCAGATGCATCATACCCTAGGATAGTGTATTGGCTCATTAGAAGTCCAAGAACAAAGATGTAAACTATACTTTTAATCCCTTCACCGTTATCAGTGTTGAAGTGAGTGAAAACAAACTCAGCACTAGCCCTTTCCTTGGCAACGAGGGGGACGAGTATCATAAGCACAAAGACACCTACATAACAACATTCAGATACAGAGGTTTTATTGAATAAAATTCACATACAACTAGTAAAAAGAACCCAAGAATTTCGAAGTACCTGCAACATTCCAAGCTGCAGAAAGCTGTCCTAAGAAAGATAGCACTGAAATAGGGAGACTATTCAACAAAGCATGTATAAGAAGTAGGCCGCCATGAAGACACATCACGACATATTTGGATGCTTCATAACCACCACCATTTTTCCCACCTGTACTGAGTAGAATGATCACTTGTATCAACTGTGCCAGAGAGTAGTCTACACTGGTTGTAACAGCCCACTGCGAAACACAAAAAATTAATCAGATATACGCAAACAACAAACCCTCAGCTCTTACTATTGAATTCAGACCATAACATTACCTGACCAACTATATTGAACCTGCATACGCAGATAAAAAATGGACACGAGTTTAGACACGGAATGTAATAGAGCATAACATTACCTGACCAACTATATTGAACCAGCCAGTGAGCCATGAAGCAAAGGGACCCCAGTGATTGCCACAGAGCTTGGCACTCCAAAAGTAAAGGCCACCAGATGTTGGGAAGGCGGAGCAAATCTCCGCCATGGACAGACCCACCATCATAGTCATGATACCAACAATAGGCCAACCATACACCATTGTTACAGGTCCGCCATATGTCAACCCCATATTAAACATTGTTGTTAAACCTGTTAATACTGATATGATGGAGAATGTCACTGCAAAATTTGCAATTGCCCTGCATTACCAAATTAAGTCATAACATTGTCAGATTGAATTTGAACACTACATTCATTCTATGTATATATGTCATTCTAATTCGAATCACCAAAATGGCTAGCAAGGGACTTATTAAAAACACGCGGCTAGTACCCAAGACCTTAATTTGAATCTCGTCTACATCATTAATTCAATCTCTTTGGAACTCCCATTATTGGTAAAACAGAATATCATTCAGTTTACCTCAGAAGCATTAAAACTTAGATGTTTTTCTCCAAACACTTAACAATATCCTCTGAACAAGACCAATTATAACGACACTAAATCCAACTAACTTATTTATAAATCAAAACATTAACATCCTAAATGATCATCAAAATAAATCTTGAATGTTTAATTGTTTATATGAAAAAAAAAATGTAAGTAATAATCACATTTCATTAATTAATACTGTACCAACTAATTAAGATTAAAAGTAATAAATCATTTCCAGGTATTCATATAGAAAATTAAGCCTTAAACATAGTTTAATTAATTAATTCAACTAGTTGACTAGCTGGCATAGTAAGACTGTAAAAGAAATATTTCAACAAAATAAAAATCAAACAAAAGAAAGAATGTCAGATTGTCAGGTAAGGTTAGTAGGTAAAGTCTCGGGAATGATACGATACTCAAGACTTGAGATCAAATCACGAATCTCGTCTACACACCCCTATACGAGCTAATGACTTTTACACCAAAACAATGATGACATTGTAATAAGAATAATAAAATTAGTTAGTAAAAAACATACGATAGGCTTCGATTAAGCTCTTGCTTGTAACCCAACTGTTGCAGCAGATTGTCATCGGACATTCCAAATCTTTGAGTGCTCAAAAGGGGTTGATTTTGAACATCAATTGAATCCATTTGCTCAACCTCAACAACCAAACTCTCAAGTTTTCTCTCAATAAAAAAGAGTTTGAATAATAAATGATATGCACCATAATTTTGGGGTCATTAAATAATGTATAGCTAATTAGCTGCAAGTTGTTGCATATAGTTAAATATTTAATGAAGTTAGCTAAAAGTAGAACGTGCGATTTGATTTGATTGATACGGTAGCAGGTAGCTTTGAAATATCTTATAAATTATTGACACTTTTTTTTAAGATCGTTGTATCACATAAAGATTTCAACTAGAGTGAAAGGGAACTGTATGGAGTATATTGTTTGTTTAATATTTTCCCGTCCATACATATTGTCGTACATAGATTAGCACAATATATTAAATAAGAAAAGAAAACTTAGTTTCAACATCCTAAACGGCTGAATTACGTGCACTTAGCATCCCGAACTTTGCCTGGTCGCTAACAATTTGAAGAGTTTGTGATAATTTTTTTTTTTCTACAAAAAATTAAAATAAAGTAAAGTATATACGGAATATAACAAAAAAGAAATACTCGTAACAATTAAGAAGGGGTTTTTCTTTCTTTATGTACTTTTTTTTGGAAATTTGTGATTTAAACTTTAACACTTTATATTTTTCTGTTAATTGTAGAGATTATCACGTGTCAAACATGTTAATTTAAAATTATTAATGGATGATAATTTTAGAAGACGTCGTGTTATGGTGGTAGGCTCATAAACAGTCAATGTGGAGTCAGCAACACTGACATAAATTAATAAATACTGTAAAGATATAAAAAGAACAAATAGAAAATCAAAAGTTGTGATGATTCCTTTTCAACTGGGACAATAATTGGAAAGTTGCACATGTGAAAAACATATAATAAAATAATTATACATAATTAAAATATAAATATACATAATAAATGTGTATCGTATGAGTATTAATCTAGTCTAATCTAAAGGTCTGTTCACATTGACTGAAGTGAACTGAAATGAACTAATTGGAGCTAAATTAAACTGAATTAAATAGAGCTAAAATGAATATATTATGAGATAGGAAATTTGGAACTAAACTGAGCTGAACTTATTGGAGCTAGCTGAAGTGAACAGGCCCTTAACTATACATCATTAAAACAGACATCAACGAAACAGTGCATATAGATGTCCTAAAATGAGTATTATACATAATTATATAATTAAAATTCCGCTTAAGGTGCATAATTTTGGGTTACAAACAAATAACTTAATAATTGAGAGTGATTTAATGGAGTATTTGAGTTATAGATTTTGATTACAAGACTTTGTGTTATCTCTCTCAAACAAAAATTAGTGTGTTCAAGTTCTAAAAATTGTGAAAGGATGTCAAATGCAATTAAACTTCTAACACGAATTAGTACAAAACCTTGCAAGTAAGCGGGAATCTGTACATATCCGATCCAGATACATGCTGATTAGTAGCCTACTGCTATATACATAAATTATGCTCTAACTATCCTTGCATCTTCAAGAGCAATGCTAACAAAAATATTATACGTGACGTACAAGCAGCATACATACTACATACACCGAGATGCAGCAAAAATGGTGTTATATACAGTGAATAAGACGCTCAGGGATTTCCTGTATTTGACACAAAAGGCACCAGCCTTTTATGATCCTTCTTCCTTCCAATTGCACAGTTATCTAGAACCCGTCCCATAATCAACCGTGTATTCTGCAAGGCAACTTCCTTAGGGGGCATTCCAGATTCAACTACTCCCCCTTGCCCATGAGACATTAAAGCTGTTCCATATCCTGAACCCAGCAGATATGGTAGCGGTCCACTACGAGCCTTAAATGAGGTTTGAGGGGCAAGCTGCTTTTCTTCAGCCCCGACTTGGCCATTCTCATAACCCCCAGGCTCATGCAAATGGGAACCACTTAAAGAGCTGCAACTTTGCAAAAGGGCTTCCAATACACTGAGTGCGTCACACCCCAAAGAGCTTTCCACCAACTGGGACACAATTGCATACATATGCGGATTTTGGGCAGCATCAACTGGAGTATGCTGAAGTAGTTCTTTTAGCAAAAGCAGAATCACCCGTTGATATTCAACAGGGCCTCTCTCTAGTAATCTTAGCAGATGACCAAAAGCTAATGCGGAGTGTTTTGGGAACCACTCGTTGCACAATAATGGAGCTATGCAGGCAAGTAAATTATTTATAGTCTTGAACTCACCTTGCGAGTATGCCAAAAATACTGTGGCCAACCCCTCGAGGGATTTTACCCGACACCAGTGAGCGATGTTGGCAGCAACAGAGCAAGCTTTCTGATACTGCTGATGGAGAGGTGAGGCGAGCCCGATGGGATCCTTGCTGAGCTGTAAACACAGCCAGGGTAGCAAGCCAGTAATATGCATGAGAAGCCTCGTTCCTGGATCCCCAAAAATAGAATCACATGACGGGAATGTGATGCGTGAGAGGACCTCAATAGAAACGCCATGGCTAACAGTTGACATGAGCCCTTTCAAAACAAGAGGCTGCACACCTTCAAAAGCAGGAACCTTCCCACCGAGATCAACACCTGTCCTTGATTCCATGTGCTGGAAATCCCCCACCTCAGATACACTGGTATCCAGCTCATCACGAGGCATGCTAGATAGGAGCACATTTTCCGTTGTTCTTTCCCAAAAGGACAAACGATCTATCACACGCAAGAAAAGCTCGAGCACCTGGCAATAAACATGCACAAAGTCTGTGTGCATCATCGCAACACAGCCCCAAAAAAGCTGGGGAAAAAGTATGACCTTTTCAGGTTCCATGTTCTCTACCATCACTTGCAGTGTTAACAGAATCTCCATAATAAAGCCCAGAACTTCAGGCTGAGGATTAGTTAAACATCTGTGCAAGCAACGAAGAAGTGAAACACAAGCATCACTAGTTACCTTTGGCCTCAGTGCTCGGTATATCTGGTGGGACCGGCATGCAAGGTGCCTTGAAGTACACTCCATGGCCCATTTTAACGCTTCTGTTCCCCAAGTCTCCCGAAGGTCTCCTTGGAAAAAAATTGCATCAACCATGCTTTGAACTAGGGCAGACAAAAGTGCTGAACTAGGGACATCAGGCCTTACAACACTAGGGTCCTCATTTTCCCACATCATACTTCCACGCTTAGACTGCACATACTTAATTAAGCTGACAACCTGCTGTTTGTTCTCTCCATCACTATTTTCAACTTCATACAGCTCTAAATGCCTTCCAGCCAGTGAGTACAACAAATTAACTAGAAGGTGTTGGCAGTGCTCAAGAACAATATCTTCTGAACTGTCCATTGAAACAAAAGTAACATGAAACAACAAAGGCAAGTGCTCCCTAAAATCTTCATCATTTTCATATGCGATTTCAGCAAGTAGAATCAAAGCAATGTCTGCTTGAGTAAGTGAATGCTGTTGGTGACCCTGCAAAGCTGACTGAAGCTCTTTTGCATTGACACCATGCATTCCAGAGACACTGGAATGCAAGCCATCGTCACCAGAGTTTGGGGTGTCAATGAAGTAATCTCCACTGTCCCTAGACACATGACGACTTCGTATGCTTCCAGTAGAGCTTCGGACCCCCATTAAAGGCCCTGACATGTTTACTAAAGATGGAAGAAGCTGACCTGAACGGCCAGCAGGAGTTACAGGCACAACATTCATCTCTGGGGGCATAGGACTCAGGGGACCTGAAGCACTGCGCCCAGCCACACCAGCAGTGCGCCAGCTCAGGCTCCCACTAGTGCTCCTCAGTGGGACATCAAGAGAGCCTCGAACAAGCAAAGGTGACATATGTGGTTGGCTGTCAACAATAGATGCAATCTGTGGAGCTGCAGGGCCCTGAGAAAACTCCAATATAACATTCCCATTGACATCAGCCTTGCTGGTGCTAGGCCTAAGAGGCTCAACACTATCCTCAAGCATCCGCTGTGCCAACTGATAAACAAGATGATCTATTGTTCGCTGTGGACAAATTCTTGCCAGGTATAAGCTCACCCTTTTTGCAACTGAGAAATATGTAGCAAAAGCACCACTTATTTCAGCAGAAGCATTGGAATCACAATCTTCTATACCTTTGGTGATTAAGAAGTCAAGAACTGGACTAATGTTCCTAGATTTGCTAGCAATTGTACTCCAAAGCTTCTCAATTTCATCAGGAAACTGATCACCATGCCGCCAAGTAACATAGTACAGACTTTTTAACAAGCGTTCAGTCCAGCCATCCTTCAGTTTCCAGAAATTAAGATTTTCAATCCAGGGTGCCATGCAGGTTAAGACTTGATGTTGAGCAATTATGTCAACAGCATCAAGTTGCCTTTGCATAATTTCCTCGCAAAGTAGCTGACTCAGCTCAGGATGATCCTTGGCAAGTTTGCAGGAAAGTTTATACTGGAATTGTTGGTAAGAATCAGGGAGATTGCCAACAACAGCAGCTCTATAACTTCCTGTGCCCTCCATTCCATCTTCTGCCCATGTACGGACAGAAAGCGTTTCAAGCATCTGCAGGGCATCATCTCGAATTTGTCTAGATGGATCAACAACTTTGTATAAGATTAAGCTCAGCAGTCTCTGAATTTCACATTTGGGTATCTCTTGGCGCATGTAGACTTCAGCTAGAACACTGAAGTAACCATCTGCTATGGCAGCATCAGAATAATAGCACTGGAATAAAATAACATAAAACAAAATAAATCAGGTCTACATTAGTTCATAGAAAAACCTACTACGTACAATTTAATTCATAAATGAGTAAATTTTGTACATGAATCACTTACTCAGCCCATTACATAATAAAATAAATAAATTAAAATAGCAATAATGCTGAATGTCAAAAAGCATTAGAGAACCTGCTTTGCAGAGAGCTCTAGAAAAGATGAAATGAATTTAATTTCAACAATAAGTCTCTTAATTATAAAATGGTTCTCTCTTGATGTCACGATCCAAATCATGTCAAGGTGGAATATAAGTATGATTACTGAATTATTAACTGCAACTAGGCTACAAGTCTCCCCAACAAAAATCACATACACAATAACGAATAAAAAGAATGTGATCATATGTGGAGCCAGTCTACTAGTTATGAGATTAGGGGGGAAAAAAAGACCTGATCAATGCAGGCAGGAAAGAGATCCAGATTTGTCAGAAGCAGATTCTTCAATGCCAATTTTGCCAAAGAAACACGAAGGTGGCCACCTTTGTGTCTATCACGCCCTGTACCTCGCCCACCATCACCAGTGTACTTAGAATAAGATGGAGTCCTCGGGTCTGCAGGAGAGTAACCAAAAGGAGCCCTAGGTGCAGGCTCAATAAATAAACTATTTATCCAGGATATTACTCTGCCACTCATTTTCCTGGCATTGTCATCAAAGCAAGGTCCATACAAGAGTGAGGCCACAGCATTCATGGATGCCCATTGTATAGCCTCAACTTGTTCATTCAACTCCTTATCAAATGAAAGTTTGTCCACAGAATCCTTTGAGCGACTATGTTGAGAAGCTTTATACCTTTCTAGTTCACGGCGGTAATCACTGATTCCATCTTGATTCCAAGCACAGCCCACATCATCACTCCAAGAAAGAAGTAGCTCAAACAATCGTTTCCTAGTTCTAAGATCAAACTTTTCAGATTTTGATTCAACAAATTCAGGAGCAAGATATCTTAGGACAGTTGCAAGAGCAAAGCGAAGGGGTTGTACATCTTGGAAACTCTCTAAAGATGCAGTCAAAATATGTCGATGTGTCTCTTCAATGAACTTTATGTAGTGAAGGCGGAAAACTGGTTTCCGACTGAGCATACCAGGCCAAATTTTCTCTGCCACAGTTCGATAAATATTTGCGATGTGAGTGCGTAACTCTTCACGCCGAGACTTTTGACTCTGCATACCAGTGACTAATTTGTCATATTTCTCATTACTTATAAATAAATTCAAAGATATTTAAACAACGAGATGTTTCAAAAGTTCATAATCCAAGAGCGAACCACTCAATTAAATCACAATAAACAGAGTTTCAGATCTAACATAAACATTTAAATGGAGTAAACTGCAGGACGCTAAACTGGAAAAAAAAAAAATGTGTCAAGGCACCAAAATGAAATTAGCAATCATGTGGAGCAAGATTGATATTCTGCCTAACTTTGAGGCTTGAAAGTAAATTTGTTCAAGAAACAATATGGCATTAAGAGGACCAAGGGAGCTCTTCAGAGCAACTAAAGCAAAATAATGCATGCCAATCACACTAACTATCACGCCTAGTTAAGAAAACAGCCACTCTATTCCACATAGGTTTCTTGGAATCCATTCAATACTTTCGATTCAAGACAGCCTGGATACAGGTAACCTGACATAGAGATTATCTATATTTCTCTCCCAAAATTGAAACAATGCACATTACATGCAAAACCATCAATTTACATTCAAACTAAAACAGTCCAGTTTAAACTATAGCTAAATTCAAGTTTCCGTTAATCAGAAACCATACCTTCCATTTGGGCTTTCCTTCTGTCTCAAGAGAAACCTCGTCAATGAAAGATGCAAGCTCCCCAAACATAGTTTCACATACTTCCAGATGAGAATGACCAAGAGCCATTGTAGCTGCATTCTATAACAAGGGACGGAAATCGAATCAACACTTCGGTCAACAGCAAATTCATAAATTATATACTAAAAGAAAAAAACAGCAAGTGTAGATAGTACTCTCAAAGTTAACTCACTAGAAACAATAGCAGCAAGCTATTTTGTCATCTCTATATGCTACGAAATCGCTATAATTTTTCAGGAAATGTTATTGATGTCTTTTTTATAAGAAAACATACAACTTTATATTATGACATAAGTTAACTTATTATCCAAATTAATTAAATGGATCGCCACAAACCCAACCTGAAATTAAATGTATTAGGTTACGGTCAAGATTTGAACTTGAAAATGACTTGTGTAACCCGAACCTTCAAAAAAGATGAGGTTAGGGTTTAGGAATTGAACCCAAAAACATAAAACAGATTAGGTTTGGGTTGGGAATAATGAAAACCCATTTAGAGCTGATAACCCGTTAAGAGCTGATTCAAACATGAATTTGTGACCCAACCTGACCTCGCCAGCCTACTATGATTGTTGACGGAATAGGTGGACTTTAATGCAACTATGGTGCATAGATGCCTAAACAACAGCTAATCACCTTGGTATATGCAGAGAACATTAACAATATACTGCATAACAATAGAGCCGCCAACACTTTTAGTAATCCAATGCGATACCTAACAAGGCTTGTTAAGGACATGGGTTGGACTCAAAAAGACAATCCCTATCCCACCAGGTAAATCAACACAAACAAATCCGAAAGCTGTTGGATATAACTTGCCAAAATTGAGCACCTAACCCAAGAGTGAACACCTAATTTCTCCCACCTACTAAGTCAACTCCCAACAGGCCATATGATTACTTCTTCCAGACCCAAAAAAAAAAAAAAAAAAAAAAAGAAAGAAAGAGACATCCAGCTTGTCTGACCGTACACTCACATGAACCATCAGACATGCTTTTTCACATGGACAAAATAATTCAGATAGCACATCAAGAGACAAGAATAAATTGTTAAAGGCACAGTTGAATTCATACTTCAAGCTCTATGATGTAAATGCCTATCATCAAACAGGTCATGAGCGCAAAATAGATCTTTGTTTGTGTGTGTCTAAATTCAAAAGAAGCTTCAAATTACATGCACTTACTACTTGAGCTTCAGATCCAGATTTTAGTGATGGAAAAATAAGTCTGAAAAGCTCTTTTGTTGCTCCAAAACTTGCAGCCTCCCTGGCGTCAGGAGGACATGAACAAGCAAACATTGCATACATGAGCCATTGATCCAACTTGTTATCTGCATCTTGTGATTGATTAGCCCTGCCACCTAACTCAATAGGTGTAATATATGCAAGACGTCGAATAACCTCAGACCTGGGATAACATATTGCATTTCCCTATCAGTATTTGATCTGAGATTAAAATATCCACTAAGACAGTAAAACCTAAGCATATTGAAAAGAGAATTCATTGAGCAGATAGGTTTTTTTAATAGTAACTATGATAGGAACAGTAATACAAGCAAGTAGCTATAAGTAATCTCATTGAGAAAGTATACCACTAGATATAACGAGAAACCAGTAGTTCCAGGAATCCTATGTGGTAGCTACTTATCAAAAACTTTCCCAGTAAATTTTTCAATCAAGAAAAATAAAACTTTCCCAGCAAATTTTCCCAGTTAAAAAAAAAATTAAATAAAATTTAAATAAATAAAAAATAACAAAAACAAAAAAATTAAATAAAATAACTTTTCAATCAAGAAAGATGTTCTAAAACAAAATGTATAAAACATGATATTTTTCTAAGGGGTTATTATAACATGGAGAGTTCTACATGAACATTAGAATAGATTATACAGTAGCTTTAAACTCTGGAATAGATTATAGAATGACCTCTAAGATAATTTACAACTAACATTTTCTTTGGCCTACACTTTCTAAAGCTTTTGTTTTTATAGCTCCAATTTCAAAAGGTTCAAAATCTTTGACCACAAAAGGTCAAATGTGGCCTATTATTTAGCAACAGAAATGATATTCAGATTTGTAACCTCTAAACATTATATTATATACAAATTAAAAAAAAGTCAGTAATCCCCATCAGCCACTCAAAAAGTTGCTTACTTAGCTTCCTGAACAGATCTTGGGCAAAGCTCAGAAGCGTATTTCACAAGCTCACTAAGGCATCTAGCCCATCTATTCTTATCGGGACTTTCAAAAAGAATAGACTGGATGGTAACATCTAGTGGAATTGCATCACATTCACGCCTCATATCAAATGGGCGCCCACAATCCCAGTAACAGCTCTGGACAATGTCATCCTGTCATAAAGTAGATAAACTTATAAATTGAGCAAGACTGAATCTCATGGTGTGGAAGAGAAATGAAATCAGACAAAAAAAAAAAAAAAAAAACCCACTCCGTTTTCCTCAAGGACATCAATTATGAATATAGGTTCAGCTTCATTCCTCAAACTGTGATCTGCTTTTTCATGAAATGCAAGATCACTTATGTCATTCCACAAGGCCCGGACACAGCGTAACAGCTCAAGCGCAGTATGCCTGATCTGACTATCAACAGAACAAAGAAAAATAAGGCCAACAGCATCAATCTCAGAAGCACGAAAATCAACAGCTTCTCCAGAACGATGAACAGAAGGCCTTCTGAAGGCGCCAATTTCTTGGGCCATATGCTTTGTATCTTGTGCATCAAATTCCAGCCTTTCCTCATGTAGACGTAATCTCCAAAAGCGCATTAGTTCTAACAACCGTCCCAATGATGTTTGAATAAGAAGTGGAAACTCGTCAGGAAGACGTAAAATAAAGTTTGCCATCCCTCTCATGACAGCAAATCGGCGATGAGGCAGGGATTTCACGATTCGATTCAGCACTTGCACAGCTTCTTCACGTACACCTGGATCAATACTTATGCCATGCTGAGGAATTATTTCTGTGATCTTATCATTTCGACCAACCTCTTCTATCAGGTCAGGAATACATTTTAGAACTGATCGGAAAAGATAGCCTTGGGATTTCTCCTTGGTCACAGAATCTGTAGAGGTAAACAGAGGTAGTATAAGATAACCAGGAAAAGACCAACATTGAAGGCACATATTAGGCAACTCTGCAGATGGAGGGTCGCACCTAAACAACTAAATTCCTAGATGTATTGACAGACACAGGTCTTGACAGGTTGAGTTCATCACTTGAGACAGTGTAAAGCTTATAGAGCTAGAAGTCTAATCTAGATGGATCAACTTAACAGGCTTACCGAAGAAACCTCAAAAAGAACTAAAGACTGACACCCACTACAGTTTTAGTGAAAGGGAGAAAAAATTCAGCTGTGCACACAGGAAACACGAAGTTACAAAACACACACAACCACTAAATTTTAAGAGGAATAAGTACAAAGAACATAATTACCAGTTTAAAAGGTCCATTTTAAGTGTACACAATAAGTGAAGAAACCTCTAATTAAAACGTAAAAACTATAAAAAGATATTAATAAATTCACATGGTGACAATTCAAACAAGATCCCACATGACTATGTTTTATTGTAGCAATTAAACACAAAAGCTAGTCAAAGTACAATTTGTGCATAGTATCAAACGTCAAAACGTGTCAACTAAAATCAACGGAGGAAGTATTTCACTATTTGTTGATAATAATCCAGTAAAGATATTAATGAGATCAGAATGTACAATGTCTCTTTACGTTACTGATCTAGCTTGTAATTTCATCATGATTTACTTCAAAGATAAAATTCAATTACTTATTCAACGTAACACTCTAAAACCACAAAAAACCAATTAAATTTATCAAAAAAGCTGTTGGCATCAAGACATCACAGATCAATCAACTTCAAATCTACTTTTAACAATTGATAACCAAACAACTACTTATCATGATAGGCGTCAAAACTAATCTAGGACAGAAAAAATAATGTTTTTTTCTTAATATTAGGGCACAAATAAGGTAATAGCTTAGTCAAATAAGAAAATCAAATCAGACCAGGTAAAGATCAGGTGAGCTGAACATATCCTACATATTAGTTTAGCCCTCATACATCACTTATTCTCATGTTGGATAATGCTCTAAGTTATATAGTAAAGGCATCCCTTTGGTACATTATCTTCAATGACATTAAATGCACTAGGTGAATACAATGCAAATACTTATACAGTTATACTATATCAAGAAGTGCATTAAACATAGGCTAGTAGAATCATTAGCAATAAACAGACTAGCATCTCAGTAGAAACAAGGCTTACCAATGGCTGTCCTTGAAGAAGTAAGAAGTGCCTGACTGTAGGTTCTATGGCAAGACCTTATGATAAACTCAATCGCAGCCTTTACCTTTGGAATGTAGTGGCCAATGTCATGACCTGCCATTTAATTATAAGAATTAAGAAAATAAAATCATCATATATCAGGTAATTGACCAGCATAACAGAATAAAAATGCAAAATGCATGTTAACAGTATTTTTCTCCATCAATAATCACCTTGGAAAATTTCCAAACCAACATATTCACTTGAAGGAGACACAACTATTCTGTGCAAAGCACGGAGACCAATAACTTTTGCTTCACTTGAACTGTCTTGCCTTAGCAACTCCAAAATCATATGGTTCATAGCAAAATCAAGATTACTTTCTGCTATAGTCACACAAAAGTCAACAAGTTTGTCATGTTGGACATCTTGTGTAAGCATTCCTTTCCTAAGTATTGTTAGCAATTGCGAGGTGACACTATCCAGATAGTCCCAAACACGATTTGGTGGCTGTCCGGGTGCATAAACACTTAAATAAAATCTCACAACACGGTGGAGACAGTCCAAGGCCATGAAGCGATGGTTCTTGTCCTGCAGAGAAGTAAAGCTGTGAGAAGTAGGACCAACAAGTGGAAGATAACAGAGATAGTAATTCAGTTCAATAACTGACATAAATCAATAAATCATTCACATCCAAGTGATCCAACAGAGGAACAGACCAACAGAGATATACTATAGAGATGACAGATAGTAACCACAAGCATTATTTTCCATATCAATAATTACAATAAACTTACGCGCAGAAGCTTGTAAAGCTGCTCCATGTGCGGACCAAAATTAGTTTCGAAAGTCTGAGGCTCTCCGAGACAAAGAAAAAGAGTCACAAGAGGGTAGCCCACCTGTACCACAATTCGTCATTTCAGAAGAGCATGAAAACTAAATAAGTCCTATTATTATATGTCATCAATATGAAAGAAAGGTTCCATCAATAAAGTTTACTAGAAAATGTGCAGGAGTTATCAGAGGAAGGTCATGAGAAATACGAAAAATCCAGCTAGATGCATAATAATGGGTTACTTTCTCTGAGCTAACAGAAAACATAAACACCAAGATCAATTGGAAAACATACTAGCTGAGAAGCTGACATTTGACTTGTTGGAAAAACATAGCTGTGTAAAAACACTGGAACAAGTAATGATGAATAAAATGTGAACAAAAAAGCTGCGACAGATAAAGTTCTTTAATAGAAAACTAGGTGGACAAACGAATCAAATGACGAATATGTTCAGAGGAAAACAGAATCTTCTTACTTCCCTAATTAAAGTGTGTAGCAGGTTTTTCGCCAATTAGAGCAAAAAGAAATTATACATCCAAACCATCAATGCCAAACATACGTGAAGAAAATGTATCTTTATACTATACTAAATGCCCATTAAAATAAAATTTACTTAAGCAGGAAACAGGTGGGGAGCATTTATGCCCAAAACATTCTCATCATTGCAGCACTAATTCTAAAACAAAGAGCATTAAGGCATTACATACAGCAATATGTTTGCTCTGTTTGTCCATCCAATGGATAAGCTGCCCTCTTATTCGCCCAACTGCTTCATACCAAAGATTCAGTGCTGGTTCCACGCCTAACGGAGGCCAGTGATTTCTTCCACCATCTGCTAGTGGGGCCAAGATATTTGTGAGCATGTTACATAGTGCATGGTGGAGTTCACTTTTCCGTTTGTGTGGAGCACGATTCAAAGGGTTTGCTTTTGCTACAAATGAGGCCGATGCATTCAGTCCACCCTCTGTCTTAACCTGAGTATTGCAACTGGTTATAGTGATGACCTCGCAATTGTGTCAAGTATAATTCAACATACATACCCCAAGTTTCAAGTAACGCATGCCACTAATGATATTTAACGTCTCGCTCCGGGCAACACTAGTGTCAATTCGGCGAGTATTCAGCTCCATAAAAAAACGCTCCGTTACAGAACTAAACCTACATCAGCAAACAAGGGATATATATTGAAAAGGTTCAATATATCAAGTACTCATTCGATTGCCTGCTACCACTGCTAGATACTTACTAAAACAACCATCGTAACTTAGAGATAGCTATTTCTACAGCCCAAAGAGACATAAAACAAGAATTAAAATTGCTTACAAAATCAACTAGGATCTTTCTAAACACTATTCATTAATCTCATATTGACACCCTACTTAAAAAAAAATGAAATAATATCATCAAAATTAGTTAGCATAAAAAACATCAAATGTATCTCAATAAAGTATCAGCAAGACATTTCAACTTCAAGACAGCAGTAATGTGTTCCATCATACTCAACATAATATGTTCAACTTTAATCTTGGATTTACAAAAGCGACTAAGTTCACGAGTTGGAGATAAGCAGTTCATAAGCGGACTTGAACCGCCGAAACAAAAAACAATTGTGCAGACAAATCATGGTGAAAATCCAATTATCAATCTCTAAACAGATCATAACCAGTACAGTAGTAATAAATATACAGAAAAAAAAAAAAAAAAAAAAAAAAAAAAAAAAAAAAAAATCAAGTGAGAAATCCTTTTACCTTATACGAGATAAAGCTCCTAATAGTTGGGCAACATGATCCAAGAGTAGACCCCTCAAGTCGACAAGGGATGGATATTCAACCTGGCTAACAACCCTGCAAAAAATGAAATTGATGAAGGGTCCTGCTATGCAATATTACAACAGATATATAATAAATGATCCCTCCCTTTCATGTATATAATTGACTAGGTTATTAGATGGAATAACCCATTTCGGGTTACATTTATGTCTGACAATAAAGTACAAGACTTCAAAATCTAGCTATCCAACAAGAAAGCAAAGCATCTCCATCACTTTTTCAACACTGTGAAACAAAATCACAAAACTCAAAATGATACCAAGCATGTTATAGCTACATGCAACAGCATGATAAATAAAAATTAAAACACAACAAAGATACTTCTTAGACTAAACTTGAAAAAGGAAGAAGCCATCTCGACTATATTTACTTTCCTCCCAAATAAACACTACAAGCATTAATAGTTGCAACACAACTAAGAATCAATGATAAGGCCAAGCTTCAGTTGAAAAGAACATTTCCCTAGCAAATAAATACTTTCAAGAATACGGGAAATGATGATGAACAATATGTCTCCTCATAAGCATGGCTTAGTGCAGTATCCACAAAGAACGTACCTGTCGGCATTGATTAGCCAGTCAAACACAAAGTTCTCAAGCCCAGACCAAAGTTTCTCTGCACAGAATGCAAGCTCCAATTATATACCTAAGCAATTTTAAAAGAGCCCCAATTTGAAATGAAGAAAAAAATTGCAAAGTAACCTGTAAGTCCTTCTGGCAGACAACACTCCACAAAACGAATACATGCTGAGCAAAATATGCACTCCACTGCAAGCTGAAATGATTGTAGTTCGTAAGCAACAGTTAACCAAAGGATTAAAGGAGTTGAGAGTATGTAATAATTGTAAACAAGGAACGTTGTTTGATATTAATTAACCGTTTTATTCAGCATCAAGGTGTCTTATAAATTTTACTATTTTAGTACATCCTGGATCCCAATGGAAAAAGGGAGAAAACACCTACAACAAGTCACCTACCAGGCTGTCAATTCAACTACCACTATGACTGTTAAGATCTTCCCGTGGTAGTAAGGCTAAGTTCTGTAAACCTGAAACCCTGTAATATATTCTTATTGGCCTTAATATAAACTTATGCTTACTCAGTAGCCCTTCTCTGAAATTTAAATTTTCTTAGATAATTTTTTCGTTCGGAGAAAAGAATAAGGCCTTCAGCCCTACATATACATGAACAAATTCATTTCATCACTATGTGCTTCTTTTTGACATGATTTACCTAGTCAGACTCCAAAATCCTAGAGCAATGATTTAAACCCTTCACAAATTCACTTTCCAAAGTAACCTTAAAAGTAACACTATTCAGACTAGATGTATTTATAAAATATACTCAACAATCACTATGTCCTTCCTTTTATGATTCAACATCAAATCAATACTTAGTATTATGCATCACAGAACCTATGAGACACTGTAGAATTCAAGTTGCTAATTAGATTAGCTCCATATTCCAACAACTTGATAAAATAGAAAATTACAACTACTTTTGCCAAACTTTTCTTTTAATGGAAGAAGCAAACCTTTCTCTGAAATGTAGAAGCATCATTTGCACCTTTTGGGGATTCACTGCAAAAATGTGTAGGAAGCATATTGCATAAATAACAGCTAAAGATCCAGCAGGGAGCAATAATTTTTATAAGAACTAGTCAAAACTGGTGCTACAACACCCACAGAAGTTATCTTTTATAACAAATTCATTTGCCCAAAAAATATACTTCGTATAAGATAAAATTAAAACACAGAATTTTTCTCAGACCACATCTAAAATGTTGTTTACAAAAATGCAAGCAGAGTAAAATATTACACACATAGTCGAAACCACAGAAGTAATTGGTTGTGCCTGCATGCATGACATTTACCTAAGAAGCAGCCCATGTTGAAGCAAACTGCTTTGAAGTAATGATTAAACAACAGCTCAAAAACCAGCTTTCAAATATGCAATTTGCAATGCAATTCGCCATCTCAACAATGAATCAACAACAAAAACAAAACTAGAAAAGAGATATCCAACCAAAATCAAGTTTAAAGCCAAGATGACAGGCCTGACAAGGTCAAGCCTAAAGAATGCTAGAGCTTAGAAGTTAAAAGTGCCTTCCAACCATTACAAAATCTTAGACCACTCAACAATTTGCTAAACTCGAGATACAAAAGAACGTTTAAGAATGAGACAACATATCCCTGAATAGAGGACAAGATATCTGATTATAGAACACTCCATGATGAATAAATTGCAGTCAATAACTGATGATAACAACTAACCTCTCTCTCCACCTAAGAAGAGCTTCCAAGAGAGGCACTGGTGTATGTCGAGCCACCATAGCAAGGGAATCCAGTACTTGGTCATAGGCTGGATCAGATGGACTAAGGTATTGTCCATCCTGCAAAATTTCAACCCAAAAACATCACAAATTAGCAGCAAATCACTTTTGACACCTCCCTTTCAATACATAGACCACATTCAATTTTTTGACCAAGACCAATGATTTGAAGAAAACTGTATCATACTCGTATTATAATTCTATATCATTCATACAATGTCTTTAGAATCATTCTCATTAAAGTATTTTCATTGACACAATTTTCCTTACTGACAAGAAATAATCAAACTTATTGTCAATTTTTCTTCAAAAGATATCGAGGGAGTAGATATTACTTAAAGCAAGCTAATTAGAAGCAAGAAAACAATACCAAGATATGTTCAATAGCAACGTCACTAACTATAAAATATAATCAAACACTCGAAGATTCCCCTATCCTACAATATAAGTGGCATTATGCATTGTGAAAAATATGGTATTATGGATATCTTTACATCAAAAAAACCCCTATAAGAGGTCGTAAAACACTAAAACCCCTCTCTTTCCCACTAACAATTGTTCAAGCGGTACAAGTATATTCATTGCTAATGAATAACAGTTGTACCATACATAATAAGGGTATACAAAATTCTCGTATTCAAAAAAACAGATCTCCTCTCGAGCCTTTTCGAGTTCTCGATAACACGGAGTTCAGCTAAGCTACACTACACTCAACCTCACCACTCAACAGTAAACATCGGTACCATCATCACCAAAATCACAACAAAGCAAGTAACAACTTAATTCAAATCCACCCAAAATAAACTCATTCCCCTAAATTCAACTAAATGAACTAACTAATCAATAAATACAACAATTTATCATAACCCATCAACATATTCATAATTACAAGAACCCCATTAAATAACACACTAATTAAGCAATAAAAACAAATAAAATTCAAACACATAACATAAAATTGAGCAAAAAACAAAACCTGGGCTTGAGCAGTTTCAATTCGACGCCTAGCAAGTGGAAGAAACCGTTGAAGTAGCGCATCCACAATCAATTTTGCAGCACTGCCCGACTTCATTGTTATTAAATTTAACAACTTACATTAAAATATTTCTCAATTACTAACACCCAATAATCTATACTTTAAATTCATCCAAATTTTCGCATCATATATATAAATTCATCACTGAATCGAAAACCCCTTAAAATTGGGGAATTAAAAATTAAATGGTGTTGAAGAAATTAAGTTTAGGATGAATTAAGCAGATCAAAAGGGTAGAAGAATAAGGGAAAGAGAAGGTTCCAGAAGATTGTGGCGGCGAAAGGGGTGGCGGAGGGTGGATCTAGTTGGGTTTGAGAAGCGCAAATATGGTCGTCGATGATGATGCCACCACCACCGTTTTTATGGGTTTGCTTTTGTGATAACCACCGTAGTTTAGCTGTTTTTTACAAAGTATACTTGTATAAGTTTTATTATTTTATTATTTTTCACGAAAATTGCACCTTGGCTAAACCAATAAAAATAAAATAAATAAATTTGATAATCGGAAACGTTGGTATGTTGTCTTTTGATTATTTTTGTAAATTGAGAGTATAATTAGACGTGTCTTCTCTTAAGTCTCAAACCTAATATGTCAGACTAAGATTATAGGAAATGTATTGTTAGATATGATGGTTGATGGATAAATGTATTGTGACCAAGTGTAGCCATATAATTTGCAACCCCATTTGACTACTTTATAGAGGTGGTTGAAATTGAAGGTTGGAAATTGTTGTAGGAAAATTTTGGCTTCCTCTATTAGTAACTAGATTTTTCATGAGCTCGTAGCATGATCGCGCAAAAGATTTATAATAGTAAAGTTATCACCTTCTACAAATACATGGACAACGTCAAGAGATTTTGCTCACAACATAAGAGAAATAGCTTCATTTAAGAAAGGGCTACATGACCCTAAATTATACTGTAGGATTTACTCGCTAAAAGGGCTTTAATATGATCACGAATTACCACACTTGTTATTGCAGAGTTATTAATAACTGACATCAAATTTTAGTTTCAATATACTCAAAGGACGGTCCAAATTTACCCAAATTGGCTCTTTAGGAGTTTAGGAGGGGGAGGGGAAAAGTTATAAATAGGAATACACAAGAAATCAATGTGAGTCTATGATTGTATGTCATTCAGTAGAAGCATGAATGTCTCTTTGACAGATAAGATGATTTATATTTTTCTAAATGCTCCATAAAAGACAAACAAGTATTGATAAAATTTACAAAAACTAGGGGCCTGTTCATATTTACTTAATTTCAGTTCAGTTCAGTTAAGTTCTGCTCCAATCAGTTCAGTTCTATTCAGTTCAGCTCTTAATTTCCCTCTCTCATAAAATACTCATTTCAGCTCAGTTCAGTTCAATTCAGCTTCAATCAGTTCAGTTCAATTCAGTTCAGTTCAACTCCAATCAGTTCGGTTCAGCTCATCAGCTCAGTTCAGTTCAGCTCAGTTCAGTAAATGTGAACACGCCCTAGGTGTTAATGACCTAAAGAGGTTGAAAGACTTCATTGTAGCCAAAGATAGTTTGACATTTATAGGTCATTTTGAAATAGTAATAAAATAGGAAAAGGGAACAATTAAAAGAGGTTTTTGTTTTTAATTTTCAGTTATGTGTATCTATTTTTACTTGATTTAAATCATTTACCTAAATTATTTCAATGGTAATATAGTTTATTCAATTTTTCTCAAAAAAAAAAATAAATAATATTCAATGAACACTTTTATTTATTACTATTATTTACTTAATTATGTCTCTTTTTAGTCCCACAATTAAGTATAGTTGACAACTTAACATTTTTTTTTTAATAGAATTAATCTAATATCTTATAACTAATATATAAAGCTAAACTTTTAGCTAGGCCACGAGACAGCGATGACACTTGGCGTCTCAACTTTTCGCCAAGTATCGCACCACATTGGCGATGTATAAAAATTATTTTGACACCTATGATTTATTTGTTTAATAAAAAAATTGGATAGATTTAGATAGATTTTATAGGATAAAAAAAGTTAATAAAATTGTTAGTGTAGAATTTTATTTTCAATAAAATATTAATATATGTACAAATTAAATTATACTTTTATTCAAAAAAAAGATTATAACTCTTCCCTCAAAAAAAAAAAAAAAAAAAAAGATTATAACTCTCAATAAGTACCATATAAATTTATTTTTTATATCATATTTCTTTTTTTGGAGCGACGGAAGTAGTTCAAAACGTACAACATCCATTTATAATACATTTTTTGAGAAGTAGTTCAAAACGTACAACATCCATCAATCGGGTCGAGTCACGGGTCATACGAGTCAGGTCACTTCAGGTGTCACAAGTCAAGAAATGTTCACCATAGCCTAAAATTTCAGGTTCGGGTCAATCGAACAGGCTTGGAACTTTTTTAAAAAATTATTTATTTTTGGCTCACTTTTTAGAAATTTCTCATATTTCAAGCTTTTTTTGCTATTTTTTAATAATTTTTACTCAAACATTTTCGCTAATATTATTATTAGTCACTACATACCTACTACATTATTTAAATTGTCACAAAAAGCACATCAATTCCTATCTAATTTTGTATCAATTATATATTTTAACATTTGGCATATAGATAAAAGCTTATCTTAAAATTCAATTAACAACCGAGCATCGCACGGGGCACAAAACTAGTATATAAATAAATGGGAGTTTTTTCCCGAGTTTTTCTAGAGCCACATAGAATTTAATTTTTTTCAGCGCGGCGTGTAGGATAATAAATTTTAGTAGTAGCCAATTAAATACGAGTTTATTAATTTCTTTTAGAATTAAATAATTTAAATAACACGCAAGCAAAATTGGCGAATGAGATTTCCCAACTTAAATAAATTAATATAAAATATTATCTTTTGATATTAGAAATTTTATATATATATAAACCGTGCATCGCACATGCTTCATCTAGTTTATTAATTAAAAAAATCAAACGACATCTACAAATGAAATCTAATATAGTTAACCTTCGTATTAGCTTAGTAATGGAATCCATTTTAAACAAAGCCTTGATCTCAATCCTACATAGGGGCTCCCAAAAGTTTCTTTTAGGTTTTATTAATTAGTCTGATAATGGTCTCTTTTTTAGAGAAGCGCCCAAAGGTATCCACAATTAAGAAAGCCGAGTACAGTAACTTAAAAAAAAAAATTATGTCCATCGTCCTCCCCCCAAAAAAAAATAAAAAATAAAATAAAAATCGATCAAGCCAAATTTTCATGTCCATGGCTCGCCCATGGCGGGTCGATAGGCTAAGCCCATCTTAATCAGGTCTAGTTAATCCCTTTATCCATTGCTTTCTACTCCATTGCTAATATTTCGGCAATAATTTTGACTATTAATTTTCATTAATCTATAAGAGATAATATATTCTTATAGGTACTTGTTGGATTCATTACATAATATATTTTAGTAATATCAAGTTTTTATAACTTTTATGTGTGCCAAAATGCAGGTATACTCCATATATGATTTAAGATACGTCTTGAAGATCGTAAAAGTCAAATAGGATAAAAAAAATCAGGGACATAAAGAGTTTTAGATAACATGTGTGGGGATATATGGCTACCACACTAGTTCTTTCATTTCTTACAGGTACTTGGGCTCTATGTAAATAGCTCAAACACTTAAACTCCTTACAACTTTTTTTTTTAATAAAAAAGAAGATCCTTAATTGGTCCTTAATAGCAGGTTTGATAATGATTTTGTATGCTCCGTATAAATATGTACAAGCACTAGTTATTGAGTTTTACTTCACAAATTTGAAATTTCCATTTTCAATCTGTAACACCCCTCAAATATTAGTTAAGACAACAATGAAAATTTATGTAGAAATAAAGGTGAAATTTATAGACTAAAGGCCTGTTCACATTTACTGAATTGAGCTGAACTGAACTGAATTGAACTGATTGGAGCTGAACTGAGCTGAAATGAATATTTTATGTGAGAGGGAAATTAAGAGCTGAACTGAACTGAACTGATTGGAGCTGAACTGAACTGAAATTAAGTAAATATGAACAGACCCTAACACTACAATGGGTAATGACATAAGATTTTCTTCATAAATTTCACACAAATTGATTACCTCCCCGTGATTTATAACTGCTTAGAAAAAGGTCTCGAATGTTGCTGACCCATGCACATATTGGCCAATAACAGTCTTAAACTCCCAGCAAACAATACGAAATATACACCAAACAATACGAAACTATTCTTCAATTAAGACTTAGTTCCGTGTCTACAACAGAAGTGGAAAATCTATGTTAGCCTAAATGAACCTAAATACAGCCAAGAAACGTTTTCGAACAAGGTACAAACTTCATGATTTATACACTATTTACATCCCACTTTCCCTGTCATCTCGAATTGGCCTTGAATCTCGCCGATAATAAGGCATATTTGAACCATGTTGGGATTCAACTTGTACGCTTTCCAGCTCGGTAGGACGAATGCCTAGAGCATCCATATTGTTACTTGGAGGCTGAACACCATTTCTCGACTCCTCTAGCATGTGAAAATATGAATGGGGTCCCCAACCTGATCAACATGAGAATGATAGAGGCATTATGAAACCAAAACTCATACATAAACAGTGATTGTGAAAATAAGAGTGCACAAGTACAAAAGATCATAATCCACGGATATATAAGATTGACATTTGTTGAATCTTGAGAACTTGAACTGAAGGAAAGTACAAGCACCGAAGGCAACAGCAGATGCAAAAGAGTGAGACTAGCATATTTGTTTCCAACACTATCAACTACAGAGTACATGCATAATTTACAGCCATGTTTGAAACAAGAGGGACCTGCTAGGAAATTATATCTATGGTGCAATCAGTTATAGCAGGCAGTTTATCATCCACAGCATCCAGAAGTGGCTGGCAAACTAAGAAAGTAGTGATTAACTCCCAAATGGAGAAGTTTTTGCATTTCCTCTTAGTCTAAATAACCACCCTGCGATCCTCGCTCTCCTCCACCAAGCCCCAACAATCACCTACCCCAACTCCCCGTAAATACCAGAGGCAGTAGCCTAGTCAAGGCAATGCAAGGCGGCATGTACCTAGCCTAGGCCAAATTAGACAATACAATGCAAGGGAGCACTGGACCATTATACAACCCTTTGATACTTCACAATACTGCCACAACACACAATATTTATGAGCCAATATGATTAAACCTTTATAATCCAAAGCCAAAAAGTAATGAAAGGTTTTGATTTTTCTCATACACTTGTAGTTATCCTCTTAAGTCCTAATTCTTTTTCTTTTAAAAACTACTCAGGTAAGCTGTAGCTTTATCCTTTCTACTTTAGATTTCATTCTGTATCTCGAATAGTACACAACTACACACACCAGCTGATTGACATCAGGTTGAGCTGATGACCAGAAGAGCACCCATTTATCTCTCTAAAACAAAGACAGTGACTTAATCATAGTGTAGCAGATAACCCATTAAACTTAACCACTGAGTAACAGGAAACCAAAAGTCTTTAGCTCTCAACCCCTATGTATTTCAACATCATTGAAGAATAAAAAAACTACAGGGTAGACTGATGACCAAACTCGAGCATTGTTCAAGTCCAAAATCCCAAAGAAGCTATTTGGGGAATTAAATCATTTAAGCCATACTGTTTCCTGTCATTTTGCAAGCGGAACATTTTCCAACAAAATAGCCTACACAATATTTGCAAAAAAATATGATTTGGCAATAAAGTTGTCTCCTTGTTAGGAAAAAAAAATAATAACTAGTACCAACAACAACAACAAAGCAACCAAAAATTTTAGTCCCTTCGTCCCAACTCCCAAGTTCCAAAACTGAACTGCACATTTTTCATATTTGGAGTGCCTACAAAAGAACTCCACCTATCCTGCTTATCCTTACTCTTCCCATTTCATTTCCCATCCCACCAATCTTTTCCAATCTTTCCAACACTTCCTAATTTTTTTCCCCTTACAACCCAAATTAAATTACTTTTTTTTATCCCATGTCTAAATTCCAAGTATGAAGAGACAAAAAGAAGTACAATGATTTTTTAGTTGTTTCATTTGACGTGGGACGTTTTTCGATACACAACTTTAAACATTTATTGTAATTGTAAAGTTATATACTTGGTAAAAAAAAATTGATCATAGTATCATATTGTTTCATGAGGGCAGTTTCCCCTATCTTCTTTTGATTTTCTTCCTCTCATCTAAACATATTTTTATTTTACAACTCATATCCCTCTTTCTCCTCAAATCCCCCCCTCAATACAATCAGTAATTTTTTCCCAATTTAAATTTAAAATTATAAATTTGGCTCATGAAAATTAAGTTAAAATTTAGTCAAATTTGTCTTCAATTAAGTTTCTTCCCATTAGTTTTATGTAAGTTCATTATGTTTCTCTTTCAATGTTATATTCAAATCCTAATGGATATTTCATTTAATTCCAGGGAATTCCAATAGTAGTTGCAAGTTGGTTGTGAGGAACTGACGGCCGCTTAGTATTTGCCATTAGAACTACTTCTAGGTTTCCTTTCAATTTTTCTTCTTAAAGTTGGTATATTCTTAAAGTTTGTTGACAATGTTAAAAATTGATGAGAAATTCAGTGTTAGTTTTCATTAAGATTTGCTGTATTTTTTTTTACAATAAACAGCCGTGCATCGCATGGGTTTAAGACTAGTTTATACTCAGAAAGAAGGGAATTGCTGCTCCAGATGTAATGATATTTTAATCCTACAACTAAGCATCCATGAGGGGGATTTTAATCCTTGACAATTCAAAACTTGACTCATTCTTGCTAGATCCAAACAATAATGACATTAATTGCAATATGAAAGTGGATAAAAAATTTACTTAAATACATGTGAATGATTAAATAATTCACATGACAGCTACCTAAGCACCTCAGCCAGGAGGGTGAAAGGAGAGAAGGTATTTATATTAAACAATAACAATAAGAATAACAATAAGAATAACAATAAGAATAACAATAACAATAACAATAACAATAACAATAACAATAACAATAACAATAATAATAATAATAATAATAATGGACAATCAACCAGACTATCAGACCCCAGCATAAGATGATTATAGTGTCGAATTTTTCCCACATCATGTCGCCTACATAGCATCTTGCATCTTTCCTAAGATATGTGGTCATAGTTCATAACACAAATAACTCTAGCACCAAGACCCCAAGCTGGTTTGGTTTGGAGATTGTTTGAAATTCCTTGTCAATATCTTGTCTAACCAGCAAAAATTTTCTACTAATGTTTTTGAATTTACTAGTCAATGTGTCATTAAACTTGAACCTTTAATTGATTATATGGCTTCCTTTAGATAACATACATTCATATACTTGCATATTATTTACAACAAAGAATCTACTTTTACAACAGAAGAACGTCCAACCAAATATGTTTCTTCCCATCAGAAAGTTGAATTAAACAAGCCATGTTCCAAGCCAATGACCATTTCATAAACAAGAAGATAGATGATTGAAGTAGAAGGAAAATACAACTAAACCAGAAAGCATAAGGCATTACCATCTTCAGCATAAGGTGGTGGGAAGAACTGTAAGTAACAGAATGAAGCAATCACAAAACCTGTGCAGAACAAAGGAGATAAAGTAAGAAATTTAGATGACAATTGATTAACAAGGAATCGAATATTTACCAAAAAAAAAAAAACAGGAAGGAAAAAAAAAAAAAAAAAAAAATCAGATTTATGCACTACATACCTATCAGACCCCCTGCAAAGACATCTTGCCAGTGATGCCAGTAATCATCAACACGCGAAACTCCCACCATTGCAGCCAAAAGTATCGGTGCAAAAATAATGCAAAGTTTTGCAACATGGCCTCTTCTATCAAAGCACCTAATTTTTCCTGACATGTACCACGCTAGAAAAGTGAGACCTGCAAAGGACCCTACACAAAGACAAACAATTTTCGATCTTTCAGAGAGTAAAAAAATCAATAATTGGATGACAATTTCAATAAAATGAATGTTATGGAAGATGCTGCTTAGAAATTTATGTTTGGTAGCAAGCCCAACAAGCTAACACAATAGTAAATTTAAGACCACACAAAGAGTTTCGATACAAGCTACAGTGTGAGCAAACATGTGTTGACATATAAGTTGCAAGTATATGGTCATCATGACGTTGAAACTTGAAAGGCCACTCTGGCATGCTACGAAGAAAGTCATCCTTGTGGAGATAGCCATTCCATGCATGGGAACTTACTATTATATGGAATTAGAATATTTGTAAAGCTTTTAATGGGAGATAATATTGTACAAGTTTCCTATATTTAATTAAGGCCTTAACAATAATACTCGAAGCTCCTGGTCGTTAATCAAAGAGGTTGGTTCTGTAAGTCTTGAGAGGAAGATTGTTAGGCTTTTGTTTTAAGGGGCAGCATCCTTACCCTAACAATAATACTCGAAGCTCTTGGTCATTGATCAAAGATGTTGGTCTTGTTAGGCTTGAGAGGAGGATTATAAGGTAGCAGACTTTCCATAGGTTTGGAAACATATGGGAGATGGTCTCCATACGAGTTATGGTATAAGCAAACAATTTTTGACAAGTAAGTTGCAAGAATCTGGGGTAGCCTGACATTGTAAGGCCACGTTGGCAAGCTATGAAGAAGTCAACCTTTTACCTTGTGGAGATAGTTGTTCTTGTGTAATGCTTTGTTTGTTAGTTTTAGTAATGACGATTTTGCATTTACATCAAATTATTAATCAGGAGGTAATGTTGTATTATTAAATTATAGTGTTCTAGTATATCTAGGCAGAGTTAACTTGATGGAGCCCATGGAGGAGTAGTACTCTAGCCACTATATAAACGTAAACAACTTGGGTTATAAACCGTACACACAACATATGGGAGAGAATTTACACTCATAAAATACAAGATGCAGTCAGTAGAGATGTGGTTGCAACACCCTGGATGGGTGTCAAATTGCGGGAGAGTGCAAGCACACAGAAGAATCTAGAATAGAGTTCTTGAGAATTGAGATGTCCTGAGAATTTTATAGTTTATAATTGCATAATAAGGGAAATAGCAATTATATCACTTACATGAAGTATGCCCACTTGGAAAGCTTTTATGGCCTTCTTTGATAACACTCTTAAAACCAGTGCACATCACATCTCCTGTAACATTATGATACACCTGGAGAATTATAACAATGAAACCAGTGAATAAGTTAAAGAAGTGCCCAAATTTCTGCTTGCCCATATGCTGAAAATAAACATTTGCAACTAGTTGAGGTTGAACCTACATCTTTTCCATCAGGAAAACAACGCCAAAAGAAATCAGGACGAGGTCTACCAACTCCGTCTTTGATTGCATCAGTTATAACAGAAGTTATAAGCACAGAAAACAGGAGTCCTGTGTATCAAAAGAACACAAAGTTTAGGATCGTTAACCAGCCAAGTGGACCCTTTATCCCAACTCCCTACTCCTTTCTAAACGATAAAAATGTATGCATACCAAGAGTTGCTTGATGGAAATCATAGACATCCTTCCGAATGAAATAGTAGATAAGAATGATACAGAAGGGTAACAAGATTGCAACAATCTGCGAACAAAAAGAAGAGAATAAAAATGTCTGTTATTATGCTTGATTCGCTACTCAGAATAAGTTAGTCCTGATAACCAGATAGAACATAATATACCATAATGACCAAACATACCGGGACAGCCCAAAAAGGAACGGTATTGCCTTTCAGAGGATACCTAAGATCTTCCATCATGCCTTTCCCCACAAATCGATGAAACGGCTCAATAACATTCAGCACAATATCAATCACCACTAGAAGGAAGAGAATGAGCCAATCATGCATATGTATTTTAGCCACTTGCACACCATGGGACCTCAAAGTGTGAGCACCAAGTTGAATTTCAGGCATTTTCACCAACTAAAAAGAAACAAACCGATAAATATTGTGCATAAATATAACAATTCCCACCAATTCTCCAAGAAAATTCAGAATCTATGATAATACATACCAAAATCTTTTACGAAATAAGCACATACAAATACAGCAGTCGAAATTTTGGAATTATAAGGAAAACAAGAGTCAAATAACGGACCCTTCAGACCTTCACTCATGATTGTTTCAAGAATTGAACACCAATTAACGAGTAATTACTTGTGTCGAATACGCACACCACAAAAATCACTGGGAAATCTGAAAAATTCATAAAAAATAACCTAGAAAACACAATGCTGCAGCTTAATAAACAAGCCCAAATGCTATTTATCATTTTATCTTATTCAAAACCCTTAATAATCAACCATTGCATGTCTTCAAGCATAAGGTACTATTGAAAAACAAAAACAAAACAAAACAAAAAACAGGACAACAACAAAACCAAACCACAAGTAAATTTCAAGTTTAATAATTAACAATCTAACATTCATAATCACCAAACTTACAAACCACTTGATGTCGACTAGCTTAGTTGGTTCGGAATTATTTTATTAAGTCTCGGATTATGGTACCCAACACATGGGATCGAATTCCGTCTATATAATTATCATTTACAACTCTATTCACCAAACTAAACTAATATTCTAAAAACAACGAAAAAATACAACAACATATCATATGATAAAAATACACGAGAATGCCCAATTCTTAAGAAACTAAAAGCACACTTTACAACCCAGTTCAAAAAAATTCCCTCAAATTGAAAAAAAAAAAAAAAAAACTTTAGTCCATGAAAATTGTTCATGAAATGCCCAAATAAACTTAGAAAATTCTTTAAATAAATGCAAAATTAACTCACCAAATGATGATGAACTGAATAGTGTTGCTCCAGAATTAGTGAAAAGGGGTGGATAAGAGGAAGATTAAAGGGTCTAGAATTTACCCACTCTAATCAAACTCTCTATAGACTGAGAAAGTGACTTCAGTTTTAGAGAGAGAAAAGAAGAGAGAGAAACTAGAAACGAAAGCAACCCCAGAAAACGACATGAAAAATACAAATACAGCGCATATTATATGGACCAATCCAAATTTATGGCTGGGTTTTTGTGATTGATTGCTTTTTTCAAAAAAATTTATTCCGAAAAAAAAAAAAAAAAAAAAAAAAAAAATCAAAATACGTAGTAATTATGGTTATATGGAGTACTCGTAATTAATTTGCTCTTAAATGGGATTCAAGTATTAATGATGGAGTAAGTATGATTTTTATGCGGAATGAAGAAATATTGAGATCTGATTTTTTGAATTTGGAATTTTCAAAATTGTCGATTTCTAACGGTCCTACCACTATTATTATCAATTTATCATCATCCCAAAACGGCAAAAAGTTCTTTACTTTCCTTTTGTGTTTCTTTTGGTTTTTTTATTTTTTTTAACCCATTATTTACATTTTTTTTTTTGACAAATTCCCCATTATTATCATTAATCATTGAGTATTACTACCACCGTCCCCTTTTGATAGTCATTTATGTGCAAATTTTAGTCCCAAAATGTTCACCCCATTTGCTTTTGGAAAATATGTCAAAAATAAGTCAACCTTTGCTTGGTTAGCTCAAAATAAGCCAACTTTTGGATTAACTCATAATAAGTTTACTTATGTAATATATTTTCTCAAAATGAGTCAAAACCTGTTATATGAAAAGTTAATCGATTGTTAAGGTAAAGCATGACACATGTCATTATGCGGTTGGTCCGTTTTTGAAAAAAAATAAATTAATATATTTTCTAATTAATCAATGAAAAAAAACTTTTTTTTTCAATTGAAATTATAAAAAAAAAAAAAAAACTTGTTTCAATTAACAGTTTTAAATAAAAATCTTGAACCATAATTAACAATTAAATAAAATAAAAAATAATCTCAGCCCTCCCCCGCCAGCAGTTGGCGGCCGGTGACTGCTTCCTCCCCGTCGCCGGCGCCGGAATTGTCTACCCCACCTCCTCCCCTTCCCCAACCCGACTTTCCCGTTCATCCCTCCCCCTTCCCTAAGAACCTGATCAACCCCCTTCCCCCAATTCAACAGCCCCTGTTTCCGGCATACCCCCTCCCCCTTCCCACGGTTTCGCAACCCCATCAGCCTGTTTCATTCAGATTTCTCGGGTTTGTCGGTAGTAAGGTGGGATTTCGGTGTTGGTGGAAAGTAGGGGAAAAGGGTTTCACTGTTTTAGGAATTCCACATATCTTTCACCATTGTCGCCGGCGCCGAGGGAGGGAAGGGGTAGGCCGGCTGCCGGTCAAGTGGCAAGGTGGGGCTGGCAGTGGTGGAGGCCTGGGATTTTTTTTTTTAATTTGTTTATTTTATTTTAAATTTGTTAATTTAATAATTTTAAATGAATAATTAGAGTTAAATGTTTAATTAAATTTCATAAATTATTTTTAATGAAAACATGACTTGTTTAGTAGGTTATAAGTCACTTGACATATTTAAAGAAAATGCCCTTTAAAGATCGACTTATTCTGATTTAATCAATAAGTTGGCTTATTTTGAGCTAATCAAGCAAAGGTTGGCTTATTCCTGACAAATTTTCCTTTGCTTTTTCCAACAACCATTAATATTAATTTTTTACCAAAATTTCCTCCTATTTGCAACAATACTTGTGCAAATTTAAATATTCTATGTAGATTTTGTTTTCCCATGTACTTTTATTACTATCTACCTCTACTTTTTTGCATACCCAGTGTCAATTTATTTTTTCAATGTACTTTTACTAGTAGTATTTTTATTTGTGTTTATTAATTCCCGTGAAAAATGCCCATAAGGGACTATCAAAAGGGGACGGAGGGAGTAGACTATTAGTAGCATTTTAGCCTTTTAGGTGTCTCCCATATCATATACACACTCTAATATCGGATATCAAGTTAAGTGTTCTACTGGAAAATGTATCTTTCATTCTTTAGAACAAAGCAATTTTTATTAGAGACATTTTGAGGGTGGGAATACCCTCATTTTTACAGTGTCTAACCAACAAATCTATCTATCTATAATAAATATACTAAAATAGAGTACGGTCAATCTAAAACTAACATATGTCGCTCTTACAATGAAAATTTTCCCTCCTAATTACATTATACTACTTATGGTAATTCTAAAGTTTATTGCAGTGTATTAATATGCAATCTAAAAGAATCTTTTTTGTTACTAATAATCACTCATCAATCTCATTAAATTGATACTTAATAGCTAGGGCACAAACTAGCTACAAAAGAAATTAGCTTTAAAATCTTATGTAGCCTAAAAAAGCTAATTTGCTAATTAGCTTACTATTGGAGTTGCTCTAATAGTACATCGATTCCTTTAATTGGATACATTTTAACTTAACACCCTAGTGTCCCAACCAGTCCAGCGAATACCCACCCAAACCTTAACTCTAACTCTCGAACCCTACTTATGTGGCGAACTCCAAACCAAAGCCCAACCCCTTACTCTCAAACCACACTTATGCGGCAAACTCCCACCTAGCCCCAACCTAGCTGATTCATCGAACCCACACAACTCTCACACACTCTAGCTGGCCCTCTGCACCAAACCCGACACCTTAGTCTTTTAAAAAATTATATATTATAATTAAAATTAAAATTAATTTTTTGTATATGTTAATATTAAGCTATATTTTATTTTTAATCAAGACAATTCTTATTTAAATGAGAGTTCATTATAGTATAAGTCAAATGATGACTTGTTTGACTGATCACAAGTTAAATTTAGTAATTAAAATATTTTATGGAATATAGACATTAATGTCTTATTTTAACTTATTAACATTGAATTAGTATTGGAAGATCACCTAAAGTTCGACTTATTGTGGTTATTTTTTTTCATTATTTTACTGTATTATGTTAGACTTTCATTTTACTTAACATATGTATATGATTTTCCATTTTACACTAGTATTTTACACATGAAAATGATTATTAAAAAAAAAAAGACAAAAAAAAAGAAAGAATGGTACGTTATCAAACCAAGAACGAATTTTTTTAGTGTATTGTGTCATTAAATATATAGTTATTGAAATATATACTTATGGATTATGATTAATTAGTTATTATTCATTTATGATTACTAGTTATTTATTTAAGTAAATTATAAAAAATAAAATATTTAATTATAATATTTATTATGATTTTTTGAAATATAATCTAATATATATATATATAAAGGGGAGTTTTTTCCCGAGTTTTTAGAGAGCCACGTAGGATTTAATTTTCTTATAGCGCCACGTAGGATTAGAATTAAATAATTCAAATGCCACATAGGAAAAATTGACAAATGAAATTTTAAAGTTTAAATAATTATATATTATACATTATCAAAAACTAGAATTAAAAATTAAAATTAAATTACCTTATTTATGATAAACACAATAAGTATGAACGTAAATTTGCTTTACTTAAAAAAAAAAAAAAAAAAAAAACAAAAAACAAAAACAAACTACCTTATGTACTATAAACATAAGAAGTACGAAGTATATGATAACAATAATTTTTCTTCATTAAAATAAAATTACTTTATCATTACTACGTGGTTTTTTATATAAAAATACATGTATATGAAAAAATATTTTAGGAAGTTAATTTTAAGTAAAGATAGCTATGGCTTATGATCATTGGTTGTTGATAAGATGGGTGGGATTATTTCCCAATTGAGGAGCAACGAAACTGTGAAGAAGAAAGGGGGTCTGACTTTGAGGATATTTATATCTTTTTCTTTAATTTTAATTTTCTTTTTCTTTTTATTTTATTTTTATTTTATTTTTATTTCTTTGCCTTTTCTTTTCTTTTTCAATTTCTTTTTCCTTTTTCTAATTTTCTTTATATTTTCCTTATTAGTAAGTTAGTTCTTTTATTTTCTTTTTCTTTAATTTTTATTTTCCTAGCTTAGTCTTTTTAATACCCATTTTTTGGGTTCACCAAGTTGGATTATTATTGAAATTTTCGTTTTTTTTAATTTAATAATTTTTCTTAATTATTATATTATCAAAATATAATAGTATAAAGGATAATAGATAATGACAAATTTTTTGTATAAGCTTCAAAGATAGATTTTAATAATAAAAAATTAAAAATATTTCATAATCTTATGGTAATACCCTACTATTATAAATTGACGTATAATGCAAAATCAATCGACATCAAACAATTTCGTGTTAGTAATTTTTGTCAAATTTAATTCATACATGGTTGGGTAATTCATAATTTAACTTATCTATGTAATATATAAAGGGAAGAGGTGTTTTTAGTTGGGAATTTTTGAATGGACCATTTTACCCTCTCTAAAAATAATAATAATTAAAAAAAAAAACTGCCATCATAAAAATAAGCTTTTTTTTTTTTTTTAAATTAACAATCTTTTTTCCTAATTTTTCTCCCTCTACAATCTTAAACTGATTAAAAAAAAAAAGAAAAAAACCAACCCTCCAACCAGTAAAAAAAATAATAACAATAAAAAATTAAAAACTAACGATTTTTTTTTTTTTTTTGAATTTAACAGTTTTTCCCCCCTAATTTTTCTCCATCTACAACTGATAATTAAAACCAAAAAACCAACCAACCAACCCTCCAACCAAATAAAAACATACTAAACAGTATAAATCACCTTATATTTATGGTTATCAATTGAAAAGGAGTAGTCAATTTCTTTGATTGTATATATTTCGATAAGTTCCTATAATTTTTTTCAATAATCTATGTAGAAGAACAATTATTCATCACGGGCTATGATTGTGTCTAATGTACTATATCAAATTTCAAATAAGGTAAATGTTCATTCATTTATTTTTTAATATTGAAAACAAATTAACAATTAAAATTCCAACTTCATTTGTTTTTTTTTTTGATGCAAAAGTGGGAAAACCCGAACAAGAAAAACAAACAACAAACCTAAACAACAAACCGGGGTGAGGTCACCCCAACTATGTCCTCCCAGAGAAGATTTTTTATTTCGATTGGAGGAGCATCGAAATAAACTACCCTCTCTTCAAGAACGACACCTAAATTAGCCAAACGGTCGGCTACTTTATTGCCCTCCCTAAAACAATGAAAAACTAAAACAATACTAAAAGATTTAAAAAGGTTTCTACAATTGTTCAAGATGTGATAACACTCGCCTCCTTGAAGTTGTGCATTCTTGAAAGCTTCAATACAACTTTGATTGTCCATTTGAACTATTAGCTTCTCCACCCCTTGATCAATAGCCATCTGTAACCCAATCTCCAAAGCTAGGAGCTCTTCTCTGTAAGAATTGCAGACCCCAAATCTAGCTGAAAAACCATGGATGAAACTGCCTGCTGCATCACGCAGGATACCCCCACCTTCAGCCTGTCCTGGTTCTCCTTTGGCAGACCCAGTATTAAGAGCACACCAAGTGACAGGGGGAGATTTCCACTTTACAAGTACCTCATGTCGAGGCTTTTTACCCAGGGGATTATCATGAATCGGGTCAGTACTTAGAGCATACCAAGTTTCCTCCACTCTTGCTTTAATGAAGGCTCCTGTATCTATTGGGATATCTTCATCTTTACCAAAAGCACTCAAGTTCCTCCACCTCCAAATCCACCAAAGAGTGATTGCAAAGCAAGTTGGCCATTTATCCAAGCTATCTTCCATGTTTCGAATGAACCATTCACTGAAATTTCTAGAGAAGAAATTGGGAAGGAAAGCAGAACTACCTACACTCAGCCATATTTGCCTAGCTGCAGGGCAATCACGCAGCAGGTGAGTTACTAATTCTTCCTCATCCATTGAGCAACGAGTACACCTTGGGTCTTTAGCAATTTGTCTTTTGAACCTGTTAACATTGCACAAGATTTTTTCATGAAGGCATAGCCACAAGAAACTACGGATTCGCTGCTGCACTGGTGCCTTCCAAGCTAGCTCCCACTTAGGATGTTTCTCAATCATGTCATGTTCTTTCATAATATGCATAGCATATTTGATTGAGAATTTGCCAGATTTCGATCCTTTCCAGAATCTCAAATCCTCCACCTCTGTATCTTCAATCAGTTTGTGAGACGCAATTAGCTGCAAGTAATCATTGGGAAGAATATGTGCAAAATCCTCCCACTTCCATCCTAGAATCGGATCCCACATGTCTTCAACAAGCTTACCATCCAGGTCTGATGGGATTGCAGCACTGGCAACGTCTCTCAAAGGTACATCAGACGCCCAACAGTGATCCCAAAACAGAGTTGATTTGTTCGTAAAAATGATATGTTCTATTCAAATTCATAATTTATATTTTTGTTTCTTTAGTATAGAGTTACCTCTAAACATTATCTCCAAAAATGTGTTAAGTAAATAGAAGACAAAAGGAGTTGTGCACGCATTGCGTGCGCGTCTTAACTTGTATATATAATTGTTACTTACATTATATAATTGTTACTTACATCGTGTTTTTATTTGAAATACTTTATGATTATTCGCTTATGATTTTATGTGCTATTTTTTTTCCTACAGTTTTAATTTGATCAGAGAATTAAATTCGAGCAAAAATAATTGGAAAATCAAAATACGAGTTTCTCGGCTGTTTCACGACAAACATTCAATGTGACGAAAATTATTGAACCATGTGTACTTAAGATAAGTTTTGATGAAAATTATTGAAACAAGTGTCTTTTCATTTAATGTTTTGAAAAAAAATTCTTAAAAATATAATTATTTTATTATTTTTTAGAAAGGACAATGAAGATGCAACAATGAAAGAAAATCATACAAGTCATATAGTTTAATGGGGCGAAAGGATATTTAAACTTCATAAGTATCATCCATAGTTTAGTAATTAAATTCATTAGATAGTTATTAGAAATTTTAGATTTATGCCAATAATTTATTCGTGAGGATTTTTTTTTCATATTTTTTTTGTATGGAATCATATTTGTAGCTTTTGTTATTTATTATTTATTTATTTAGCTGTTTCTTTAATTATTATTACCTAATCTATTACTATTAAATAAATTATTTATATCTAATAAACTCTTTCAACATTGTTGACCTAAAAATTATAGGAAAAGGTAATAAAATAATTTTGAAGCAATATTCAATAATTGTTTTAAAATTAGAGTGACACAAATATAAAAAAATAATAAAAAAAAGGTGACACAAAAAATGATAGTTATGAAATATAAAATGAATATACTGTACTTTGTAATTGTATTCACGTTTAATTATAGTGGTGATAAAGAAAACATATAGTAATTTGTATACAAGACTATTTTTTTTTGACAAGGTATATAAGACTATTTTAAATACCTATGTATGCTTCACCAAAACCAAAACCAAAAAAAAAAAAAAAAAAAAAAAAAAAAAACTTATGTTAGCAATCTTAGCACCGTATGTCCGTATAGAGTTTTCATGAGTTACCTAAATTTATATTATTAATTAATTGACATGATAAATTTTAATAATCTTTATAATTTTAATAAATTTAACAATTTATTATAGTGGTGATAAAGAAAACATATAGTAATTTGTATACAAGACTATTTTTTTTTGACAAGGTATATAAGACTATTTTAAATACCTATGTATGCTTCACCAAAACCAAAACCAAAAAAAAAAAAAAAAAAAAAAAAAAAACTTATGTTAGCAATCTTAGCACCGTATGTCCGTATAGAGTTTTCATGAGTTACCTAAATTTATATTATTAATTAATTGACATGATAAATTTTAATAATCTTTATAATTTTAATAAATTTAACAATTTAGATAGTGAAATACACTTTTAAAAAATATAATAATTATAATAGTATAAGTATGTCATATAATCCTAACTCATCTCTATATTGGAATATATATTTGTGAATGTCAGGCAGCCACGGGTAAGAGTTTTACTTTCTTTCTTCCTTTTTGATAATTAAATAGATTTGACTATTAAGTAGTATTTGATTGTTAAATTTACTCTCTTCAATCGTTTCATAATAAAGTTTTAAAAAATTAAAGGGTAGTAGCTAAAGGAGAATTTTATAAAATATGAAGTATGAATTTTTTTTAAAAAAAAATTACTCAAAATTTTTAAAATGAACCCGTGCATCGCACGGGCTTAACACCTAGTATTTATTATGATTACTAGTTATTTATTTAAGAAAAGTGTGAATAGTAAAAATGTCCAAATAATGCAATTAAATAAAGAGAGAAAATATTTATCAAATCATATAAAATTATTTTCGAATTAACAAATTACATAACTTTTTAATAATTATAAAAATAAATGATTTTTTTTAATAATCATTTTACCCCGGGCCTCCAAATTGTTGAAATCGGTTTGATTACAATCGATGGATATGTTTCGATAAATTTATTCTCCAGTAAACAATGTAACACAAAATCTTTCTCGACTATCAGAATAAATCGAGTCTCGTGGAAATATGGCGAACTGTGGACACTTTCAAATAAATTCATATCAATTCGGTAAGTGCTATAACAGCCACCACAATTTCAAAGAAAGGTAAAATCTTATGTCTATCTCATACTGTTAAATAGATCTCGTGAACCCCCACCACGTACTCCTAAAGAATCCCTTGTACATTTAAATAAACAACAGAGATCGTCATATAATTTAACATCAGTAGATTCAGGAAGTTTACCACGAATTTCAGCGCTGACATGATAACAAGGGCTCCTCATCTTGATGGCTCTCTGTCCTTTTATACTGTTTCAATTTTACTACCTTACATGTCCTTGGTTCTAGTTTGTTACTTATCCCTGGTTTAATCTTAGATCAGTTTATTTGAGTTTCCCGCCCTTTTCTTCTATAAAAAGTTATAGTCTTGGGTGCTTCTCTTCCACTTGTATCACTTGTACCATCTTTTGCTTAATCTTCCTCTACTTGTTTAGTTGTCAATTCTCTCAAATGTTCATCCCTCCTTCTAGCTATGCTTCTACAGTCTCATCCTTTCCTGTTAGTCATTCCAACAGTGTGCTCCAACCAGACTACCAGGGACATGTCTCTGACGACCCTAGTTCTACAGTTGGAGGTATTGCCTCACCCCCACATCAGTAGGCTGTTGGAGGTAATCATCTTCATTCTAATGCCTTTGCCCCTTTTTTAGGAAATGATACTGTTGAAATTTCTAAGGGTGACCTCCCAAGTCACCCTTAATAGAGTTTTTAGCTGATGGAAAGTTAATATCACTCCTTGTCCTGATGATGAGATCTCTAGAGTATAATGGAGTCTAAATGTTTGATTGGTAAGATCTTTGGTGATATAATTCCTCTTAGAATTATAGAAGGTAAAATTAGAAAAATCTGGGCTTTAAAAGGTGATATTTCAGTTCATGCTATGGGTAATGAGTGGTATCTTATTGAATTTAATAACAATGAAGATTTGTCTTTGGTTTGGGAGGGTAGACCTTGGTTTGTTCAAGGTCTAAACTTTGTTCTTGAAAAGTAGGATCCTGATTTCTGTCATATAAATCAATGGGTGAAGTTACACTTGTTTCCTATCCATTTCTGGTCTGATAAAAGTCTCTCTGGGTTATTGTCTCATGTAGGTCAATATATTAAGATGGATTATTACGCTAAATTCAGAAAGAAAAAAAAAAGGTTAGATTTGCAAAAGCTTTGGTCAATATCTCTGTTGTGAACCTAATTCCGGGGTCTTTTCTTTTTAAACTTCCTTACGGGGTTAGGCAAATTCATTTGAACTATAAGGTGCAATCTTCTATGCACATGATGATTGAGAAATTAAATTTGGGGAAAGGAGACCCTTCTAATCCTTTTTTCTCAAGGTACTCCTCATCAGCCTATTCAAGGTCAATGGATTAAGGTTACACCAATTAAGATATCTACTCCTTTTGTTAAGTCTAGGAGGCCTTTTGCTAGAGCTTTTAAAGCTGGAACTACCACTAAATCTCCAATTGTGCTACCTGTTCTGGCCACTACCTCTTCAGGGCCTAAGGAGGTTGATGTTCCAAAGATGATGCCTATAGACTATTGATGCAGCATAGTTTTCTGTTTTCTTTGTACTTATGTACGTAGTTTCTCTACTAGCCTCTCATTATTTCCCATGTATAGCGGATCTAGTGGTACTTCTTGTTTTTGTGTTGCTCACCTATGTCAGGTTTATGAACATAATAAAATATTCACTAGTTTCACTTTATAGCCAATTTTTCTCTATTGATTTGATTTATTGGTTTCCACTCTTAATTTCCTATTGGAGACCTTCAGCTCCACTGAAGCATCAGCTTTAGTTAGTCTATTGTTTGCCTTTTTGGTTATCTCTTTCAACATTCCCTTTCTTAGATGGCATGTTGTCATTTTTTTGTCTGTTTAAGGTACATGGTAAACCGTTATATATGTAGCTACTACACTTGATTTATTCTGCTCCTACTTATAATTTTACATGGTTGTTTAGACATTTTGGTTGTCTTAAAATGGAACTGCAGTCATTTTGTTTTTTACTGGACACTTTTTTTAATTCTACAAATGCTTTCAGCACACATAATTGTCTTTTCTTATGGGTTTTGTTTTCATTATGCATGTACCTTTTGATTAGCTTCTCTTTTAAGACTTTTAACAATTTTTTCCCTGCCACTCTTTGGACCCTGTCCTCTTGGAGCACCTATGACATTTCTTTGAATACTCTTTCATACCCTTTTCTTCTTTTAATTTCAGTTTTTATTCAGACTTTGTGTGTTTTCATATTTTTTGTTTTTATATGCAGATTAGCCGGGTTTGGATGCTCTCATGAGACTTTGTTCGTTGCCTTTAGTTTACAACTACATTCCCACGTGTAGGGAGCTAGTGCAGGTTCTGGTATATTCTCAATGCCAAGTTTCACCTAGCTTCGTTTATCTTGTTTGTTATATATACTTTGGCTTAGGAGTTGGCGCTTTACTTTCTTATTCAATTTGCTTAGTTTGTTGTCACAACTTCTTTTCTTTTGGCATCTTTAGTTGGCCTCTTTTATGCATATTACATTGTACTCTATTGCAGTCTTTACTTTGGCTATCTCTTTTTGGTTGGTTGTATGCATGCTACGATAGATCTTTTTCACTATATTTCCTGTACTTATTGCTGTAATGTAAGCTATCAGGCTAGCCTATCAAGGCCATTGACCATGTATTTTGGATACAATTGTGACATTCTTTTTGAAAATTCGAAAGTTCAGTATTCTTTTTGTCAAATTGTTCAATGAATAGTCCACGAATAATGAGTTGGAATATATGTGGAGCTAAGAAGTCCCAACCTATAAGTGAACTTATTTTTATTCAGAAAATTTTTTTTTAAAAAAAATTACTCAAAATTTTTAAAATGAACCCGTGCATCGCACGGGCTTAACACCTAGTATTTATTATGATTACTAGTTATTTATTTAAGAAAAGTGTGAATAGTAAAAATGTCCAAATAATGCAATTAAATAAAGAGAGAAAATATTTATCAAATCATATAAAATTATTTTCGAATTAACAAATTACATAACTTTTTAATAATTATAAAAATAAATGATTTTTTTAATAATCATTTTACCCCGGGCCTCCAAATTGTTGAAATCGGTTTGATTACAATCGATGGATATGTTTCGATAAATTTATTCTCCAGTAAACAATGTAACACAAAATCTTTCTCGACTATCAGAATAAATTGAGTCTCGTGGAAATATGGCGAACTGTGGACACTTTCAAATAAATTCATATCAATTCGGTAAGTGCTATAACAGCCACCACAATTTCAAAGAAAGGTAAAATCTTATGTCTATCTCATACTAAATGTATTAATGTACATATTATTAGTTTTTCTCATCGGTTAGCCCATCTTCGTGTTACTGATAACACATCAAATTTTGTTTTTGAATTATTTGGTATTTACGCCTTGGCCCAAGAAAGTCAATAGATGGATTTTTGGAACCCTTTTTCCCAGCTTGTTAAATCTTGTTCGCTTCCTTGATGTATAATAGGTGATTATAATGAGATACTGTGTTTGGCAGACAAGAAAGGAGGCGTTTCGCCTTTACCTCATAGGTGTTTAAAATTGCAAAATTTTGTACAAATTACGCAAGCCATTGACATTCGTCCTATTGGTATGGCATTTTCTTGGAAAAAACAAATTCATACACATTTAGTGTATGAACGTTTAGATAGATGCTTAACTAGCCAAAGTTGGGCACTGCAATATCCTCATGCAGCTTTGTCTTATGAATCTTTCACATGTTCTGATCATAGCCCAATTTCTCTACATCTCCAAAATGGAGGTCTGAAAAAGATATCTGTAATACCCCGTATTTTTATACGTATTTTATTTAAAGTATGTATTTTATAAAATATTTAAATAGTTATAATCATTTTAATTAAAGCATTTTAATTAATATTATTATAAAAGGAAAGTTTATTTAATTATTTTTATTTAAAAGATGGGGTTTTATTTTAAGAAAGTTTAATTTTTAACAAGTTTTATTTGGGAAGGGATTAGGAAAACTAAAAGAGGAAAGTTTTGGGTAAAAGGGTTGGTAGAGAAGGGGTATAAATATCCCACTTATGAGGCAAATCAACTTTGCCCAAAGTGGAGAAAACCCAAGGTAAACTTCTCCCCTTTTCTCCTTACTTTTCTTTCTTTTTTTTTTCTTCCTCTTCCCCTTCCCCTATGCACGGCCGGCCACCACCACCACCGCACACGTGGCCGGACCACCACCGCACACCATCACAAGCCACCAGCACACGGCCAACAACTGCGGCGGCAGGCGGCAGTAGCCCAACCTTGCCGCGGTGGCTGCTGCTGCTGTGGATAGCTCTCGAAAAAAAAAATTTAATCTTTCTTCCTCTATTTTAATCCATGCTTAGATCTAGTTATAAATTATGAGTTTTGGGACTAATTTTGATATTTGAATGTTGTAATTATATTAATAAATTTTCAGATTTAGTTTTTAATTAAAAAGCCACAATTTTTGAAACCCTAGGTTCTTGATTTATGAAATTATGAAAGTATATGATGTATTAATGGTTAGATCTTCAATTTAAGTGCTTTAAGACTAAATTACGGCAAGTTTTAATTAGAAATAAAGTGCAGGAATTTTATGTAGAACCCTAAATATTATGTTTTTAAAGGAAATTTAAATTACCCATTAAGGGGGACTTATTTATGGTGCTTTAAATGTAATTTTAGCTTATTCTAATTAATTTATGAGGGGTTTTAAAATAGTATATACTAGATGTAAGCCCGTGCGATCCACGGTTCTAATAAATTATTTTATTTAATTTAAAATTTAGTATAATTATGAAGATCATTCATTAAATATATGGATAAAATTTCTAATATCATAAGATAATTTTTTAATTTTAACACTAAAGTTATCTTTTGTTGTTTTATTTATTTTATATGACGCTTAAATTTAAAATCTCAAACCTTATTCACTATTTTGCTTACGTGACAATTTAAATTTTTAATTCATAAAATAACTGACAAATCTGTTTTTTTTTTTTTTTTTATTGATTCAAAATAAGTATTTTTCCTATGCGTTTATTTAATATACTCTTTCTGTTTAAAATGTTAGTCTCATTTATAATCGTTTAACTGTTAAATATTATGGGAAATTAGTCATATGAGATTAAGTTTTATTCATCTCAGTCTTTTGGCTATGCGTTTATTTAATATACTCGTTCTGTTTAAAATATTAGTCTCATTTATAATCATTTAACTATTAAAAATTATGGGAACACTACTACAAAATGCGTGGAATCTCGACGCTATAGCCTCGACGCTGGTGGGTAGCCGTCAAAGTAAAATTATATATCCCGTGGTTTGGCGACGCTTTTCTAGGTCGAACTAATTTCTAGACTTGGAAAAGCGTCGAGATTTACTGATATATCACATGTCCTTCACGTGAGATATTAGATAAGCTCATAAGCTGCACTCAAATCCAAAGAAAAGGAAGATGATAAACTACCGATTTCACAAAAAAAAAAAAAAAAAAAACTACCGATTTCAACACTGTTGAAAAATCCCTCATTTCTACTAGATCTACTGTCCACCGCCGCAAATCCAAATTGTGTATCTGGTTTGAAATCTTCTTGCTTGATGATTTGAATATATGATAGATGTATCAATTTCTTCAACGACTGGCCTATTGTCATACAGATTTCAGGTATTATCTTATTACTGTTTAGATTTCGATTTTAGTGTTTTAATTTCTTACTTTTTTCTTCTGATAAATCTCTCCTAATTTGTCATGAATGAAGAAGAGATGAAGAAACGAGTAATGGATTGTGAATTCGCTGTCATGAAGTAGTCAATTCTCACCTTTGCATACGAGTATATTCTCTCCTTTAGATTACTATTTTTCAAACTGTTTGAGTATAAATTTCATCGATTTCTAATGATTTAGGTTTGATTTTGTTTGTTTTGGCGATTTAGGGTTTGAGAATTTTGTTGTTAATTAATTGATAAATCAATTGGGTAAAATTGCCGTGAAGAAAACATTTTTTTATTTTTTTTTTGAAAACAATCGATTAAGATCTGATTTAGTAGCAAGTTTTTCATTTTAATTTTGTATAAATTGTGTTCTTTTAGTTTATCTTGTGCAAAATATGTTATATCAGTTATCATATATAACAATCATTATGGTGAAGGTTATGCTATGAAATTGTATATATTTGCTCTTGCATTTGTCTGTTGAAATCACCTTTTTTAGGATCAAGTGTATGTATTGATGTTGTGCTTTGCTTGGAACCCATGATACTGAAGAAATTGGAAGAATATGGAGAAAATGGACTTTTGAGAAATATTAGTTCCCTTTTCGGTGGGTCTAAGTAATCTCTATTCTCTTTGTTAATTATTGGTTTGGCTATCTCATATAGCATAATGTTTCCTCATTAGGATTACTACTTTTTAGGTCAGCACCTTTTGTAACTAGTATTGTGGACGTTAAGATTTTGTATCAGCACTCTCGTCATGCAAAGGTTTTTAGATGGAGTGTAATTATCTTGTGAACTCTTGGTCTTAATTAAAAAGGTTACGTTATTGGAATGTATACAAGCAATGGAGCAAGAAGTATTTGTGTTGTGTGCTTGTTGCCCTGTGGGTTTTATTTGTTACTTGTTAGTTGTTATTGTGACTACAACCTTTTTTCTGGTCCCTCAATCTCCTCACTCTGTGTTACAAGTACTTATTTTATTAATAAATTAGAACACACAATATGAACTTTTTCTTCATTGTTGAACCTTGTCAACTCAAGTGCCTATACTCTAAAGCATTAATTAATGATGAAAAAGAATCTTACAACAATTGTGTGAATGAATGAAATTTATAGTATTATAGCTCTCTTATTCAATAGCAATACAAGCATGAGTTGACTTACCAAACATTATTACGATCTAACTAAATGCTGACATGTTTAAGTCTGCATAACTAACCTCAATTTTCAGTTACATGAGCTTTTATTCTCTACTTGGATGGAATTGAATTAAGGACTACTGTCTGATATGGCTGACCACATAATTCTAATTCCCTGCAGTACTTAAACTTTTGGCATGCCTTATTTGCATATTCTAGAGTGAGTATATTTCTTTCTTTCATAGAATTTTAAGCTCAGAAATATGACCTCGTAGCTATTAATAAATTTTGTTTAGGCTTGTCTAATGCCTTATCAGCTAGCAATGAAGTGATTGTTGTGCACCTATCAAGTTTTAAAGGTTCACAACTGGTTGACATAACTGAAGTCTTTGCAAGAGCAGAAGAGTTTCTGTCATGAAGCAAAATGTGAAGGGCTTGTTGGAGCACTATCAGGTCATGAAACACCACCCATTGAAGAGAAGATTGCCTCATCTAAGAGAAGTACTCCTAATTTTCAAATTTTCTTTAGTCTTGTTTATTTATGTTTATTTTCTGGAATTGAAATGATGTTTTCCCTATGTTTTAGGCCCTAAAGAAATTAGTGCAACTCGTGTCCCGGGACAGCCTAATAGTTTTGAGTCTAACACAAAGCCTGGAGGACCTCTAGGAATCTGGTCAGTTTCTGATGAGAAATCGGCTTCTTCTAGGCCATGTGCACACAAATCTCCATCAGCATCTACACATGTTGTTGACTTATGTAGTTCTGATGATGATGGCGAACTACCTTCATCAAAGGGACTTAAAAGGAAGCTCTCAACATCTGAATTCATATGGTTAGTCATGAGTGCTCTTATTTTTCCTCTTTGGATACTACATCAGGTCAGCCAACCTCTTAGCTATACTTGAGTTATTTTTAGAAATGGTTTGGGTGAATCTGGATAAGTTATTGAGCATTTGCAATTTCACTACATTATGAAACTAATTTTTTTCCATTTTCTATCTGAATTTTGCATGCTATGTGCATATATTTTCTTATAAACTGGCTAATTTTCTCGTCCTTGCTTATAAGCTAATCTTCCCTCCATTTTGTCGAGTATTATGACTTAGTATCTAACTATCTAATACTAATTTGAGTTGAAACTTTGAAGGGATGTCCTGTAGTTTTATTGCTTGTAGCTAAGAGATATCTTGGGTATGAACGGTCAATGGATGGGGTCAAAACTAGTTCGATATCTTGGGTTAAACACTTGAACATATAATAAAAGGCATCTTTTAGGTATTGCCTGTCTCTGCAGAACGTGGGATCAAAGGATTAGTTTAAGCTATTCGAACCATTTAGAGAGCTGGATATCTTGCTGACGAAGTTCTTACATTTGTTCAATGAGAGAATTTATTTTATTTCTTATTTTCTTTTCTTTCATGGAGGATGTTAAGGTCAACATGGATTGTAGTTTTAATTTGTAGATTGTTGTTGTTGTACCTCTGGATATCATGCTAGGACCAAATTAAATGATCATGCATATGATACCTGATGTAATTATCAGCTAACATTCTACTGTAATTTTCTGTTAGTTTGATATTTGCCTAATGTTGATTTAACAATTTTTCTGTACTCTTACATGCAGAAGTACATTGTTGTCGATAATTTTAGCTGTGTTTCTGTTTGAGATAGCTAGTCCAGCAAAAGGTTCAGAAAACAACTTCTATTTGCAGCCCCTGATGTACGATGCCAAGGTCAATGATCTGATCATGGTTGGCCAATCGTGGAGGCTTGTCACACCAATTTTAGAGATACATAAAAAATGTATTTGTACTTTTCTTTTATCATTTTGGCTTAGATAAAAAACATGTCAGAATATAATTGTTTTTGGCACTGTATTGTACATATACCAAGTTGTACGAACTTCTTTGATTATGAATAAAATTGAATTTAAATAAATTTTTCTTTTATATTTTTTTCAAATATGATACTTGCTAGCTATATTAAGTTCCAATGATTGAATTAAATTTTAATTCTGCCGGAAAAATATTCTCTACATTGAATACATTTATAAATTGTATGGACCAGAATAAGTGTCGCTTAATTTAAAAATATGGACAGAAAAAAGCGTCGAAAAATATAGGACAACTAATATATGAATATAAGGACACAATAAAGTGTCGCAATTTTATGATTATAGACAAGAAAAAGCGTCGCCAAACCTGAGAAAGTGCTCGAACTAATCCAAGTTTCGACGCTTCATATAGACATTTGGACAACAAAAAGCGTCGAGAATTGCGACGCTTTTTAGCGTCCAGTAAATTTCTCGACTCACGCTTTTTCGACGCTTTTTAGCAGCGTCGAGAAATAATTTTGCGACGCGTTTTAGCGTCGAAAAAAGGCCTAAAAAGCGTCCAAAAAATACGCTTTTTGTAGTAGTGGAAATCAGTCATATGAGATTTAGTTCTATTCTTCACGATGAGTACATTATTAAAATCAAACTTTTATAATATTTGCTAGGGAGAGATTAAAAATATTTGCGATAAAAAATTTGCATCCATATAGATAATTATTACTTAGTGTTTTTTTTATTTTTTATTTTTTTATCTATTTATTTTTTTATTTTTAAAGAGAAGATAATTATTGGTTTTTGAAATTAATTTGTAAATTTTAATTATTTTCTATTCGTTGTTTTTACCTATGTGTCAAAATTCTTAAATCTTATTCGTCACTTTTGCTTAGGTGGCGAGTAAATTTTTTAATTCTAAAATAAATTATTAATCTAATTTTAATTATTAATCTAAAATAAATTAATAATCTAATCTTATGTGCGTTCCGAATGCTCTCCAAAAATGCCTACTATATTTATATATATTAGATATTTGATATTAGATTAATCGAATATTTAGATAAAACCATTAATTTTATAAAATAATTTTTATATCCCATGATTTTATATATAAAAAATCACACAAAAAATAATGTTGTAATTACACATTTAATCATTAAGTATTCCAAATAAACACAATGTAAACAATAATCACAAATATACATTTAAACATGAATTTTAAAAATTAAGCTAAAAAATAACCCATTCATTGATGACCTAATAAAACTGACACAATTCATTTGATGTTGTTTTGTATTGATATCAAATTTTGTTGATGGAGCATGATGCGTCAATTTATAGTGATAAATATCACAAATTTTGATTTAATTATAATTAAAGAATAATTTTTATTTACTATCACAAACACCATCAAAATTTATCTTATAATGGTAGATATAAATCCTATATCTAAAGATGATTTTTTTTAAGATAATAGTTAGTTTATTAAATATATTGAATCCTAAAAAATCATTATTCGTTGTTTTTACCTACGTGGCAAAATTCTTAAATCTCATTCGTCACTTTTGTTTAGGTGGCAAGTGAATTTTTTAATTCAAAAATAAAATAAATCTAATTTTTAATTGGTCGAAAAGATACCTTTGCTTATGTGGCGCTTCGAATGCTCTCCAAAAATGCCTACTTTATTTATATATATTAGATTGCTGGAAATTTGTTTAGAGTGGACTTTAATCCTCTATTATAATTTTAATGTGTAGGAGACTTTGAAGTGATCAATTTTTACTACTCGTGGCGTTTTTAAGATCATATTCAAGGTACGTTCGCGTACTTAGCATATTTTGATGATGTAGAATCATGCTAGGCTTAATTTCAATAAATTACAAGTAGTATCATGCTAAGGTTCATGTATTGAATTGTGAATTATTGGTGTTGGTGATTGAATTGTGAAGCATGAATTATTTGTGATAATTTATGGATTGGAAATTATATTTTGGCATGAGTATATGGACTACATATTTATTTATGGCATGATAGAGAGCATGTTTAATTAAACTAATTGTTTAATTATGATTAGAATATTGAAAAGGAATTTTATTATAGTCCATATAATTTTTATTGATGCATTAAGCATGAGGAAAGAGCTATATAAGTGTCTATGTACACAAGGAATAAATAGTATGTTGGTGCCTTTGTGTACTTAAGGTGTTTTTAACACCGAGGGATAGGATTGTTGGCACTTTATGCGTTTAAGGTGTCTTTGACACTAAGGTAGAATTAAAAAGGGTTCAACATTAAATATTATGTGGTCATTAAATATTCAAGAATTAAATTGGTATGTTTGAGTGATTGAATTATTATTGATGATTGAATTGTTATGCTTTGAGAATCATCACCAAGTCTAATAATATGTAAATAACGTAAAGTGAAAGAAATTACGCACCAAAACTCTTGGAACGTATATACCTTGAGTATGAACAATGGGGGGAGTTATGGGGTTTTATATTTAACCATAACTTCTAATGGAGTACAGGACGCTGTATATTCCTTTTTATTATTATTATGCGCTGGAATTCCGCCACCAATGTGTGACATAGGTGTTGCTAGCACGATTAGCTCCCGTGTCAGTTAACCTCAATTTATTGAGGGAGGTTTAGGAGGAAACCCGTTCGATGCGTAATCAACGCTAAATGAATTATTTAGTGTCCAATTAAAGTGTCTCGTTCATTGTTGTGTGTGTTTGTAAACAGGTGCAATGAGGTAAGTATGTGTGGTGTTAGGAGTTGCATGTTAGTGTGCTTATTTACGCTTTTGTACTCAGCTTTGCTGATTGTGTGTGTTGTTTGTGTCTGGCTATGTCTTTATCTTGGCCCTACGATGATCCATTTTAATGGAGGGTAGTGGGGGCAAGTAGAGATACTCTTTTCAGGTATTGAGGCATGTTCATGATGGGGCATGAGTGAAGAGAGAATCATGCTAGTTTCCATTAGGATGTGTAGTAATTATGCTTTGGATGTTTTATTTTATTACTTGTTGGACTAACACAATTATTTGATCGTTCGGTATTGAATAAGGGCCCTAAGTGGTTCCAAGTTGTAGTGGATTTTATTTAACTTTGGTTTTGTTGAATTACAACTTTACTTTCGTTAGTTTGGTTTTTAAATGGTGTTATTTATTTAGTTTTGGCTTTCAAGTCTTCCGCTGTGTATCTTTGATAGTTGCCTTAGCCGTTTTCACGGTGGCGGTAATGTCTTAGATATTCCTAAAACGTATTTTAAAAAGGGGAAAGTGTATTTTAAAGGAAAGGAATTTCTAGGGTGTTACAATATCATCTTTTTGTTTTCAAAACGCTTGGACTCTGGATTCAGCGGCTTATGATATAGTCTCAAAGAATTGGGCACATAGATTAACTGGTTCCAGGTTCTTTTGCATAACTCCGAATTTGACTCGGATAAAAACTGATCTCAAGCGTTGGAATTTTAAAAAATATGGTAATATCCAGTCAAAATTGGTCACTAATCAGGAAAAACTAAAGAATGCAGAGGAACAACTACAAGCTTTCCCCTCTAAGGTGCACATTAAACAACATTTACTGTGTCTCCTAAAGCAAAGGGAAAAATTACTGTTGTTTGGCAAGAAATATTGGGGAAAACTAGCTCGTAAATCTTGGTTAACTCAAGGAGATAGAAATTCTCGATATTTTCATGACACGATGAAATATCGAAAACATCGATCTCAAATTTTTAAATTACAGGATGATGCAGATGTTTGGGTAGATTCTCCTACATAAATTACTCAACTATTTTTTGAGGAATTTTCCAAACGTTTTAAATCAGAGCATAATTACTCAAGACCTATATCTATACCATGGATTCATCGTGTTATCTCTCTCTTAGATAATACTGACTTAACCAGCCCTTTTTCTGATGATGAAATCAAAGCTGCTTTCTTTGATATGTGCCCTTATAAAGCTCCTGGGTCTGAAGGATTGTGTAGACACCTAAAAATGTCTCCCCAAAACCAAACCTGATGATGAACAACCTTTCACCGCCATTATTGGCCGGGTTGAGTATTTAATCTTTGGAGTGCTTAAATCCATGTTCCATTCATTAAATTTTATAAACCAATCCAATTCATAGCCCATTTTCCCAAACCATAACTTATTTTCCTCATTTCGTGCCTTTAAACCCAAAATAATTCATTTCGTGTCCTTTAAAATCATTAATTTCGTGTTCTTTTTATAAAAACGTTTAATCTAGTTTATTTTGGTCCATAATCTGGGTCCAATTGTTAAATATTTGGATGGGGCTTGAAAAGAGCTTTCCAACGATGTATTATAAGCCCAAATCCGAGTTATAACGAATAAGTTATGGCCAAAATACTAAACTGGGTCTAAACCGAACCTAAGCGCACCTTACCTACGACCCAATGATCATGCGGAGGGTCCAAAGGATTTAATCTCATTCCTAAACCAATTAGGATTAATTGGAAGCTTCTATAAGTTTCTAAAATATCCTAATTATCCTTTTTGAAAAGATAAGATTAAAGAGTTTGAAATAGAATAAAACTCCTCTAGTAATTCTATTCGAATTGAAAGACGTTCAAAGATTGACAGATATTATTTTCGTTCCTCACTGTTTTTATTTGATTTTTATATGGTTGAATAGCTATTGAAATTATATTTCCAATTATATATTATAATATTAATTCCGAGCTATAACGAAAAAGATATAAAAGAAATACGAAACTCTATCCAAAACTGACTCCGTCCCACTATTTCGGCCATATCTTTTATTCTACAAAATATTTTAATCTGATTCCAATTGGGTTAGAAAGTAGACTTCAAGAGCTTTCCAGAGATATCTTATTCATCTTATTCCGATTTCTGGATCAAAAGATGTGATAAAAACAAAAACCGCAAAAACTGCTGTCTATCGCAAGAGTTTTATCCGATTCGAATTCTTATCTTTTTTTGATTCGACCCCCTCTTTTTTCCCTATAAATAGAGGTCATATCTCCTCTTTTTCAATCATCAACAAGCTTGATCATTAAATCCTTCTCTCTTCCTCTCATCTACACCAAAAATCATTCTCTCTCCCTACACTAAATATCATTCTCTCGCTCTAGCCTAAACTCTAGCCACCCTATTCTCTCTTTTTATATCCCTTAAACACTCTAAGGAGTCCATACGATACCCGAAATTCTATACTTAAACCAAGGCGTGAAAGGTAGAATTAACTGAGGGTTTGGACCAAATCAACTCTACCATTTATTTAATTTAATTTACATTTGATTTATATTTATTGAAGTTACTAACAATTTATTCATGATGTAGCAATTTAAAGGAACGCGTGGAGTATGAGTAATTAATTTAATTACTTATATTATTATTGCTAGTATCATGATTAGGTTTATTTTTATTTGATTTGGCTAACACTATTATTGTTAGATTGCTTCCAATATTAATGTTTGTTCTATTATTATTATGATCACCATATTGCATGTTTAAAGGGAATATGTAATTGAATATCATGCTTAATAAGTTAATTTGGACGACCGGTTTAGGTTCCTTTTTAATCTTGTTATTTAATCAAGTGATCACCAATATTATAGAATTATGTGTTGCATTAATATTCAACCAATTTAGCTTAATAATAGTTTGGAGCAAATTGAATTTTTTTTGTATGCCTTTGAGATCACAGGAATACTTTTCACAATAAGAATCGAGTAGAGGCCAATACGGGCGAATGTGACTCCATGACTCACTTCGTACCATCATCCCCGATCCTCCTTTCGTGGTTCCGAACCATATGGAGTTAGTAATCTCATGGATTATGAATGGGGTGTAACCTTCACGGGTCAATCGTTGTTGCCTTCGTTGTCCCTTTTCGTGGTTGCCTTAAATGATCCGTGAACGGTTTACAAGTTCCTTAAAAACTTGTTGGCGGCTCCCTACTTTCCTTGTCCCTAATCGTTGTCCCTAATCGTATATGTCAATTCCCACTTCCTATGAGTGCCAAGCATATTCACCACATGCTTTTACGTAGGCGCGCTTCGAACGACGCCTACAATTTGGCGACTCCACTTGGGAGGATTCTTGGTTATTTATCGATTTGAGTGATCGGTATTTAATTGAGATGAGTGGATGAGACTTGAAAGATTCTTGAATTGTATTCTTGCGATTTAATTGGCATTGTCACATATGCATATGCATATTAGGTTACCTATTTTTCCACAATAGTACGTGTTCTACGTACGTGGCTAGCCCGGGGGATTTAAGCTCTATCAACCCAAAAATGTTCATGACAATAAGGGTTCATCCGAGTTTTTAAATCCACCCAAACCATGGAGTCGAGTTCGATTTCATCACGAACTCGCGGAGCCGCCCGTTAGCATACACCCTCAAGGGAGGCTGCCTTGCTAACGCATCCAAACTCTTAACCATGGTACCCTTTGACACCCAAAAGCTTGACCATAGTGGAACATAGATCTTGACTTTAGGTTGCGAACTTCGTTGCATCATTCGTGACAATGTGCTTATGTGTGCATATTTTTATTTTATTTTTTCTTCTCTTTTTTTTTTCTCTTATCAAACCTTTTTTTTTTGTTGTTAGAGTCGAGTCATAGGATTTTTTTTAATTTATCTTGAGTCAACTCGGATTTTTATTCCCGTATCCTGCATAAGAGTCAACTTGTTTTGGTCATAGCCGGAGTTCTAGAAAGAGTTACGTGTCGTACCACCTATGGATCTGTAGCCCCGAGTTTTATTTTAAAGTTATAACCGATATACTACAGCCTGTCCAGTTTAGGCATCTTTTTAGCGTCAACTTTCTTTCTTTTTAATTTATTTTTATATCTTTTCGTGTCAAGCTAGTCTTAGCCAAGTCCTTTAATCCGTGTCAACTCATAGAACATAGTATTATAGATTTTTATTTATTTATTTATACCCATGAGTCTTAACTCTTCTAGAATTCCACCCGTCTTCCTAGTTTCTTGTGTTTTATTGTGCTAATCTTAACATGTGTTCTTTGTCTATGATTGTGGTTGATCTTATTTATGACCAACGATTGCCAATGGACCGTTTTCACCTAGTAAATAGCATAAACATTAAAATTGGACAAAATTAATCAAGTTAGTTTGTCTTTTAGTCTTCCATGCTATTTGATCCTTGCGTCCTTCGTTTTTTCACAATGTCCTCATGTCCAGTCATGCGATCATTCCACGAGTCTTAATAAACTCACCTAATCACACATGTTGAGTCGTTGCACACACTTTGTCTTCGAGTAATGCACTATATTGTTTATGATCGTATAATAGGACCATGCATGTGTCTTTTTCCGTCGTAATAGGAATGAGTGGAGTATTTCCCATTGGTTTTCAAAATTTTTTCATACACTCTTCTTTTCCAATCCGAGTATTGAGTCAACGCATTAAGTGAGCTCATTTTGTTCCATATATAGTACTCGAGTTCAAGAATCACTAGGCAAGAGTTGGAAGAATAAGGGGAACGTCATTCCTTCCTTCTTTTCTTCTAATCAAAGCATCAGCACGCAATAACAAATTTTTTGTCCCTCTTGGCGGTAACAAGTAATTCATAAGCATCTTTGAAGACGAAGCACAAGACAAGTTTCCATACAAGATTTCATGTTTTTTTTTCTTCTTTCGTTCCAACCCTTTTTCCCTAATAAGTCTAGCATAGGTTCTCCTTATCCTTATGTCTCTATTTCCTTTGCATTCGATCATGTCATTCACAAAAACAAAAACAAAAAAAAAAAAAAAGCGTCGAACTAAACACAAGGTACACCAATGATTTGAGGCACCTTTGCAACCCTGTCATTCCCCTTAAACCATTTCAATCACATATCCATTTCTTCATCAAACACTTTGAGCCTCATCTAACGTTTGGCCTTAATTTCTTCAACCCACATTCACCTAACCATGGGATGGGAAGATGTGCAATTTGTGTAACATTCAAAAAGCAAGTTCAAATGAAAAAAAAAAGAATAAGTAAATAAAAAAAAACAATGAAGGCAAGTGTTCCAATGTCTTTGATATGAACACGTCTCGAATTGCGTCTCTCATCGAGTGCTTGGTACTGTGCCTGAGAAACATGAATGCTAAGTGAGTGATGGACCGCATGATCCGGGATTGCCTACATTGATTCAAATGACCAAATAGCAAAAAAAAAAAGTTCAAAGCAAAAAAAAATGTGAAAAATAAAACTTGCAAAGTTTTCAAATACACAATTACACATCTCGGGGGGTTTCTCTCGGGTCTTGAGCCTTTTAACCCTTTCTTCCTTAAACCATCAGCTTAACTACATTACAACCCTCAAAAGACCTCTTTGAGGTGTACACACACTTGTGCAAAGTTCGGTGAGAGCTACGTTCGGCCTGATTCCTAACGGATACGTAGGCAACTTCACATTGAGGTACGGCCACATTCATATTCATATATGTGCATGATTGAGTCAAAGAATATCCAATGCTTATCCCTTACCATTTAGAGCTAGACTTGGGGGCTTGAACCCACATCACGTAGCTTACCCAGCCCAACAGGAGTCATCATCTTTGACTCTTCTCACATCTATTTTCATCACCACAACCTTTGCAGCCAACCTTAGTATCACTTTCACACACTTCACTCACACATACATAGCCATGACATCCTTCCCTTTAAGAACCCTCTATCATGAAATCTTGTTTCAACACTGTGCATGTTACATCTTTCAAGACAACATTCATTAGAAAAAACATTATATACTTGCTTAACTTCCTGACCTGAGCAATATTCATTGTTTCATGCATCGCATAATGTGCTGAGTTATATTTATATATCAGTGATTTTTAATCATACAAAGCATATCGTGCTTAGCTCCTTGACTTAAGCAACGTTCATTATGCAATAATCATTTCGTCTAAATACGTACTTAGCTTCCAGACCTAAGTGACGTTCAAGATCGTTTCTTACACCATATATGATGCTTAGCTCCATAACCTAAGTTCATTCATTTATTGTGTCACATGATGTAATTGTCCTTAACCTCCTGGCCAAAGAGCATGCATCATGCATAAACTTTTTTCAAGACAAGAAATTCAATTCATACGATTCATTTCGTCTTGCTTACGGAGGAAGTTCAAACCTTCTTCCCCTTTTTCATTATTTTCTTTTGGGAAGTTCAAAATTTTGCTCGTCGAGGGAAGTTCGAAAATAAAAGTTCATTTTTCACATCTTTCTTTTTTGGGAGAAAGTCGGTACCCTCCACTCATGACAAAAATTGACGGAAAGTTTTTTGCTTTTGCATCTTCGTTTGCTTGTGTCTGTACACACACATATACACACATACACTCACAAGTCATACACATGTCATGTCATGTCGTGTCAAGTCAAACTTAGTCAAGTCGGTTGGTCAAGTCAATCATAGTATATACGAGTCCCTTGGCAAATTTTAATTTGCAGGTCTCAACTACAGCCCACGTCTGGGGACAAGCGGACCATCTACAACCCACGTCCGGGGACAAGCGGACCATTTACAGCCCACGTCCGGGGACAAGCGGACCATCTACAGCTAGCCCACGTTCGAGGACAAGCGGACCATCCACAGCCCACGTCCGGGGATAAGCGGACCATCTACAACCCACGTCCGGGGACAAGCGGATCATCTACATCCCGCGTTCGGGGACAAGCGGACCATTTACAGCCCACGTCCGGGGACAAGCGGACCATTAACAACCCACGTTCGGGGACAATTGAACCACCATCATTCACGGCGCAAGGTTCTCGATACACAGAGACTTGCAATTCCATCATTAGACAAGTTTTTCCTCAAGCATGGAAAATTGTCATCTCTCGACTTTCCTCAAGCATGGAAAGTATCTCAACCGGTGGGTTTCTTCAAGCATAGAAAACTGCCAACATCATCTGTTGACTTTCCTCAAGCATGGAAAGTATCATCCGGTGGATTCCTTCAAGCATAGGAAGCTGCCAAACTCATTTGTCACCGATACACATGTATCAGATACGTATTCTATCCCTTTACTCTTTTATCTGTGGAACTAATATTTTTTTGCAGGTATCGGCGTATACAGAGTGATTTAGGATCGCAGAACGTCTTAAGTCATTCTCCGTCCCACTCGACTACTTTGACTATCGTTTTCGAAACTGTCGTTTCTACAAACTCAGTCAAAGTGGGGGCTTCTGTAGACACCTAAAAATGTCTCCCCAAAACCAAACCTGATGATGAACAACCTTTCACCGCCATTATTGGCCGGGTTGAGTATTTAATCTTTGGAGTGCTTAAATCCATGTTCCATTCATTAAATTTTATAAACCAATCCAATTCATAGCCCATTTTCCCAAACCATAACTTATTTTCCTCATTTCGTGCCTTTAAACCCAAAATAATTCATTTCGTGTCCTTTAAAATCATTAATTTCGTGTTCTTTTTATAAAAACGTTTAATCTAGTTTATTTTGGTCCATAATCTGGGTCCAATTGTTAAATATTTGGATGGGGCTTGAAAAGAGCTTTCCAACGATGTATTATAAGCCCAAATCCGAGTTATAACGAATAAGTTATGGCCAAAATACTAAACTGGGTCTAAACCGAACCTAAGCGCACCTTACCTACGACCCAATGATCATGCGGAGGGTCCAAAGGATTTAATCTCATTCCTAAACCAATTAGGATTAATTGGAAGCTTCTATAAGTTTCTAAAATATCCTAATTATCCTTTTTGAAAAGATAAGATTAAAGAGTTTGAAATAGAATAAAACTCCTCTAGTAATTCTATTCGAATTGAAAGACGTTCAAAGATTGACAGATATTATTTTCGTTCCTCACTGTTTTTATTTGATTTTTATATGGTTGAATAGATATTGAAATTATATTTCCAATTATATATTATAATATTAATTCCGAGCTATAACGAAAAAGATATAAAAGAAATACGAAACTCTATCCAAAACTGACTCCGTCCCACTATTTCGGCCATATCTTTTATTCTACAAAATATTTTAATCTGATTCTAATTGGGTTAGAAAGTAGACTTCAAGAGCTTTCCAGAGATATCTTATTCATCTTATTCCGATTTCTGGATCAAAAGATGTGATAAAAACAAAAACCGCAAAACTGCTGTCTATCGCAAGAGTTTTATCCGATTCGAATTCTTATCTTTTTTTGATTCGACCCCCTCTTTTTTCCCTATAAATAGAGGTCATATCTCCTCTTTTTCAATCATCAAAAAGCTTGATCATTAAATCCTTCTCTCTTCCTCTCATCTACACCAAAAATCATTCTCTCTCCCTACACTAAATATCATTCTCTCGCTCTAGCCTAAACTCTAGCCACCCTATTCTCTCTTTTTATATCCCTTAAACACTCTAAGGAGTCCATACGATACCCAAAATTCTATACTTAAACCAAGGCGTGAAAGGTAGAATTAACTGAGGGTTTGGACCAAATCAACTCTACCATTTATTTAATTTAATTTACATTTGATTTATATTTATTGAAGTTACTAACAATTTATTCATGATGTAGCAATTTAAAGGAACGCGTGGAGTATGAGTAATTAATTTAATTACTTATATTATTATTGCTAGTATCATGATTAGGTTTATTTTTATTTGATTTGGCTAACACTATTATTGTTAGATTGCTTCTAATATTAATGTTTGTTCTATTATTATTATGATCACCATATTGCATGTTTAAAGGGAATATGTAATTGAATATCATGCTTAATAAGTTAATTTGGACGACCGGTTTAGGTTCCTTTTTAATCTTGTTATTTAATCAAGTGATCACCAATATTATAGAATTATGTGTTGCATTAATATTCAACCAATTTAGCTTAATAATAGTTTGGAGCAAATTGAATTTTGTTTGTATGCCTTTGAGATCACAGGAATACTTTTCACAATAAGAATCGAGTAGAGGCCAATACGGGCGAATGTGACTCCATGACTCACTTCGTACCATCATCCCCGATCCTCCTTTCGTGGTTTCGAACCATATGGAGTTAGTAATCTCATGGATTATGAATGGGGTGTAACCTTCACGGGTCAATCGTTGTTGCCTTCGTTGTCCCTTTTCGTGGTTGCCTTAAATGATCCGTGAACGGTTTACAAGTTCCTTAAAAACTTGTTGGCGGCTCCCTACTTTCCTTGTCCCTAATCGTTGTCCCTAATCGTATATGTCAATTCCCACTTCCTATGAGTGCCAAGCATATTCACCACATGCTTTTATGTAGGCGCGCTTCGAACGACGCCTACAGATTGGGACCCAAATTTTTCCAACATTTTGGCCTATCATAGGAACTGATGCTTGCAAAGCTGTCGGGGGTTCTTCTATAATGGTATTATGCTACGCCAACTTAATCACACGCTCATTTCTCTTATTCCGAAAATTGAGAATCCGACTAAGGCTAGTCAATTTCGACCAATTAGTTTATGTATGACATTATACAAAGGAATTTCAAAATTTCTAGTTAATCGTTTAAAGCCTTTTTTTTTTAAAGAAGATCATAGGTCCTTACCAAAATGCTTTTTCCCCAGATACCGCTATTCAGGATAATATCTTATTAGTTCAAGAGATACTAAATATTTTTAATAAGTCAAAAAATAAAACAGGTTGGTTGGAACTAAAATTAGATATGGAAAAATCTTATGATAGAGTTGAATGGGATTTTCTTTGGGCTACTCTATCGGCTTTTGGTTTTAACGTTACTTGGATCCATTGGATAAAGGGATGTGTTACCTCTGTTTCCTATTCTCCAATAGTGAGTAACAGTACTTCTAATATGATTATCCCTTCTAGAGGATTATATCAAGGAGATCCTTTATCACCAGTCTTATTTGTTACATTTATGGAAGTGCTCTCGAAGAAGCTGCTTTCAGATTCTTTAGATCATAAACCTGGTATAGGTTTTAAAATTGCCTCATCTGCTCCCATTATCCTTTGCCTCTTATTTGCAAACGACAATTTATTAATTTTCCTTGCTACTCCAGCGTCTTGTTCTCACATCCGAAACATACTTAGTGAATTTTTGGTCATGTCTGGTCAAATGACAAATTTCCACAAGTCCTCTACTGTTTTTTCTAAATTAGTCCCTTCCTCGAAAAAAAGAAATTTGGCTAGTGTAGACACCCAATTGTGTCTCCCCAAAACCAAATCCAGTGATAAATATCTTTTACATCGAATGATAATTGAATTAAATTAAAGTGTGAAAAGTCTAGTGATGCGGTTATTTTTAATAAAATAATTCTTTCTATTTTCGAAAATATTCCTTTTTCGTATTCTATTTGTAAAAACGTCAAATACAGTTTAGTTTGGTCCATGATAATGGTCCAATAATGGTGTAGTTGGATGAAGCTTGAAAAGACCTTTCCAACGATATATTATAAGCCCAATCCCGATGAATAATGAGGTTATAGCCAAAATACTAACCGGGCTCAACTGGATTTTACCTACGACCTAATGATCACGTGGGGTCTAGGGGTTTAATCCCATTCTTTAACTAATTAGGATTGATTAGAACCTTCTATAAGATTCTAAAAGATCTTGATTATCCTTTTTTGAAAAGATAAGATCATAAAATTTGAACTTTCCTTTTATTAAAACTTTTTTTTTTTTTTTTTAAGTCCTAATTCTATTCGAATTTAAAGACATTCAAAGACAGTCAATTATTATTTTCATGCCTCATAATCTTTATCCTAATCTTATATGTTTGGATAGATCTTGAAATTATCTTTCCAATGATATATTATAATATTAATTCCGAGCTATAACGAAAAAGATATGAAAGAAATACGAAACTCTATCCAAAACTGACACTGCCCCACTATTTCGGACATATATTTTTATCTACAAAATATTTTAATCTGATTCTAATTGGGTTTTAAATTAGACTTCAAGAGCTTTCCAACCACATATTATATATCTTATTTGGACGTCTGGATCAAAAGATATGATAAAAATAAAATTCGCAAAAACTGTTGTCCATCGAGTTTTATTTCGATTCGAATTGGGATTCTTTTCTTAATTTTTCCACTCTCTTTTTTCCTATAAATAGAGGTCATATTTCCCCTTTTTTAATCACAACAAGCTTGATTACAATCATCTCTCTTCTCTCTCTAAGCTAAAACTTATTCTCTCTCTATTCTTTTTCTAACCCTAGCCCTTTTGAAAATACATCATACCGCACTCATTAGTTCTAGACAAACCTAGCCAAGTTCGAGGTTGCCTTCGCCCTAGACGTGAAAGGTTAATGCTTTATGAGGGATTGAACCCCAAATCCAATTTCTAAACTCTTTTCAATTCTTTATTATTTTATTGAAGTTTACTAACGCGTGTATATTTTGTTATTAGAAAGAGGTACGAGACATCAAATTATTTAATCTTATTGCTCTATTCTTGTAGAAAGCATATTTAGATTTATTTAATTCCTAGTATCATGTTAGGATGTTTTAATTTTTTCCAGTATCATGTTTCGGGTGCCAATTATTCTTTCTAATAGCGTTAGTACCATGTTATGTTTAAAGCTTTGATCTTTGATGTTTAGTGACATGCTAGGATTTGTTGTTAATCTTGTTAATTAGTACCATGCCTAAGGTCTTGCTATTATCATTAAGCTTTATTATGCCTTATTATTATTATTATTATATTGTTATTATTATGTTGCTTGATTGTTAATATTGTTATTGTTTGATCACGCCTTTTGTGCATGTTTACAGGGAAATTGTATTTGAAATCACATTTAATAATATAATCAATAATTTGGTTTAGGCTAATATGATTTTAATTCAAGTGATCGCCAATAATAGTTTTATTTGTGCATTAATATTCAACCAATCTAGATTATACAGGTTTAGGGCTAATCTAATGTTTGCATGTTAGTTAGAAAGCGCACATGAATACGAGTAAAATAAAGTAGAAACCTATTTTATAGGGCGGGTTTAATCTCTTTTAGATTGGATTTGTACCCTCATCCCTAAACACCAGTCATGGTTTTAGACCTATTGGAGTTGACGATCACATGGATTGTTAAGGGGTGTAACCTTCACCCTATGAATGGTTTACAAGTTCCTAAAACTTGTTGGTGACTCTTTTGCTCTTGTTTCTTTCCCTTTGGACGCCACCATACTTAAGTGTATGATCACAGTGGGGTTCAAGTTTGGAGTAATGCTTGAAATATTCCCTACAGCTAGTTATTTTAATATGACTCCAAAGTCATTTTTGGGTAGATATCTTGGTGTTTTATTTACAACCCGATCTTTTACGAAACATAATTTCCAGCATTTAGTAACTAAAGCAGAACAGAAATTGAAAAACTGGTCTTCTAATACAGTTTCCAAAGCTGGGAAGACTGTTCTCATTCAGAGTAATTTGGAAGCTTTACCTTCCTTTTCAATGACCACAACCTGCCTTCCGAAAAGTATTACTACCTCATTAGATCAGATTAATAGAATTTTTTTTTTTGGAAACAGTCTCCACAAAAAATGTAATCCCCATGATTTCTTGGGATAAAATTTGTCGGCCCAAAAGTTATGGCGATTTAGGCTTGCGTAAGACCGAAGCTGTGAATTCGGCTTTTTTAGCCAAGTTGGGATGGAAAATAATCTCAGACCCAAATAACCTCTGGGTACGTTCGGTTACTGCAAAGTATCTCACGAAACAAACCTTTTTTTAGTATAAGCCTTAGCGGAAGACTCTTGGATTTGGAGAATCTCTCTTCTTTTTAAAGCACTTTTTTTGGAAAATTGGTAATGGCGCTAGTGTTCTCTTCTGGTTGGATAATTGGTGCCCTTCTGAAAATATTTTTTCAATGTAAATTTAGAGATTTCAGATATCCATAATCTAGATCTCACTATGGATAACTTTATCACAGATTCTAATGAGTAGGATGTTACGGCCCTATCTATTCTTGTTCCTATTAATTTAGTCCAAATTATTCAAGGTATCCCTCTTCCTTCCTCGTCTATCCAAGATGAATCTTGTTGGGGTTTGTCTAACAATGGCGATTTTATTGTAAAATCTGCTACTTGGTTAGCCCATAACATATCTTCCCACACTAAGTGGGAATTTGCTTGGATTTGGAAATTAGATATCTCTCCAAAATTGAAAATTTTTGTTTGGCAACTTCTTCTTAACGCTCTTCCTACTAGAGCAAATCCTGCTTATCGTCAGTTGGACATACCCAGTACATGTCCTTTATGTAATTTTCATGTTGAAACACAAGATCATTTATTCCTTTCATGTCTGTTTATGAATCATTTTTGGACTGCTAACCCTACTACTAATTGGCTAGGTCATATTTCTCTTCATAATAATTTTTATGAGCTTTTCAGAATTTTACATGGGAATTTTACTTTTTCTGTGATTAAAATTATTACTTCTATGTGGAGTATTTGGAAAACTAGAAACTCAATTGTCTTTCAAAACATTAATTTCTCTTCTATGGCTTCTTATCCCGTGCCCAAAAAATCTTTCATGAATGGATGTTGCGCTCTTGTTTGGATTCTACGGATAATTAGTTGGTTTCTTCAACTTCTAATGCTAATTCTCGGACCATTCAGATATCCTGGTCTCCTCCTCATCATGGTTTTGTTAAGATAAATTTTGACGAGTCTGTACGTGGTACCTTAGGTGCTGCATGTGTAGTTATCAAAGACCACTTGGGTAATTATATTTGTAGCCGGTCTTTAATATTGGCACAAGTACGCCTCTTATTGCTGAAGCTACTGCCCTTCGCAATGGCCTTCTTCTTGCACAGTCCCACAGTTTTTCCCATATTTTTATTTAAGGGGATAACTTACTTATAATTAATAATTTTGCAGGGTAAAGCTCAATGCCCGTGGAAGATTCAGTTATTGCTGGAAGATATAAGGGAGCTCTTTTGTCTTTTCTCTTCAGTCGAATACTCGAATCCAGGCACATCTATAGAGATCTATAGAGAGGGCAATAGAGCAGCAAACTATGTTGCTTCTTTAGGTCATTTCATGCAAACGCACCAGGATATTAATCCTTTTTTAGATAGTAAATTTTCCTTTTTTTATTGCTTCAGATAAGTTGGGTTACAGTCTTGAGAGAAGACTAGCCTAACTTCTTTGCTACTGGAGCTTCAGCGAACATCAATGGCGGAAACAGCGCTTCTATGGAGGACAAGAAGCATGCTGGGCAATCTACTCACTTCAATTAAGGTTATAGGCTAGGTATAACCATATATCTTTCTTTGCTATTGGTAAAATCGTTGTTTCTTATGATTTTGCCAAGAATTTTGTTGCTCTATTTATATATTCACCTGATTCTCGACAAATTTCGTGTTATTTCTACTTTTTTTCGTTTTTATCCTTGTGTATGTTCTTCGAATTTTGTTGTTTTGGATTATCTCAATAAAATTATGAATTATTTGTTCAAGTATTCAAGGTAAACACGAGAAAAAGAATTTGAATCATCTGTTATGAATATTAGGCAATTTCTGATCTAGTGAATGTTATAGCTTTACATTTTAGCTTGATTTAGTTACTGATCTAATTCTGCTTGAACTCGTGCTTGACTTATAGTAATTTCTAAAGTTTATTTTTGTTGCTAGTAATTCCATTAATTGAAGAAGCTTTTTCGAATGATTTCTAAGGATATCACTAGCATAAAGATATAAGATGAAGTTTGGACTTCATTTTGTTGTTGCAATTATCGTTTGAAGTTACGCAAAAAATGATTGATTTTGTTAATAGAAGAATTAGCCAATTTAAAACAGTAGTCCAAATTTTTTTGAGTATTGTTGTGCTAATTAGTGTGGTATTGGAGCAAGCAGCTACTAGACATATCATTGCAGGCTGCTGTTTGCTTCAGCAAATGATGCTAGCGAGTTTATTTGGATTGTACAGAGACTGTTGTGTGCTTGAGTGGTAGTGGCTGTATTTTGTATATGCTGGAGAGACTTGGCGAGTAAGGATTGGTGTATTTTTTGTGTTGTGTGTGTAGTGTAGATGCTGCTTCCATAGGGCTGTGTTGTAGTGCTTGTGAGGCTACAAGTGTGCTCGGGTGTGACTTAATAACGAGTGTGGAGCCTGTAGGGGAGCGTAGAGGGGTGTATGCCGTTAAAAACTGAAGCATTAGGACATTTAATGTGTGTGGAGTTGAAGGTTTTATCTTTACTAGATCAAAGCAAGTTGAAATTAGTATATTTCCACTAAATACTCAGATTATAATTCATCTTCTTTAAGAGCCATAGACACTAGACTTGCTTGGTGTGCCAAAAGTTTCAGCATGGTATATATAGACACTAGACTTGTGATTCATTTGGGATATATGTCCTTTTTTTCTTATTCTATTATGCTGTAAATTTGATATTATGTGGATTTATCATTCACTGTTTTCCTTGATAGTGGCATTTTTTTTCCTCAAAATGGTTCTGTGGACAGTTACTACTAGAAAAGAGATTCTCACTAAAATTTGATGTATTGCAGGGTGTTTTGCTGCTCAACACTGTCCTCACAAGTAACTTACCTCATTTAACCAAAGTATTGTTTCTATAGCTTAACTTGTTATTTTTTGAGTTTTTAGTTATATGGGGTACGATGGAAGATCATAATGCCAAATTGAACAAGTGCAGCCAATCTGGGATTGGCTCTACTGCTTAATATGGTTCTTATGATTTGAAGTCTGCAATTCTTCTTAGTTATACTCCCACTTTCCATAGTTAATCATACAAATTGAAAAGCTGGTGAAGGCTGTAAAACATGATTTTTTTATTTTATTTTTATTTTTTATTATTGTATGTACTTGTTGTATAATTTACAAAAGAGTATTAGTCTTTATTTCATATTGTATAATAAACATACATTGCATATATCTTCTGTTGCAGCTGGCAGATTGTGTAGAAATTAGGCTTCCCCAGTTAATTTTAATGCTTAAATTATAATTTCTCAAGTAATTATATTTTCTCTTTAGTCATCTATCTCTATATTTGGTCCAATCTAAAGTTTTATTCTTTATTTACTTCTAGAATTTATGACTTTTACTTAGGCACTGCCTGCTATAATTAGCTCTCTCTTTTTTTCTTTTCTTTTTTGGTTAAACAGTATATGTCTGGTGTTTTGAAGGCAAACAAACTGATATTTGATTGATATACACTCATATTTTCGACAACAATCACTTATATTTATGCCTTAATCCTTACTTCAAGTGGTGTATATAACCACAGACTTCCAACTAATCTGATATGTTGCCGAGCAGATCTTGCAGAACTGATACATGAAGCTGATTGGTCAGAAATCAGTACATATAAATTGCTTGCAGCTGTAAGTAAATATGCCTTTTGTTCCTAATAATATTCCACATTTGCTTGGGCGTCATTTCTAAGAAATTGAATTAGAATTCCAGAACTATCTTTCAATATGTAAAGTAACTCTATTAAGGGTGATGAAAAAGTTAAAACTCCTAGCGTATGAAAATCGGAAAGTGGCCTCTGAGCTTGGAATGACTTAATATGAAAATGTGGCTACTATTAGTGATTGAGTGAGTAATGATTAAGAAACTGTGCAAAACCGTCAATAGCAATTCATGTCAAATCTCTTTGCGCTACTCTGGTATATGTAGGGTATATCTGCCACGGCCATTTCAATGGGGAAAACCAACTGTTAATCAGAGAGAAGCTACTCCAATTGTTTTGCTGGACTAGTTGCATTGGTTGAGGACCTGAGGTTAGCTCTACAATATAATTGCATTCATTTTGTTCAAATTAGCATTGATAATTGTGACTAAATCTATAGTTTCATATCTTTCAAATATTTTTCATTTACTTTTTTGCTGCCGAGTACTGGCACATTTATAGCAGCTGCACAATATGCAAGTGCTACGCCTGTGCCTCCATCATTAATCAGCCTGGGCACTTTCTGGCTAGTAGGTTATTAAGATTTCATTTCCCATACTACTACGAGAACTTTCATCATGTAACTGCATGTATGCTGCATTTTATTTTGGATCTACACTGACAACGGTTTCAGTCAGGGAGTTAGGACATTGTTGAATGGTGTATTTGGTGCTGTGGCTGGCCCTAATGCTTCAGTGTAAGATTGATATCAGTGTGAATGTTTTCTTTTCATGTTTATTGTTGGCAATATTTTGGTGTGTTTTGTGCTGGTCTGCTTGGATTGACAAGAGTTGGAATTAGAAGAGTTTTCCAAATTTCTCCTGGTTATGTGCTATTATTCTCAACATTTGGTAAAGCTAATAACTTGCCTATATGTAAAACTTATCGAAGTAAAATGTAAAAGAGCTATTATCCAAGATCTAAACACGATTACTATATACTCCTTTATATCATACTTGTAAATATTGCTTATTATGCAGGAAAATTTACAGCTTTGTCGCTGCTGTGCCATTTTCCATCATGGCAGCTTCCTACTGCATTCTCTATGCCTATGTCTGTAACTTATTTGACTCTCTTAACCTCGTAAAGTTAGATATTCATCAAGGTGAACTTATTCTTCATTACATTAGGGAAGCTTAAGCTAAGGACACTAGTAAATACGTCTATTGTTCAAAGTAATATCAATTTGTTTTTTCTGATGTATATGCACAAATCTCAGCCTCTGCAGGTCTGAATCACCTTCAGTTTTACATGTAGACAGTTTCAGAACATCATTAAAATTAGGCTTCTCCTCTTTCATGGTGATTTCAGTGCCGCAACACTTCAGAAAATATAGCTGACACCAGATTCAAGTCCCTTCAGGCCCGCTCCAAATGGGTAAGTTTTCCTCCTTTTTGACATCCTTTACACTGAACTGAACTTTTAAGATGTATTTTTCAATGTTATTATTTTTCTTGAATTGCAGTTCAATGACGCTGTGGTGATCATCTTCACATCGGCTCCAGTTGTGGCTGTGGCGAGAGGATTTTACAGTTTACTAAAGACATTAGGAATACTGAATTCTACTCTTTGCCTTACGCAATTGTTTCCCTTCTTTATAGTTTGACTCAAAGTTCCAAGTTTTCATGTAAAATTTTAACGATAAGCAACTCAAAAACATTGTCTATTTGCAACTCAAGTTTTAAGAATCGCTCAAGACTTCTTTCGCACAAATATCCTATGCGTACTTACGTGCTCTGCATGGGCCGTCTAGGGATTTCGTGTCTTTAGATGGGGCGCAATCACAAGGCTACTATCGCTCAACAAACTGCTACTTATGTTCTCTGTGTTGTAATTTTTTTTTTTAATTGGCTATAGGGTACTTAAGCGTCATAAGTTCCTAATAACCTTTTTTTTTTTTTTTTTTTTTTTTTTTTTTTTTTTTGGCAATTTAAGAGGAATTTATTAATTACCAAGAGAAACAGTTAAGAATACAACACAGAGAGTGCCAGCATCAAATGTATGCATTTCCATGTTCAACGTAAGACTGGTAGATGAGACAAAATAAATCGGATAGAACAAAACCTTAAGTAGAAGATTTCAAAAAAAAAAAAAAAAAAAAAAAAAAAAAACTAAAGTAGAAACAATTTACTGAGAACCGATAATGAATTTAATAGTACCTCCGTTTCTTATTATGTGCAACAAAGGAATATTTTATGTCTCACAAATAATATCCCTTTGTTGCACATAATAAGAAACGAAGGTAGTAGTAGACTTTTTCGAGGATAATATAAATTAGTTCTCAACTGGATAATCCACCAAACAGCTGGATATTTGTTGATATGACCAAAATATAATAATTTAGGGTGACGTGTACATGTTTTTGGGCGTCTTCGGCAAAATATAGCTGTGAAGGTAGCTGTAGTTGTGGAGGCAGCTGTTAGCTGTCAACAAGCTGTTAGCTGTGAAGATAAATAATTTAGATATGAGTGTTCGGTAAAGTAACGGTTGACTAGCTGTTACATATAAAAATCAATATTTTATTTTTGAAGCTATACATTAAATTTTCAACAGCTACCTCAAAAGCTACCTCTAATTTCAAAAGCTAATTTTTCTAACTTTTCACAAAAGCTACCTCCACCACTAAAAGGAGTAAAAGCTACCCTAACCACTACCTTATCAAACACTCACATTTTTTGTTAAGTAGTGGTTTGACCAAGTCAAACCACTAAAAGCTACCTAAAAGCTACTTAAAAGCTAGCGCCGAACACGCCCTTTATCTCGGGTATTACAATCTTTATACTCCCTCCGTTTTTTAATACTTGCTCCACATATCTTTTTTGGCCGTTTTTAAATACTTTATTTGAAAAGATTTTACAATATTTAATTAATTTCCCTCACCTAGTGGACTCAACATAAATTATACTCCCTCCGTCCCCAAATGATAGTCCCTTATGGGCAAAAATCACGGAAATTAAGAAACTTAAATAAAAGTAGTAAAATTACATTGAAAATATAAATTTACATTGGGTATGTAAAATAGTAGAGAGAGAAAGTAATAAAAGTACATTGAAAAACAAAAATTACATAGGAAAGTTAAATTTGTACAAATATTATTGTAATTGGAGGAAATTTTGATAAAAAATTGATATTAATGTTACTTGAAAAAAGCAAATGGTACTATCAATTTGGGACTAAAAATAGGCCATAAGAGACTATCATTTGGGGACGGAGGGAGTATTTTATTAATTTCATATTCTCTCCACTACTTTTACCCCCTCTACCTCCATATTTTATTACTTTCTCCAATTTCTCCTAAAACTCCGCGTATGGAGAAATGAAACAAGTATTTAAAAACGGAGGGAATACTATTTTAGTAAGTTCAGGCAAAATAAATTCTACTCCCTCCGTGTTTTTTTTAAGTATTACAGTTTGACAAGCACATAGTTTTAGGCAATTTAATTGACTTAAATAAAATTGGAGTATTAAAAATTGTAAAAAAAAAAAAATGGGGTTAATAGTTTATTGAAAAGTAATGAATGTGAGAGAAAAGATATAATAAAAAAAGTAGTAGTGAGTTTGAGTGGGGACCATGATGGGAGAGATATATAATATTGTAATGTAGTTTTTTGCCAAACAAAAAAAAGTTTAACACTTAAAAAAACACGACTGGAAATGAGAAGTGTAACACTTAAAAAACACAGAGAGAGTAGTAAATTTAAAGGTTTTCTTTCTTTTTCTATTGTGCACACTTGTCAATTCACATTTTTCTTATACATTTAGAATAGTTTAGAAGATTCTCTCAAATTTTATATCATTGCAAGATTCTAAAATGGATTAGTTATTAAGTTAATTATAAACATTTGGTGAATTTTAAAAACTTTGATGGCATTTGGTGAATTTTATAAATACTTAGTAGCATTTGGTGAAATAGTGGTACATTTTTTTTTTTTTTTTTTTTTTTTTTTGGTGAGAATAGTCGTACATACTATAAAGTTGCCCATCTCTATCGACCGCTCATATGTAAATGGCTCATCTTCAATTTGTTATGGTTATGGGTTGCGCTACCTCAAACACTGTTCTATAATAGAGCCACTAAGTTTGACTCCCTACTCGACTAGTCAAAACTAAAAACAACTATGGTCAAATTCAACATACGTCACAGAGCTTCTAAGGTGGCCCTTCTCCCTATAAGGTAGTTTTAATTTTCAGAAGGAAAAAGAAAAGTTAGAATAGGCAATGCATGAAGCACCGTAGACTCCTTCCTGCTGGCTTCATTCATAAATCATAATCCAACGTTGTATAATCATCACAATGCCTCAAGGTATGTTTTTCACAGCATCAATTATAATATACTCCTATATTATTCCCTAATTAATGAACATTTATGCTTTTTATTAGTGATTTCATTTTTAACATTCAACAATGGTGATCAATGGTTGCAAACGCATATATTGTTTTCAATTTCCCTTCATGTCCTTTTCTTTTTTAAAATTTTAAAAATACTTAGTTCTTTGTGGGGAATTCCCTGTTTCTATTTGTTTCTCACGGAAGCATTTTTGTGAATAAATCAACAACTTTTTCAATATTGTGGGCTCCACAGTTGAATAAAGTTGAAAAAGTTGTTGATTTATTCACAAAATGCCACCATGAGAAACGAACTGTGAAAAACTGGAACATCCTCGTTCTTTGTTCTTTTTATCATACAAGAATACTCACATTCTTAATTGATCATATGTTCTTTATACTTATCTTGGTCACGGACTTCTACTCATTCGTTGGAAATTAATTGTCTTTGCTTATTTAGTCAAGTGATCATTATATTTCCGTGGTTTCGAGGTAATTGGTACGTGTCTTTGTAAATACTTTTTGTAGTATTTGTAATAATAGTCAGCCATTGTTATGAAACAGTAAATTGATTACAAAAAAGAAAAAAATAAACTACCAATTTTTTTTTTTTTTTTTTTTTTTTTAATGATTTCGGGATATTCCGTGATTTTGTTTAGGTTGGTGTTATACTACCTATTCAAACTTGCTGATAAGATAGTATCTTTACAAAGAATGTACTATTGTTAAAACTTAAAACTGATGTTGATTAGCCTGAAATTGATGATGGATATGCTTGAATGTAAACTCGACTTGCATTGTGTTGCTCCTAATGCTCTAGACTCTTCATTTAAGTAGAAGATTCAACACGAAATTATTATAGCAGTTCAATTTTGTTTTTTTCTTTAATTGATGGAGTAGATAACTGTATAAATCCTTGACTATTCTTGTAGAAATTAGCAAATGCTTGTGAAATTCACTATCTTGTTTCTCTGTCAAACTTGTGTAGGGTCCTTGAAAAGTGAGAATCAAGATGTCTCTAATCTTGAAGAGCCCCTTTTGGATCATGTTGATTCTTGTTCAAATAGTAAGGTTAAGGCTAAAGGGTGTGATACAATAACTCCTTACGAAAATGCTGGTCTTTTACGTACTCTCTTTTTTTCTTGGCTAACTCCTTTGCTTGCTCTTGGTGTTGAGAAAAACACCTTAGACCTTGACGATATCCCTCAACTAGGCATTTCTAATAGCGTATTTGGAGCAGTTCCCGTGTTCCAAAGTAGGCTTCTTCATAATGTTGGTGGTAGAGTTGTAACTACTGAGTTCGAGCTTACAAAGGCATTCTTCTTGTCGGTTTGGAAGGAAATTATTTGGACAGCTTTATTGGCAATATTATACACATTAGCTCGATATATTTCTCCATATCTCATTGATGATTTTGTTCAATGTCTTAGTGGGAGGGAGAGATTTCAGAATCAGGGCTACATTCTTGCTTTAACGTTTTGTACCTCAACTTTTCTTGTGGATTTCATACGCATACACTGGATCTTTAAGATGCAACAAATTGGACTTAGAATTCGTGGAGTGATAACTGTAATGCTCTATGAAAAGTGCTTGGCCCTTCCCTCTGCATCATCACAATTGCAAGGCGATCAGAGTGGTAGTAGGAGTGGAGGAGAACTTATTAATGCCGTGGCTGTTGATGTCGAGAAGATTCAAGGTTTCATTGTCTACTTGCATGATACATGGTTGATCTTTTTCCAAATTGCTATAGCACTGCTTATTTTATACAGTAAGTTAGGAGTTCTTGCCTCTGTTGGTGCATTCGTTGTAACGTTAGTTTTTACGGTAGCAAATTCTTTATTTATCACATGGCAGGAAAAGTTTCAAAAGAAATTAATGGAATCTAAGGATAACAGAATGAAGGTTACTATTGAGACGTTAAGGAATATGAGAGTTCTTAAGTTTCAAGGATGGGGGATGAGTTTTTTGTCTAAGATTCTTCAAATAAGAAAGGTTGAGATGCAATGGTTGAAGAAGTATCTATATAGTTCAGTAGTGATAAGTTTTTTTTATGGAATAGGTCCAACTTCTGTGGCTTTGGTTGCTTTTAGTTCTTGTATATATATTGGAATCCCACTCGAAATGGGGCAGATTTTGTCCGCACTTGCAACCTTTCGGGTTCTTCAAATGCCCATCTTCCTCCTCCCCGATAGAATATCCTTACTCATTCAAGCCAAGGTTTCCCTTGGAAGAATTGCCTCTTTTCTTTCCCTTGATGTGATCCAAGATGATGGTTTAGCGAAGCTTCCATTGGGTAGTTCTGATATATCAATTGAGATTGTTGATGGGAACTTTACATGGGATAATAATTCACCACATGCCACTCTGACATTAAAAGATATAAACCTTAAAGTATATCATGGTATGAAGGTTGGCATATGTGGTATTGTTGGTTCAGGCAAGTCGAGCTTACTTTCTAGCATTTTGGGTGAAATGCCTAAGATAACAGGAGCAATCAAGTTGTGTGGGACGAAGGCTTATGTTGCTCAGTCACCTTGGATACAAAGTGGTACAGTTCAAGAGAACATATTGTTTGGGAAGGAGATGGACCCTCAAAGATATGATCAAGTACTCGAAGCTTGTTGTCTTAAGAAGGACTTGGAGATCCTCTCATTTGGTGATCAAACTGTTATTGGTGAAAGAGGTATCAATCTAAGTGGAGGACAGAAGCAAAGAATACAGATTGCTTGTGCTCTCTACCATGATGTAGATATCTATCTATTTGATGATCCTTTTAGTGCTGTTGATGCTCATACTGGTTCTCATTTATTCAAGGTGAATTACTTATATCATTCCCTTGTTTTATATGCACAAAAGTAGAAAGATTATTAAAGTATTAATTTGGAAACACCATTTTTATATTTTGGATTATAGGAAGTTTTGCTTGGTCTCCTGAGAAAACTGTTATATATGTTACTCATCAAGTTGAGTTCTTAAACGCAGCTGATCTAATTGTGGTGAGTTTAGTAATGTAGCTTCTACTTTTCTTCACTTATATCAAGTCTCCTAACTTCTATGACAAATCTTATTGTTACTTTGAATTTCTTATAAGGTCATGAAAAATGGAAGGATTGCACAAGTTGGGAAGTACGATGACATCCTTGTTCAAGGGTCCGATTTTATACAACTTGTAGCTGCACAAAGTGCTGCTCTGTCGTCTACACTTGATTCCAACAAGGCATTTCATAATTCTGCAGACGACACAACAAGTATCATCAATGTGGATAGTGAAGCAGATAATGAACCTGCTGGATTGCCACCTACATCACAGCTCATATCAGAAGAAGAAAGAAAGAGGGGAAGAGTCGGATTTCTAGTATATTGGACATACTTTACAACTGCATATAGAGGAGTTCTAGTGATTCTTGTAGTTCTAGCCTCAATTATCTTACAAATTCTTCAAATAGGGAGCAATTATTGGTTAGCATGGGCAACTCCATCGTCAAAGGATGTTAAACCTGTTAGTGGATCCACACTAATGATTGTCTATGCATCCTTGGCCATTGGCATATGTTTCTGCACCTTTGCTGTAGACATGCTTGTTCTTGCCACAGGATACAGAACTGCTACCCTACTTTTCAATAGAATGCTTGCGACCATTTTCCGCGCTCCTATGTCCTTTTTTGATGCTACACCTACTGGAAGAATTCTCAACAGAGTAAGTCATGATCATTCATCTTATTTAATTTATTTTTTCAGTTCACTAATAACTAGAATAGTAAATATAAATCACAATCTATGCTACTAGGACTCAGGTACTCTGTCAGACTTTGACTAGTTCACATAAATTTCCATTTTTTTTCCGAAAAGAAGTGTAAGTGTCATACCTATGTTGGAGTATTGAGGATACATAACGGGTGCTTGAGATGAAATGATGAGTCTGATTAACACTCGTCACAAAAGAGATACTAGGTTTAATCTTCTTTTACTAACTAGTTCAATACACTTCATCTTATTTAGTGTTCAACAGATCAAAGTTCTGTGGAGACTCGAATTCCGTCCCTACTTCATGGCCTTATTTTTGACATCATCCAACTTCTGGGAATTATTGTTGTGATGTCTACAGTAGCATGGGAGGTTTTGGTCATATTCGTCCCCTTGCTCTTCGCTTCTATCTTGTATCAGGTAATTCCTTATAAGGATGTGATCCTACAAATAACTGTTGATAATGTATCAAAAATAGGTGAATTGAATTTCTATGTATATTACATTCAATATATAGGTGAAGGGGACACTAAAAGTTCCTCAAAATAAGTGGATAAAAAAATCAATCTAACACTTTCAATATTTTACCAAATGCAGCAATACTATATGCCTGCATTTGGTAAAGGGGACACTAAAAGTTCCTCAAAATAACCGTTCCTAACCATATTCTGAAGCACTATGTGTCAATTTTACCAAATGCAGCAATACTATATGCCTGCATCAAGAGAACTATCGAGATTGAGTCGAGTTTGCGAAGCTCCTGTTATTCAATATTTTGCTGAAACAATTTCTGGAATATCAACTATCAGGAGCTTTGATCAAGAGTCAAGATTCCAATCAACTTATATGAAAATAGTAGATGCATATTCTCGCCCTGAGTTCCAACTTGCTGCCGCAATGAAATGGCTAATGTTGCGGCTGGATGTATTCTCTTATATTACATTTGCCTTCCTTTTGGTTCTCATGATGTACTTTGCAGAAAGCTTAGATCCTGGTATGTTACATTGTATCAATTTCTTTTCTTTATTTTCCTCCTCCTTGGTAAATTTGATTTACGACTTTTATTTTCATGCACAGCAATTGCAGGGTTAGCTGTGATATATGGGCTCACCCTTAACCAGAGCCTAATAGCGCTAATATGGAGTTTCTCCCATTGCGAAAACAAAATGATATCAGTGGAGAGAATTCTTCAATACATGACCATTCCAAGTGAGGCTCCTCTTATCATAGAAGAAAACAGGCCGGATTGTTCTTGGCCATCACACGGGGAAGTCGGTATTCATCATTTGTGGGTCAAGTATGCTCCACATTTGCCACTTGTTCTACACGGTGTGACGTGCACTTTTCCGGGAGGGATGAAAGCAGGTATTGTTGGAAGAACAGGAAGTGGTAAATCAACTTTGATACAGGCACTTTTCCGGATAGTTGAACCTACCTCTGGTTATATTGTGATTGATGGCATTGATATTTCAACCATTGGACTCCAAGATTTGAGATCAAGACTGAGCATTATTCCTCAAGATCCAACCATGTTTCAAGGAACTATTCGAAGCAATTTAGACCCACTTGAGCAATACACAGATGAACAAATATGGGATGTGAGTTTTTTTCTTTTGCCCTTGGTAAATAATTTTTGAGTAAACTATACTCCCTCTGTCCTAGTTTACTTGCAACGTTTTGACTAGACACGCTTGCCGATGCACATGTTTGACCGTCAATATATTTTATTTTATATTTGTATAAGCTATAAAAAGTTTATATTAAGAAACTATACATTAAAATAGACTCAACAACATCTTACATGATTACATTGAATTTCATATAATAGCTAAAAAAGATGGTCAAAATGAAATGTATGAATAGAGCAAAAAGTCAAAACGTTGCGAGTAATTTGCAGTGTGTGGTTCATACAGGCGTTGGTACCTTGTATGGTACAGGCGTTTCATGAAAGAACATATTATATAAATGTAGAGAACATATAGATGTAGTGAAAAGAACAAACTATTAAAATGTACTGAACATATACATAAGGTAAAAAGAACATATTTGCACCAAAAAAAAAGTGAAAAAAACATATGTCCATATTCTTTGATTATCGGTGTGATGTACTTTTATTTGTGATATAATGTTCATTACTTATTGTGAATTGTTCTTTAAATTTTGTTTTAAAATTATGATGGTTATATACAAGTAATGTTCATTAAATACTAATATCATGTTCTTTATAAAACTACTATATGTTCTTTACAAAATAAATGTATGTTCTTTACAAAACAGCTACATGTTCTTTCCGCGTTTTTTTGTCTGTACCTAGCATGTTGCAGGCTGCTGTACTGTAAAATTTTCTAGTAATTTGGGACGGAGGGAGTACTTGCTAACTCAAATGTTTTATAATTTACTCAGACTTTAGATATGTGTCAACTTGGAGATGAGGTGAGGAAGATGGATCGGAAGTTGGATTCTAAAGGTCTGTCTATATATCTATTAAATCCAATTATATTTGTGACTTGTATATACAAAGTTTTTTAAACAGATGCCAATGCTTGGTTTTTGCAACTATTTTATACAGTTCATGAGAATGGGGAGAACTGGAGCATGGGTCAGAGACAATTAGTTTGCCTTGGACGAGTACTACTCAAGAAAAGCAAGGTGTTAGTCCTTGATGAAGCAACTGCATCAGTTGACACAGCCACCGATAATCTTATCCAGCAAACTCTTAAGCACCATTTTTCTGATTGTACCCTCATTATCATTGCACATCGCATTACTTCAGTTCTTGACAGCGATATGGTCTTGCTTCTTAGTCAAGGTAATACTAATATCTCCTATCTGTAGGTATATATTACCTCCGTCTCTTTTTATATGCTACATTCTCTTTTGCACAGTTTTCGAGACACAATTTCAAAACTTAAAATCTCAAATTATATATAGGAAAACATTATATATTTGGAAAATACATATTGAGACGAATAAAATAAGATCCTATATGACTATATTTTTCCGTAGTTATATAAAGTTAAAGACGGTCAAATTTTCTATATAAATAGTACCCAAAGTCAGAATGTAGCATATAAAATGAGACCGGAGGGCGTAACTCTTATATTTATTAGACTCTACCTCCTATACAGTCAATTGAAGTTGATAATGTTTAAATCATCTCTACAATTTTATGTATTTGTGAATATTGTGACGTCTTTTGCAGGATCCGTCGAAGAGTATGATTCTCCTACGAGGTTGTTACACAACAAGTCATCCTCATTCTCAAAACTTGTAGCAGAGTATACATCAAGGTCCACTAATTCAAATGCCAACCTTTTAGACTACTCTGAGTCATGATCACTACATTTCTTAGGCACAATGCGTGTCAACTGTCATACATGTATTTCTAAAATTGAACTTGCGAAATTTAATTTGAGGTATCTCTATTATATAAGGGAACGGGTGAGGGATTGATGTCCACGTATAATACCTATAATACCCTTTTAGTAAGGTTATAATTGTAAAAGGAAAACAATCACTCTATCATCGGCCAATTGACCACATTGGTATAAAAGTTAGCACCCTTGTGATAGATTGATATAAAATTTATTGCCGGCGACATAATGGTATAAAAGTTAACAATTTGTGATATATTGGTATATAAGTTAACAAGTTGTGACATTTACCTCTATTATGTTGTCGGAGTATATGCGTAGTTTACACGCGCTTATTTTAGTATTAAAAACTTTAATCTGACCTTTCTTTTCGCTGTTCTTTACTTTTAAAATTAATTTAAAAAGATTATGAAATGATTTTTTTTAAAAAAATGATAAGCCAATAGTGAAAAAGAAGGGGAAAACAAACCAGAGAGCCAATATGAAGTAACTAGTACCTTTTTTTTTTTCCTTGTCAAAAAAAGAAGAAGTAACTAGTACCTTTTGTATGTATTTTTTGTTTAACACCAACTTAATAAGAAGTAATTGCTATTTTGAGGTGTTGGTTGAACTAGTAACTTAGTAAGACTTGGCAATAGCTTATTAATATGATATGATCTTCTCTTTTGCATTTAATATAAAATTATGGATGCAGGTAAGGATTGATTCATCAGAGTTATTGTATTTAATTTAATTTACTGATGCTTTTTTAATGGTATAATTTTTTTTTTTTTTTTGAAACCGAGGGGAGATGATGATGATGATGAAGAACTATTCATGACATAGAATTGTTGATAATTTTTTAAATGAAATAAAAAAGAAGAAATAATTATTTTTAATATTAGGTGGGAGAGAGGAGGGAAAAAGGATATTCTGGTAATAAAAAAGTTATGAAAGTAATTAAATAAATTATACGAAGTATATATAAACAAAGTGTATAACACACGCTTTCATCCAACGAGAAAATAGGGGTAAACGTCGCAACTTGTTAACTTATACTCCCTTCGTTTCTAAATACTTGCTCCATTTCTCCGTGTGCGGAGTTTTAGGAGAAATTGGAGAAAGTAATAAAATATGGAGGTAGTGCGGGTGGGTGAAAGAAAAAAAAATTATAAAAAGCAAAAGTAGGGGAGAGAATTGAAGGAGAGAGAATATGAAAATAATAAAATATCATCATTGTGGGTCCACTAGGTAAGAGAAATTAATTTAATATTGTAAAAGCTTTCCAAATAAGGAAATGAAGCAAGTATTTAAAAACGGCCGAAAAAGGAAAGTGGAGCAAATATTTTAAACGGAGGGAGTATATCAATATGTCGCCACATGTTAACTTTTATACCAATATGTCGCCACATGTTAACTTTTATACCAATATGTGGCCAGAAATAATTTTTATACCAATCTATCACAAGGGTGTTAACTTTTATACCAATATAGTCAATTGGCGTGCTCTCTTATATCGTTGCACAATGTTCATTGGTAAATATGGAGGGATTTACTAGTATATAACTAATTTTCAAACATGCATCTACATTAATCTGTATTTATCTAAATATAAGTTATTATTTTTTTTTTTTTTTGACAAAGTAATGTTGTGTAAAGTCTTCAATATATGGTGTGAAGTTAAGAGCACTTGCATCTCCAATGGTTTATGATTTACTAGTGGCTATTTAGAGTACGTATCGTGGAATTCATAGTGAGTATAATAAAGTTGCTCATGAATGAGTTGGATGTTTCTACTATGGCCATTCTTATTATGACAATCACTACTCATTAATCCTTTGTACCGGTTGTCCCAAAAAAAAAAAAAAAAAAAAAAAAAAAAAAACCTAAAAAACTTACTCTTTAATCGGTCGATTTTTCCTTTTTCAAAAATGCTTGGTTAAACTTCTTTTTTATTATTTATTTTTTTAAAAAATCATTTCTTATTTGTGGAAATTAATATTTTCCAAATTTTTTTTTTCATAATTATTTTATTAAAATCAGTTTTAATAAAATCCAAACATAAGATTAAATTTTTTTTTTTTTAAAAAAAAAAAAAAATTGTTTTTCATTGTTCTTCATCGTTCTTCATCGTTCTTCATCCATTGATAAAATAAGCCACCAATTCATGATTTTTATCTCGTAAATGCACACGTGCATTGATGGAGATTAAAAATATGCCCTGATCTACACAACATATGATAAATTTTAAGGTTTCTAAAATCAAGGTTCCAGCGAATCTGGTTTGGTTTTTAATCCTTGGATAATAGATTTTAATGGGACAACCTCAATCAAGGAATTGAATGCGAAATAAGTGATTTTATATAATTGAATTAAAAATTTTAAGTTTTTTTTTTTTGCTAATCTGGGTTTGTCATTCAAATTGGGAAGATTCCGTAACATATTTTCTTTGAAACACTGTTAGATCCAAAAAAACGAAAATTAAAATTAAAATATCTTGTTGTTGTATTAGTTATTCACCAATATGAAAATAGGACATTACATAACAAACAGTTTTATTGTTTATTCGTCTACAATCATAAAGAATTTTGTAATCGTATTGAATGCTATGATTGTGACTTTTGTGATTATATTTATGTTATCATCAAACAATTTTCACTAGATTATCAATGCAAAACCAATTTGACTATTAATGATCTAATTATACTGATGTAAAAGAAAACTTTAACATATTTATTATCAATAGGAGGTTATGACCGCATACATTATAGGTTATTACATTATAAAATAAATGATATATGCCAAGCTTATGCCATTGAGTATTTATTTAAAAATGTGATTCAACTAATTAAATATCAACGAACAACGACCTATGAATTTTTCATCTAATCTGGCACTATCGTGATTTTTGCAAATTAAAAAAAATAATACTATAATATTGTTTTCTAAAACAAATAGCTCAATAATGATATATATGGTTAACTTAACAATTGAAGTCTAAATGCCTTTTAATATTGTATTTGACAAAAGATTGACAAGCCAAGTTTATATTATAAATCTTACAATATGCCAAATAAAGAAAATCATTCCTTTAATAAATCAATCTATTATACTACCTCCGTTAAATGTTATGTGCAACTTTGGAATATTTTATATCTCACAAATAATACCCCAAAGTTGCACATAACATTTAACGGAGGTAGTAGTTAATTACTTATCATCATAAATTATATTCTCTAAAATGCCTTAATTGAATGTCTTACATTCGTCACTCGTCAGTTCGTCACCTTTAGACAAATGTCTGATTATGATTTACGAGTAGTTCAAGGGTTTATTCACATTTATTCAACTGAGCTGAATTGAACTGAACTGAGCTGAATTGATTGGAGCTGAACTGAAATGAACTGATTGAAGCTGAGTTGAACTCAACTGAGCTGAAATGAATATTTTATGAGAGAAGGAAATTAAGAGCTGAACTGAAATGAAGTAAATGTGAACATGCGCTAATTTTGAAAATTTTAAGGTACAACAGCCTGTGCCTAGCAAGGTACAGACAAAAAAATGCGGAAAGAATATATAGCAGTGTTTTTAAGAACATAAAGTTGTTTTGTAAAGAACATATAACTATTTTGTAAAGAACATCTAATTTTATGTAACATTTTATATTAAGTAATTAACACTATATCACAAATAAAAGTACATTACACTGACAATTAAAAAACATGATGAACATATGTTCTTTTCACTCTTTTTTTAATATGAATATGCTCTTTTTACTTTAGATATATGTTCATTACTTTTTAATAGTATGTTTTTTTCATTACAACGGTATGTTCTTTTTATAATATGTTCTTTTCGCGAAACGGATGTACGATCCAAGTTACCCACGCCTGTAGAAACCACACATTGGTGTAATTTATATAGTTTGCAACTCATTTTCATGACGAAATCAGTTTTCTATGACATAAAACAAAACTCCAGGTCACGTTTTGGTGACAATAACCAAATATTTTCCTCTTTTTTTTTTAATAATCTTGTCATTCTCACAACATCACGTGATGTCAAATGTGTGAGAATGTAGGACAAAATCACAAAAATCTCATCTAATTTTAAATCTCATCTAATTTTAGTGAAGCTAAACAATCCAAGATTATGAAATAATGGAATCTCACCACCTAATTTCTAGTATGCGTTAAATTTTCTATACAAGGTTAGGGATGCATGTAAATATTGATTAAAGGGTTGTATGTAAATAGAGTTAAAAGTTAAATTAAGGAAACTAAGACCCCGTTCAGTTCACCTTACAAAAATAATATTAAATAAAAATAATTTTATTTAAGTAAAAATAAGTTCAGTTCAGTAAAATTAATTTCAGTTCAGTAAAAATAATTTTAGTTCAGTCAGTAAAATTCAGTTTTCTTAAAGAAGAATTATAATAAAATAATCAGTAAAAATAATTTAAGTTCAGCAAAAATCATTTCAGTTCAGTAAAATTAATAGTTTTGTAAAAATAATTTAAGTTCAGTAGATATAATTTTATTTGTATCAGTAAAAATAATTTCAGTTCAGCAAAAATAAGGTGAATTGAACGGAACCTTAATATAATGAATGAAGTATAACCTTGTACTCTTATTTAAAAATATATATATTTAATCCAGTGGTCGAATCAAATAAGAGAAATCACTTATAATTTATCTTAATATGACAAGGTGAAACTTAAGTTCATGAAAAAAAAATTGCCACATTTTCTAATATAGTCAATAGTAAGTTTAACTAGTAGCTCTATCAAATCATCTACTAAATTGAGTTTTAAAGGTTTTCGATTGACCAAGGTTGATATATATAAATTGAGCAAAGTCTTCATATATTGATTATATGGACACAAATTCTGATATGTGGCTAGCCATTATTGGGGTTACTCGTTCAGAGTTACACCTGGCAATCCTGACTAGACCTGTTGACCCGACCCATGACCCGAAATTGACTCAAAAACATTGACCCGAAAATGGCCCAAAACCTGAAATTGACCCGACCCATACCCTGTAATACCCCGTATTTTTATACGTATTTTATTTGAAATATGTATTTGTAAAAGTATTTAAATAATTTTAATTATGGTATTTTAATTATTTATTCTATGAAAGTTTGAAAATATTTTATAAAAGGGAAAATTTATCTAATTATTTATTTTATAAAAGTTGGGGTTTATTTTAAGAAAGTATGATTTTAATAAGTTTCATTAGGGAAGGGATTAGGAAAATTAAAAGAGGAAAGTTTATGAAAAAGGGTTGGTAGAAAAGGGGTATAAATATCCCACTTATGAGGCAAATCAACTTTGCCCAGAGTGGAGAAAACCCAAGGTAAACTTCTCTCTCCCTTCTCCTTGTTTTCTTTCTCTTTTTCCCCTTCCCTTTTCTTTTTTTTCGGCTGCCCCTTTCCCCCACCACTGCCGACCACCGGCAGCAGGTGGCCGCCGGCAGTAGATGGCTACCGCTGCCAGCAGCCGACAGCAGGTGGCTGCCGAGTCTCTTCTCCCCTTTTTCGATCATGAAAAAAAAAATTAAAATCAATCTTTATTGTTAAAAACTAATCGATGCTCGAATCTTGATAAGTCTATTTTATATATATTTTTTATTCCCCGTCCCACGGTCATATTTGTGCTTATTTGAGCTCTACAGAGCTATTTTTATTACTAATATACGTTTTCTAGTGTTTTTGTATAGTGGGTATTATTTTGTAGGAATTTGCAGATTTATGTCGATTCTCGAGCTTATTAAACCACTATGATGATATTGGAGAGGGATCGTATTTTTATGACCGTATATTTAAAGCCCAAGACCGAGTTAAAGAAATTTAGTTCGGTGATTATGGGCTCGATATATGAAGATGTCCAAGATTTTACAAGTTATTATTACGGACCAAACAAGTGAAGAAACTTGGGCTAGTGAATTCTAAAAGACAAAGTCCAAGCATTGAAGCCCATCTCGCAGCTCCAGTTGATCGGGCCCGATCGGGCGAGGCTTGGCCCGGTTGGATGGACATCTTCAGCGTTAAGCGTGTTGAGTTGTTGGTTGCTTTTGGGCCTGCAAATTCCGAACTCCAACTTCCCGCAACTTTTATTGTTAGCTTTGTTAGGCTTTGTTTTATTAGTTTGAGTGGGGTTGGAATTCCTTTTTGTTTTCTTTTTATAAATAGGATAGTAGTATTACGTGAGGAGGCAAGTTTTATTAGTTTAGTTTTAGTTTGTTAATTTATTTTCTTAGTTTCAACTTTTACGTAGTTTAATTTTAGTTTTAGTTTTGTTTTGTTTTCTTTCCGACTTTTCTTTGTTCACTTCAAGATTTATTATTTTGTTCTCTTATTACTTTAATACTATTATTCTCTTCTCTTAATTCTTGCTTTTAATCATGTTTTCTTTAATCGCTTTATTTAGTTTAGATTTAATTATGTCTGAGTAGTTTAATTCTAGGGTTTAGGGGGATCCATAATTAATATGAAGGGGTAATTTGTTATTATTGATTATTGATATTGCTTAATAATTTCTTATTGAATTGTTTTAACTCTTTGCAATTAGATTATGAATCGAGCAGATGTAATTTGATTGTGAATGTTTAGCAATATTGAATTGATGAATCGAGCAGATGTTAATTTGATATTAAGGGTTATTTTCAATAGGGATTTAGATCTAGTAAATTGCGAGAGCCTGTTAGATCTATGTTGGTTAATAAATTGCGAGAGCCTGCTAATCATGTTATTTGTGCGATGTTGATTTATTGATTGTTATGTTTTATCCCGGAATATTAATTATTGGTGAACCTATGACCCTAGGCCTTCTTATTATTGATTTTCTCCCTACTCATATTCTTCGTAGTATAGTCCCTTAAACAACAACTCTTGGCTACCCTGATAATTTAGATTATAATAATTAATTAGGAATAGAAAGACTTGTTTCCCTGTGGATTCGACCCTACTTCCCTATCTATTTTAGTTAGTGGTTTTAGGAATTACTTTTGATTAGGGGATACGACTTTACCCTGTCAAATCTAATTGTTAATTATGAGTTTTGGGATTTGATTTTGATGTTTGATTATAAGTAATATGTTAATTAATTTTCAGATTTGTGCTTTAATTAAAAAGCCCCAATTTTTGAAACCCTAGGTTCTTGATTTATGAATTATTGAAGGATTATGATGTATTATGGTTTAGATCTATGATTAAAGTTTTTTAAGGCTTAATTACAGCAAGTTTTAATTAAAATATAGTGCTGGAATTTTTAGTAAAGCATTTAAAATTAAGTTTCTTTAAGAAATATCAATTACCCATTAATTATTAGGGACTAAAATATGATGTTTTAAATATAATTTCAGCATGTTTTAATTAAATTATGAGGGGTTTTATAATAGTATATATTGCTAGAAATTTGTGTATGGTGGATTTTAATACTCTTCTATGATTTTAATTGTAGGAGACTTTGAAGTGAGTGATTTTTACTAGTCGTGGCAATTTTAAGATCATATTCAAGGTACGTACGCGTATTTGGCATATTTTGGTGATGTAGTATCATGCTAGGCTTGCGTTAAATTAATCTCAAGTAGTATCATGCTAAGACTTTGATTGAAAACTGTGGATTATTGATTTGGTGATTGAATTGTGAAACATGATTTATTTGTGATGGATTATGGATTGGAAAATTATATTTTTGGCATGATTGTATGGACTACACTTTTATTTATGACATGTTAGAATGCATGTTTAATTAAACTACATGTTTAATTTGGCTAGGAATGTTGAAAATGAATTTTATTAAAGTTCATATAATTTTTATTGATGCTATAAGCATGAGAAAGGAGCTATGTAAGTGTCTATGTACACGAGGAATAAATTGTATGTTGGTGCTTTAGTGCACTTAAGGTGTTTTTAACACCGATGAATAGGATTTGTGGCGCTTTATGCGTTTAAGGTGTCTTTGACATTGAGGTTGATTTAAAAATGGTCCAACATTAAATATTATGTGGTCACTAATTACTCAAGAATTAAATTGGTATGTTTGGTTGATTGAATAATTATTGTTGATTGAATTATTATGCTTTGAGAGTCATCACCAAGTTTAATAATATGTAAATAACGTAAAGTGAAAGAGATTACGCACCAAAACTCTTGGAACGTATATAACTTGAGTAGGAACATATGGGGGGAGTTATGGGGTTTTATATTTAACCATAAATTCTACTGGAGTACAGGACGCTGTACATTCCTTTTATTATTATTATGCATAGGGATTCCGCCACCTACGTGTGGTTTTAATGCTGGCACGGTTAGCTTCCGTGTCAGTAGCTTCAATTAATTTGGGGGAGGTAGAGTTGGAAACCCGTTCGATGCGTGATCAATGCTAAGTAAATTATTTAGTGTCTAGTTGAAGAGTCTTGTTGGATGTTCTTTGTGTGTGTGTAATGTTGCATTGAGGCAAGTGTGTGTTGATAGGTGAAAACGTGTTAGTGTGTTTAATTACGCTTATATAATCAGCTTTGTTGATTGTGTGTGTTTGTATGTTTTGGCCATATCTTTATCTTGGCCCTATGATGACCCATTTTTAATGGAGAGTATTGGAAACAAGTAGAGATAAGCTTTTCAGGTTTTGAAGCATATTCATGACAGGGCATGAGTGAAGAGCGAATCATGCTAGTTTCCGTTAGTTTACGATGTGTTTTATGCTTTAATTATTTATGTTATTATTTATATGTGGCACTAACGTCAGGTTTTGGATTTGATTTGGTTTTAATAAGGGTCTTAATGGTTCCAAGTTGTAGGTTGATTTTATTTAAATTCGTTGCTTTTGGTTTAACTTTAATTTTGTTGGTCGACTTTTGAATTGACTTGTTTTGAACGGTTTTTGATTTAAGTCTTCCACTATGTGTCTTTGATAATTGCCTTAGCCGTTTTCACGGTGGCAGGAATGTCTTAAATATTCCTAAATCGTATTCTAAAGAGTAAGATAAGTATTTTAAAGGAAAGGAATTTCTAGGGTGTTACATACCCGACCCGAAAATGGAGTAGACCCGATCCTCACCCGACACCCGAACTGACCCGACCCGACCCGAAATTGACCCAAAGTGTTTGACTCGAATAGACCCGATACCCGAGCAGATCCAATATTGACCCAAATAGACCCAATACCAGAAATGCCCGAACTAATATTACCTTATAATTGAAAAAAAAATGTCTTGTGCCAAAAATAACTCAAATTGTACATTTTCAACTGTAGCTAAGCTCATAAACTAAAATATACTCTATATAAAATTATTGATTTGAGCTTGATCCACAAATGAAACAACCCGAACATGACCCGACCAGATTTGACTTGACCCGAATATAACCTGTATATGCTTGACCCAAAATTGACCCGACTCGAACATACCCAACCGAAAAATTAACCCGACCCGAAATCGACCCGATACTTGACCCGAAACCCGAATCAACTCGAATGTTAGCTGACCCGAAATGACCCAATCTAGACCCGACCCGAATGGCCCATTTTCCAAGTCTAAGTACATGAGTTACTTCGTCAACACTATAGGGGTTTTTTTTTGGTAAGTATTACAAGTGTTACTCGACCAATGTTAATATGAGTTACTTTGTTATTTTACAAGTAGTCACATGGTGTGCCAAGTCACACACAAGACACATTATGTGGGAGATTGGGGGATTGGGAAAATATTTTCTGTTGTTGTATTTTAAGCAAACTAAACTCGGATGTTTTAGCAATGATAAAGTGAGTATACTCCAAGTCTCCAACATGGTTTTCCCATTAAGATTTTCCAATGTAGCAATGCTCAGAATGAGCGATATGACGATACGAAAGGATTGAAATAGCTCAACAATCATTGCTTTTACTTATTAAAACTCATTTCATATCCTTAATTATGACAATTGCAACACCTGATTCCAGAATCTAGATCGAGGGTACTGCAAGAAGGCAAAGCTAGTATTCAGTAGTATGTAGATTATGAATTTCTACGGTCAAACGATATCCCTTAAAGAAGTTATAACATTCTACAAATGTCAAGAATATCAATGCAATATAAGAGAGATTACAAAGAATATAGGAGGGAGAATTTACAAGTAACAGGTATAAATCATTTGACAGCAAAAAAGAAAATACTACGTATCATCCAATAGTGATTTCGTGATCTTGTCGCTGATGTACCAATGCCAAATTCATTCCGTTTGTAGGACTGCCTGCTTGACTCTCTTCATCAACTGCTCTAAAATATGAATAAGGTCCCCAACCTAGTGTCAATAAATCCAGAGTCTGAATCAGCTCAAAAGTTTTAAAAAACAGAACTAAAATATATTAAACAGAAAGTGTAATGCTACTGATGTCGTAAGTGGTGATGATTTAGTTTTTATAGAATATTTCAATAGGATGCATAGCAAGTCAGCCAAAGGATTCAAAAGCGACGTTACCCTTGGTGCTATGTGGTGAAGGGAAGAACTGGAGATAGCAAACGAAAGAAATGAAAAGGCCTGCAAAGATGGTAAAAAATTGAATTTGATGTTAACAGAATAGAAAGGTAAAGTCTCTCATAAGTACCCTCAAATATACTACTTTGTATATAACTCTAACAATAACGAACCTAATATAGCTCCTGCAAAGACATCTTGCCAATGGTGCCAGTAATCATCAACTCGAGATACACCTACAAGGGCTGCCATCAGTAGAGGGAGGAACACAACACACAATTTTCCAGCATGCCCCCTTCGATCAAATACTTGGATTTTTCCTGACAAATATAACGATAGAAATCCAAGTCCTGCAAAAGACCCTGTATCGAGTTCCAAAAAATACCTTGTGAGATACAGAAAGGTATAACAAAACAAATCAAAAATTAAGATAAAAATTGGTTGTAGCAGTATCAGCTAGTTATGAAAGTAATTGACAAATAATGGAATCATTTTTTAATCTAATACTCCGTGCTGTACAAGATTTGAACATAGAGTGCTCAGGATCGGAGTTGCTTACATGAGGTGTGACCACTAGGAAAACTCTTGTGCCCCTCCTTTATCACAGCAGGATCGCCATTACATATTACATCACCAAGGAGATCATAAAACTGCAAATAAAGGGACAGCAAACCACAAATCAGAGTTCAATTACACAACTGAGACTTTATTTTTCAGAATTTCACATTTATTTGTGAGGTTAAACATAAAAGAAAAGGATAAAGATTCATACATCCTGGCCATCAGGAAAGCAGCGCCAAAAGAAGTCAGGTCTAGGCCGGCCAACTCCATCTTTAATAGCATCTGTAATGACGCCAGTAATGAGTACTGAATACAACAAGCCTGCAAATTGTAAGAGAAATTGTAAGTTGAGCCTCCGTAGAACTGAATTTTCTTTAAAAAGAAAATAGAGAGGAGTATAAAATATCATGACTATACCTAGAACAGCATGATGTAAATCATGAACATCTCTTCTCCTAAAGTAGCGAATGTTGAAAATAACAATAGGCAACAAAACTGCATAAATCTGCCAAATACATGCAACATTAGACCTGAACAACCTTATGGCTTTGTTGCAAGTTTCTTTGCTAACATGATGCAATATAGCAGTATATAACAGAGCTTATAACAATTATATAGACTTACAGGAACTGCCCATACTGGAACCGTATTTGATTTCATAGGATACTTAAGATCTGTCATCATATCCTTTCCAACAAAGCGATAAAATGGACTAATGACATTCAAAATGATTTCAATGACCACCAAAAGTATCAGTATTAACCAATCATGGAGGTGTGTTCTAGCTATTGTGGCACCATGAGATTTAATCGAGTATGCTCGAACCTGTTCACCGATTGTCATTCTCCCCTCCTGAACAATACAACAGCCATGTTACAACCCACAATGGCTGACAAAATTCACCTTCTTAGTCAGATAAGCATACATGAATTCTAACCTGATTTGACATTTCAATTTCTGTAAAAAAAAAAAAAACAAAAATCCCTAACAGAATTTCGAGCACTAAAGCTTTGCTACAGCATAGGTAATCACCTTTCAAGGAAGAACTTATATGTTTTCAATGAATTAAGTACCTTGCAGATCTATCACAGAGCAATTACATCTTAAAGTAGCTTTTACATTACACATTTTGCAAGTTAGTACTTTAACTTTTTCTTGAAAATGTGATTACCTTTAATGATACTTTTAATTATAATATATTGATCACCATTTTGCACATAAATACATAATTGATACATGTAGCAAAATTTAATGCTCATCACCCTTGGTTGATGCAACAAACTAAGCCATATTAGAAAATTTTAAATTTCTTTTTAGAAACTAAGTTCCTAAATAAATTTGAAGTCAAGCATGAATTCTTTCTATGACATTACCATAAAGCAAAGAAAAATATAATAACTACATTTCAGATTACCAACACAATTGGAACATTCTATAATTTACAATCCCCTCGAAAAATAAGGCCACCAATCAATGACAGGTGAGGAGTTAATTGTAATCTCTAAACATACCCAAGAGAGTGTCTATTCCTCTCCAATGTTCCATTGTAGTGCTCTCTACCATCTCCCCATTATTACGTACTCCTTTCATCCCACTAAGATTGGTTCACACCTCTTTATTTGTGTAATGGGACATTCAACTTTGATAGACGATAAATTTTAGTGGGTCAAGTAGAGCAATAAACAGACATACAGTATATTGTAAGCAATATCCAATAATAAGAGCAGAAATTTTGAAATCTAGTTTGAACAAAAAGGTAAGCAATACCCAATGAACATCAAAACAAGCCAGTAAAATGACAAACGGAAAAAACCCCAAGAAATCAGGTGTAGATGACATCATATAAAACTGTACCATAAAGTCCATAATTAATTTTAATAGTACAGTAAACTTTCATATACACGTATTAAACTATTAACAAACAAAAAAATGTCAAACTTTTAATTTGTCAATCATAATACCAAAAGTCCCTCATTTTTTGTGGGTCTTCAACAATGATTTACTCTCATCCGAAATTAATACTCACATTTGCAATCTAATTTGAAATAGTAACGTGACAACTAAATCAGAGAACACGAAAAACTAAAATCTATCATTAAAGTCTACTAGATTGAAAAATAAATAAATAAAAATTCCAATAATATAGGATCATTGACTTGTATGAATAAGAGATTTCAAAGTTTCGTTTACCATCTAAATTAAGAAATAATAATGAATAAAATGCAAAAGAAAAGAAAGTAAGAGACAAATAATGAGGAATAAGAACCTGTTAGATGAATGTAGATGATGAGTGATGATGGAGAATAGAATAGAGTTTGGTTGATTGTGTGGAAAAAGGAGAGAGAGAGAGAGAGAGAGAGAGCCTGAAAATGGTGAAAGATAGAAATAGCGCGTATTACTCTGGCTAGGATTTCTCTAATGTTGTTATTTGCGAACTGCTCCGTGTATTTCCTCGATATTGGGTTGAAAATTATAATGTTGAATAGACAACGGTCAAATTGTTATGACATTCTATTATTATAATATAATAAAACATATATTACTTGTTCTCGTCCAAAAAATACTCTGTATATACGAAGTATATATGACGAATTTACGAGTACTTGTAAATTTATATTTAATTTAAATTATGCTTCATGCTATTAAATAATGGAGTACCACTTATGAACTATGAAGCATATACTTTCCATCATTGCAATGTTTGCTCTGTTTTGATTTTGGTCAAAAATTTTAGCTCTGTTGATAATACCCATTAATTCCAATGTATTATAAGAAAAAAAAAATGTATTTGTTATGTAAATATTAATTTTGATTCTTATTTTAGAGGGTTACTCGGACTCTTATGCAAATATTTTGTGTGTGTGTGGGTTTTCTTTTTTGTTTTAAAGGAAAGCATTAGGGGTATTTTCCCCTCAAAAAAAAAAAAAAAAAAAAAAAAAAGCATAAGGGGTATTTATATTAAATCACTATTTGTCAAAGTAATAATGCTTTGAGAAAAACATACGAAGTACAAGTTATGCATTAACCCAATTATCCCATCTAGCAACTAAATGAGCAACGGTATTTTGTACACGCTTAACATAAGAAATTTTAAAGAAATTAAAGCTATGAGCTAATTGACAAATATCATCATAAATCACACATAAAAGATAAAAAATTATAGCTATGAGCTAATTTGTTTGTAAGTATTAAAAGGGACAAAAAAAAAAAAAAAAAAAAAAAAAAGGGAAAACAAAAAAAAAGCTAGAGAGGAGAGATGAAAAAAATGGCAATTTAAAAAAAAAATTATTGCAAATAATATTTTTTTTTTTGAAAAGATTATTGAAAATAATACGAAACATATGTAATTAAATATTAAAAATAATACGAAACATATGTAATTTTATTAGATTTGTTTCAATATTTATTTTTATAATATAAACCTTTTTGTATTATTTTGAAATATTTATCGTTATATAATTATTTAAAATTAATAATAGAAATCTTTTTTATTTTGAGATTTTTATCGTTATATAATTACTTTAAAAAACAAATAAACCATGTTCTTAAAAACATAGTTTCACACCATGTTGAAATATCAAAATTCAAAAGAAAGTAATGAGAATATTTTTTTGTTGCTTATAAAGTAATCATAGGACGGAGTAGTTGGTACTTGTAATGCGCAATGACATGCTCTTGTCAATTGTTGTTCATGATTATGTTGATTATAATGCATTTTTAATTATATTTATTAATCACTTAACTTTATTTGTAAATTGTAATATTAAAATGGGATTCCAGTCATGTCACTTGTGCTTTCCTACCTCAGGTACACCCATTGACTAAGGACGTAAGGTATACAAAACACAACCTTTTGGATGGGGTCGTTTAAGTAGGTCGTATTCAAAATTTAGAACAATTATTAAAAGGGGATAAAAAGATAGAAAATTCTTGATTTAAGGAAACCAATGTATAACAAAGTGAGAAATTACCCGTACATGGTATATCATATTATCATTATTGTTACCATTTTAAGAGTAAGGGTCTGTTCACATTTATTTAAATTCAGTTCAGTTCAGCTCCAACTAGTTCAATTCAATTCAGTTCGGTTCAGCTCTAATCAATTCAGTTCAGGGCCTGTTCATATTTACTGAACTGAGCTGAACTGAACTGAACTGATTGGAGCTGAACTGAATTGAGCTGAAATGAATATTTTATGTGAGAGGGAAATTAAGAGTTGAACTGAACTGAACTGATTGGAACTGAACTGAACTGATTGGAGCTGAACTGAACTGAACTGAAATTAAGTAAATATGAACAGACCCTCAGTTTAATTTAGTTCCTAATTTCCCCTCTCATAAAATATTCATTTCAGCTCAGTTCAGTTCAATTAAGCTCCAATCAGTTTAGTTCAGTGTAGCTCCAATCAGTTTAGTTTAGTTCAGTTCAGCTCCAATCAGTTCAGTTCGATTCAGTAAACATGAACAGGCCCTAAAAGTAATAAAATGTTACAAGTATTTCATACTTCCATATAATTATTGTGATTGTGGGGGATCATATCAATTTCTTTTAATTAACACTTATGCAAATGAATTATATCTCTGTTAAAAAAAATAATAAAATACTCCGTATCTATTTCAGCATTTAAATAAGTAGTTAGATTACCTTAAAATTCATATAGTAGTAATTAGATTACCTTAAATAAAGTAGTTAGATTACCTTAAAATTCATATAGTAGTAGTAGTAGTAGTAGTAGTAGTAGTAATAATAATAATAATAATAATAATAATAATTTTCTTCCTTTCTCCTTTTCTTCGTTGGGGGAATTAGAGAAGTATGCTATTGCGTTGCTGAAGCAGGTTCAGGCGTTCGCTAAGACTCAGGATATTGGTGCTCGTGCGGCAGCTCACATCTTCAGCAGGATCGGGTTCGCTATAGCTAGAGGGGTGGGGGCCCAGATTGTATCTCGGCTCCCCACTAATTTCTTGTAAATTGATTGACTTTGTAGGTTTTTTCTGATATTTTTATAATAATAGTAATAATAATAATAATAATAATAATAATAATAATAATAATAATAATAATAATAATAATAATAATAATTCCTGGGATAGAGGCCTTGATGTATGTGTTGACTTGACGGGTGACAGGCTAAAGTCATATCACCTAATCAAAAGAATTACCTAAATCCTCTAACTAAAGTAGATAGGGAAGTAGGGTCGAATCCACAAGGAAACTGGTCTTTCTACTCCTAATTAATTAATATAATCTAAATTATTAAGGTAACCAATTTGTTGTATATAATGTGAAATTATACTACGAAGATTAAGTTTAGGGAGAAAATCAATAATAGAAGGCCTAGGGTCATAGGTTCACCAATAATTAATATTCCGGGATAAAACATAACAATTAATAATCAACATTGCACATATAACATGATTAATAGGCTCTCGCAATTTATTAATCAACATAGATCTAACAGGCTCTCGCAATTTACTAGATCTAAGTTCCTATTGAAAATAGCCTTTAATATCAAATTAACATCTGCTCGATTCATCAATTCAATATTGCTAAACATTCACAATCAAATTACATCTGCTCGATTCATAATCCAATTGCAAAGAATTAAAACAATTCAATAAGAAATTATCATGCAATATCAATAATCAACAATAATAAAATATCCCTTCATATTAATTATGGATCCCCCTAAACCCTAGAATTAAACTACTCGGACATAATTAAATCTAAAGTAAACAAAGCAATTAAAGGAGACATGATTAAGATTAAAGCAAGGAAAATAAGTAAATAAGGAGAAAAGAGATAGTACTAAAAAAGGAAACATAAAATTGCATAAATTAAGAGTTTAGAAAGAGAAACAAGAGAGAAAGTAATACTAAGAGTTAGTTAAGGAGAGAGAGAGAAAAGAGTTAGAGAGAGAAAATAAAACAAAACTAAAACTAAAACTAAAACTAATTAATAAATCTAAACTACCGAAAATCCTACGTGAAGAGTTTCCTCCTAAAAACCTCACTAAAAGTTAACATAAATAGGCAAAGTAACCGCCTCACCTAGGAGTCATAATCCTAACTAAAGACAACTAATAAGCCTACTTGTTGGTTTTAAAAACAACAAACCCAAATCCAATAAAATGGAAGAAACAAAGCAGCTGCCCAACGAAATTGAAGTGCATCCTAACAGCCCAGATACAAGCTCACCCGATCGGACTTTGATCCACTCGATCGGGCCCGCTTATCACGCCTAGCAGCCCAGCAACTGATATCTTGTGATTGGGTTTCTGTTTTCCTTGAGCCCAACTCTTAACTTGATTGATTAGCTTCTAAGAACTTGGACCTCTTTAATAATCGAGCCCTTAATCACCAAACTAAATTAATTTAGTTAGGCCTTGAGGTTCATATATACGGTCATAAAATACGATCAAACTCCAATAATATTGTAGTGGCTTAATAAGTTCGGGAATTGTCATAAATCTACAAATTCCTACAAAATAATACCAACTCTACAAAAACACTAAAAAGCGAATATTAGTAATAAAATTAGCTCCGTAGAGCTCAAATAAGAACAAATATGACCGTGGGACGGGGAATAAAATATATATAAAATAGACTTATCAACAGGACCTTCACCTTTAACACTATCGAGGTTGTCTGACTTTGTTCCTTGTCGTGTTGTGTCTACGGTGGCTCAACGGAAGCGGGACAAGTATGGGGCACGTTGTAGGGCTATTGGATACGATTTTCTTCCTTTCTCCTTTTCTTCGTTGGGGGAATTAGAGAAGGATTGCTATTGCGTTGCCGAAGCAGGTTCAGGCGTTTGCTAAGACTCAGGATATTGGTGCTCGTGCAGCTGCTCACATCTTCAGCAGGATCGGGTTCGCTATAGCTAGAGGGTGGGGGGCCCAGATTGTATCTCGGCTCCCCACTAATTTCTTGTTAATAATAATAATAATAATAATAATAACTAAGTCGTTGTAGTATAGTGGTAAGTATTCCCGCCTCGATTCTGGTATTGTTGGTCCGGGATCGGCCTTTGATGGTGCTCTTAGTCTTTTTAACAAGACTGTGGAGATTGACCTTTTGAGTAACCCTAGTGAGATCGCTGCCCCCAGACTTATGAAAAAATTGGCAGATATATATCTCACAAAGGTCACTGCATCTGTGGATTCCTCTTTTTCCTTATCTTCACGTCAGGTTGCCTTATGGAAGTCCCAACAGGGGGATCACTCTTCGGCCTGGTTGCGGACGGTCCCAATATCGGGTTTGGGTCGGACTATGAATGGTAAGACTTACTGTAGTGTTCTTTGCTATCGATTGGGTGTTCCATTGTTCTCCGTTTCAACACCGTGTTCTACTTGCTCAAGGGTTTTTGATGGAGATATTTATGGAGATCATGCAGTGTCTTTTGCTGGGATAGTGGTATTAAACATTGGCACAACGTTGTTCGTGACACCCTTGTTGATATTTGTTTTCGGTCTGGGATTTCTGCTCGAAAGGAGGTTAACGTTGGGTTGATTGGAGGGAACGAGGGTAGCTACGACCAGCAGATGTGTTGCTTTATTCCTGGGATAGAGGTCGTGATGTATGTGTCGACTTGACGGGGTCTTCACCTTTGACAAATTCGGGGTTGTCTGACTTCGTTCCTGGTCGTGTTGTGTTGGCGGCGGCTCAGTAGAAGCGGGACAAGTATGGGGCACGTTGCAGGGCTATTGGCTATGGTTTTCTTCCTTTCTCCTTTCCTTCATTAGGGGAATTAGACAAGGATGCTATTGTATTGTTGAAGCGGGTTTAGGCGTTCGCTAAGACTTAGGATATTGGTGCTCGTGCAGCTGCTTACATCTTCAGTAAGATCGGGTTCGCTATAGCTAGAGGGGTGGGGGCCCAGATTGTGTTTCGGCTCCCTACCAATTTCTTGTAAATTGATTGAATTTGTACGTTTTTTTGATATAATAATAATAATAATAATAATGATAATAATAATAATAATAAATAATAATAATAATAATAATTTGTATATAAATTTGGGATTTGCTTTCAATAACATGGCTCCACTAGTCTAATTCTCAAATTTTAGTACTCCATCTTACAAAAAAACGAAAAAAAACCTATCTCAAAATAAACTACCTACATCAATAATAAGTTCACCATTGCACTTCCGATCCATACAATATAATTTTCTATACACTCTAGTTATAATAATAAAGAATATCTGAAATACCTACCTTTACTCAAGTAAACCTATAGAAATCTTATTAAATTAAACTTTTTTTTTTTCTAAATCAATTCCTTGATCGACTTTTAATGGATTTTTATTTATATCATACAATTATTTATCACATCTAGAAGCCAATCTTGCAATAAGAAATAAATGAAAAAGACAAGTATTGCAATAATTTATAATACTATGTACGTGAAATAACATAATTATAAGGTGTATAGGAAGTTATGCACATACTTAAGGCCTGTTCACATTTATTAAACTGAGGGTCTGTTCACATCTACTGAATTGAAGTGAACTGATTGGAGTTGAACTGAACTAAACTGAACTAATTGGAGCTGAATTAAACTGAGCTGAAATGAATATTTTATGAGAGAGGGGAATTAGGAGCTAAACTGAACTGAGTTGAACTGAACTGATTGGAGCTGAACTGAACTGATTGAAGTTGAACTAAACTGAAATTAAGTAAATGTGAACAGGCCTTGAGCTCAACTGAAGTGAACTAATTGGAGGTGAATTGAACTGATTGGAGCTGAATTGAACTGAGCTTAAATGAATATTTTATGAGAGAGGGAAACTAAGAGCTGAACTGAACTGAACTGAACTGATTGGAGCTGAACTAAACTGAACTGAACAGATTAGAGCTAACTGAACTGAAATTAAGTAGATGTGAAAAGACCCTTAGGTACTAAATTTTGGACTTTTTTTATACTGTTTAAGTACTTAAATTCCCCCCCCCCCCCCCACTTTTTATAGAAATCCAGCCAAATAACTGTAAATAACTCACCACTAATTAAGTAAACATTGTTGAATGTAAAAGAAAGAAAAAAAACCCATTAAATGGAGTTAATTAAGCCTACAATATGATACACATATAATTTTGAATTTCGGATTAAAATAAACATAGAAAAAAATTATACACATGAAATATTCTTAAGAAAAACAGATTTTTGATCTATATAAATAATTAGTAAAAATAAGTCTTAAAAATAATTTCGGTTCAGTAAACACCAATAACAAACCTTAAAGTTTAAATACAAAATCAGTAAATATAGTTTCAATTCAAAGAAAAAAATATACGTAGTAATTAATATAGAATGAGTAAAAGTAAAACTATTTTATTAATAGAAATAAGTTCATTTAGTAAAAATAATTTATCTCCAACAAAATTTTTTATTTAATAAAAATTATTTTAATTTAGCAAAAATAAAGTGATCGAATTTGGCCTTAACATCTGTACAAAATCCTAGCACGTACAAAATACTAGTATATAAACATCATTATATAATTTTAACCCAAGGTAGTGATACTGACTTACTGAGGTAGTATTGTATATTATTATTATTTTATTTTTAAGGAAACTGTTTTTATTTAAAGAATCTTATCGAAAGGAATTGAGTATTAGGTGCTAGGCCTTATGGGGGTTACTTTTTGTTAGTTATTATACAATTGTTATCGGTGTTACTTGTAACCCTACTATATTGTAGTGGTTACTTGTTAAAGTAGAATTACTTGTAAACCCTATTTTATTTCGAGGTTACTTGTTGTTAGTTATTATACATTATTATAGCTGTTAATTGTAACCCTACTATATTCTAGGGGGTACTGGTTAAACTAGAGTTACATGTGACCCTACTTTATTTAGGGGTTACTTGTAACCTTACTATATTATAAATTATTTAATGCATACAAGGGATTACTTGTTACGCTATATTTAGTGGTTACTTTAAATTTTACATAATGTAGAAGAGTTACTTGTTCATTCATATTTTTTACTTATTAAATGATAAAAACAATGTAGATTTTACCTTGTATGTCGTTGTTGACATCAATTACTTCAATTTGTTCGTATTTGCGTTCATCTTCCAGATCCAATACCTGATTACTGGTTTGGATTTCGAGATTCATCAAAGAATATTCAATTTGCTCCATCTCTATTGATTGCTGTGAATCAGGTAATTGTTCGAATTCTTCTGTCATTGTTATTCTTGAATTTTTGGAATAATAATGGTTTGAGTTTTCAGCTCGATTTTTCCTCGTTTTTATCGCCCTTCTGGAAGAATAATTGTTTGGGTTTCGCCGCAATAAATCGTTTTTTCTAGGTTTTAGGGTTTAGGGATGTGCGCGTGTTTTTATAGTTTCATTTAGTTCAACGCATGTGTTCAATCCCGTTTTGCGCGAGTCTACTCCGTTATTTTCGCTGACATGGCAGTAGGCCACGCCATATGGCCTATTGCACCAAAAAGGCGTCTAAATAAAATGATACTGCCTCCGTTTTTAAATACTTGCTTGTTATAGAATTATCCATTGCAAGGTATGGGACTTGAGTCCCACATCGGTCACATGGGGGATTGATGTGGGATTTATATAAGACAATGGGCTCTCCTCCCCTTGAGCTAGCTTTTGGGGTGACTCTCCTATTATCCTATATCAATGGTATCAGAGCCGACCTTGGAGTGGTGGCCCACGGAGCTGGTGGCCCATGGAGTTGGTGGCCTGGAAGAAACCAGCCGTGACCAACGAGGACATCGGTCCTTTAAAGAGCCAAACTCGGAGTGGTGGCCCACGGAGTTGGTGGCCTGGATGAAGCCAGCCGTGACCACACGTGGCCGTGACCAACGAGGACGTTGGTCCTTTAAGGAGGGGCGAATGTTATAGGACTATCCATTGCAAGGTATGGGACTTGAGTCCCACATCGGTCATATGGGGGATTGATGTGGGATTTATATAGGACAATGGGCTCTCCTCCCATTGAGCTAGCTTTTGGGGTGGCTCTCCTATTGTCCTATATCATTGCTCCACTTTCCTTTTCCGGCCGTTTTTAAATACTTGCTTCATTTCCTTATTTGGAAAACTTTTACAATATACTTCGTATAATTCATTTGATATACTTAGTGAACCCAACAAAATACTCTCTCTCCTCCTATTCTTCCACTACCTTTACTTTTTACAATTTTTTTATTCTTTTAACTACCCCAATACCTCCATATTTTATTACTTTTCTTCAATTTCTCCTAAAACTCCGCGCATAGAGAAATGAAGCAAGTATTTAAAAACAAAGGAGTATTCTAGAGCCGTGCATCGCACGGTTATATATCTAGTTTTTACTTAAAGTGAGATTATTTGGAGTGAATAGGGATTTTTAGTTAACTAATCTCAAACGGTTAAAAAAAAAAAAAATACTCGGTAGAAATTATCTCTTTGAAGCCCTACTTCCTTCTCTCTCAGTTTCTTCCACTCCATTGACTCATTGAGGCGCCTTCTGATATTGAATCCTCCGCTGAAGCAGCTTCTCAGGTAACTTGTTTCCTTTTGTAATCATCATATCAATTTCACAATCTAGTGTTTATTGTTCATGTAATTTAATTTAATTGTCAGTTGGTAAATTCAAAGTTCGAATACTTGAACTTATTGTTTCTGATTACTAACGACAGAAAATAATCACGACCTAATTGATAATTGAATCAAATGTATCTTTTCTCCCTTAAATTTGTGGATTAATAGCTATCAAATTTGGTTGCTAAAGTGTTGCAGAATCCTTTAGTTTTAATGTTAGGGTTGAAGTCATTGGACAATTGATATTGGTTTACTTTGATAATTAAACTACATTTGGTTGCCAATGTGTTGCAGGTTTTTGTTTATACGATCTCCTAATGTCGGGACGGAACTTTGAAAATGAAAGTTCTTGCCCTGGCTCAGGGACGGGTCCAGTCCTTTCGGCCGAAGAGCTCGAGAGGAAAAAGAAAAAGGAAGAGAAGGTCAGTAGTGTGTGTGAATATTTATTGCCTTGTTTGATGAGTTCGGTAATGAGGAATTAAGGTTTAGGTGTTTTAAGAGTAGTGAAATAAGATAATTAATTTGCTACATCATTATTTTGCATGATTAAAACTGTGGTATTGAAAATGGTTAATGCTAAAGCAAAGTATTGTTAAGGGTTCGTTTTGCGTCACTGTGGTTTTCTATTTTTTGGTTTTTCGTTTTACAAAATCATATAATATATATCATTTAATGAATCAAAAATTAGTCAAACTTATTAAAATCATGATAAACTTGAAAACTAAAAACTAAAAAGTCGAAACACCTGTTTTTGATTTCTGTTTTTGGTTTTTTTAAGATACAGAAAACTAAAAACCAAAAACAATGACAAACAAGCCCTAATATTTTGGTTTGTTGGTGAGTTGGGAGGGAGGGAATTTGATTCAGAACGAAAGAGTGGAGTTGTTAAAACAATTCTATTGTAGTTTAGACTAAACTTTAAAAGTTTGCTTCTGTTAGGCATAGACCCTTATATTGCCACAATCGCAATTGGTCAATTGGATGTGTAAAGTGATTTGGGTATGCATCATTGAGTGTATGCCGTTCAATGTTTTAGAGTGGCATTTCAGGTTGAGATTCAACAAATCCTGTCATTGTTTTTTCTTCTACTTGTCATTTTTTTTCGTACTCATTTCTCTGGCATTTGAGTTTGTATCAAGGATACAAGGAACGAAATTCGATACGAAACGTGGGACGGAAACGGAAACGGGAAACGCTACCTTGAGTGAATCGGGAACGTTTGGTGTTTAGTTTAATATATATTTTTAAAATAAAAAAATGAAAAAACAAAGATAAATTGTATTTAAATAAAATTAAAATATTAATAACCATTAATGCATTTCGATCTCAAAATCTGATTACATAAAAACTGAAAAAACAAAGCTAAAAATGCTTAACACATGCTTAACTCTCAAGTCTCAACTCTAACTTACATCATCAAAATATTTTTAGGTTTCAATCTCCATATCTTTGCCTCTTACATGCAAATGTCATAGGTGTGGCATTAGCTTCCTGTAAATCATCTCTCCATCTCATATCCTCAAGTGCAAGTGGTGAACTCTCTATGAATGAATCCTCTGGATTAATATCCCATTTTCTATAAGGGCCTTCTTTATAGCTGCTTGTGAAACGGGAAATTAATCTAACATTACAATGAATAAAAACCAACTTGTCAGCTCGAACGGAATTCAACCGATTTCTCTTTGTATTGTGAATGAACGCATAAGTGCTCCACACCCTCTCCGCAGACGAGCTACTAATGGGCTGTGACAGAACTTTGATTGCAATCTCAGCTAATTCAGGAGTCTCCGCTCCATAAGTGGACCACCAAGAAACAGGAGACATTGTTACCGCATCTATTTTTGCAGCAAGTGACCCAAATATACCTTCTTTGGCTTGGAACTTAGCTAGTTGTTGGCGTAACATTCTTTTTTCTTCTTCAGTTTCCCCTATTTTATCAAATGCTGTTAAAACTCCATCAACAACTTCCTTATCAAAATTCGGTGCTCGCCTAGCCTCCCCTCCCGGAGCCGGAGTTTGCAAATAGTTTGAGTCATAAAAAAAAGGGTTTAATGCAAATCCTAAACAATGCATGGGAATGTTCATTTTTTCCCAACGTGATACCAAGATTTCATTCATTTTGTTCATATCATCTCTATGTTTATTATCTTTCATTACGTCTCCAACATCTCCAATCATACAATCCATTTTTTCATACACCTCTCCCATTTTTTGTCCTTCACCATCAGCAAATTTAATCATCAAGTAAATTGGCTTAGTGATAGCCAGAATATTTTCAACCTCATCCCAAAAGTCTTCGTCCCCTACAGTGGCAGCAATTTCTTTTCCCATTTCTCTTGTTTTCTCATCCCCTGAATTGACCCAATCTTTCCAAGCCCTCATAGCTACTGTAGCAGCTAATGATTCCCTACATTGGGATATTCTTTTCAACAACAAATAATGAGATGCGAACCTTGTTTTTGCTACTTTCAATAACCCAAGTCCAGATTGTGATTTAAAGATAGCATGAGCATGAGTATGATTCAAAAAATACTTCACAATGTTTTTCCCTTTAATGTACGTGTTACTAACCCATGGAAAAGCAGTAGCAATATCCTTACAGATTAGATTAAGTGTATGCACGACACAAGGGGACCAAAAAATGTGCTTGTGTACCTTTTCTATTTCTCTTCCAGCAGCCTTGCAGTTTGCAGCATTGTCAGTTACTACTTGCAGAACATTTGACGGCCCGACTTCTTCTATTGCATCAAGTAAGTAATCTGCTATAGCCTTCCCCGTTTTCTCCACCCCTGTGAAGTCATCCGCATATAGAAACATAGAACCGCGGCTATTGGATGCAACCACGTTGATTAGTGGTTCACGCTTCACATTCGTCCATCCATCGGAAACGATTGAAGTTCCTTGTGTGGTCCAAGTGTCTTTAATTGGGGCCAATTCTTTCTCGACATCTCGCTTAACTTCGTCTAGTAAGGATGTCCTTGCTCTGTCAGCCGATGGAGGCTTGTAGTCCTTTGGAGCATGGATCAAGGCCTTTACCATAGTAGAAAATTCTGGACTTCTTAATACATTGAATGGAATCCCATTAGCACAAAGAAAACGAACAATCGATTTGTCGACATCATTACGCTCAACAATACCAAATGCATCTGCTATAGGAGTGTTACTAGTTCCTGGAAGTTTATTTTTTATACTCGATTTGGATACTGATGGGGAAATACCTGCTTGCTCAGCCTCCTCAACTTTCTTTCGTATGCTTTGAAGCAATTCTCTATTCGCCATCACCACAGTACATCGAGCAATCTCTGCTTTTTTCCCAACACTACCAAAAAAATGTTGATGTATTCTTGTGTATGAGCTGCTGTATGATTTTTTGCAATGCTTGCAAGACCATTTCTTCGTTCCTCCTGCATTTTTCCCTTTCTCTCCTCCCACTATTGGAATAATTTCATCTAATAGAGGTTTTTGCTTATTGTCAGTAGTGGGCACTCCATGATTTGGTTCAGCTTCTGTAGGTTGATTTTCATTTTCCAAATCATCGAACTCTTCTGTTGAAGGTTGATTTTGTGTTTGGTTTCTTTGTGAAGTTTCAGTGGGCTTTCTTTGCTTGGATTTGTTTTTGCCAAAAGGCATTTTTGGGTGCTTGAATTTGTTTTGATTAATGGAGATGTGTTTTGTATTTTTGTATACTGAAACAGAGTAATAGACATTGAATATATAGATGATAGACTTGTAGAGTAGTTGAATGGGCATGTCGTTTGAGCTTCAAGCTTTCTGTAAATTGAAAATTGAAAATTGAAATAATGAATACGTCTCTTCATTACCTCCTTTATTTCCTTTTGATCCTTTTTCCCACTAATATTATAAACTGATATTATAAAATAATACTCCGTATAATACAATACTCCGTATATATAACCACGTATACTTTTTATAGATCAATCGTAGTATGATCAATTCCTTTTTATCGATCATTTATAGTACTCCGTATCGATCAATTCCTTTTTATCGATCAATTCCTTTTTAGACGATCAATTCCTTTTTATACGATTATACATACTTTTTATCGATCAATCGTAGTATGATCAATTCCTTTTTATCGATCATTCATAGTACTCCATATCGATCAATTCCTTTTTATCGATCAATTCCTTTTTATACGATTACATACTTTTTATCGATCAATCGTAGTATGATCAATTCCATTTTACCGATCATTCATAGTATATATAACAATATAACCCTAAAATGTATGTGACATACTATGTATGTTCATATATCCTTTTTGATCGACCACTCATAGTATATACGATCATATGCCTTTTATCGATCTGTCGTAGTATGATCAATTCCTTTTTACCGATCATTCATAGTATATATATCAATATAACCCTAATATGTATGTTCATATATCTTTTTTGATCGACCACTCATAGTATATACGATCATATGCCTTTTATCGATCTGTCGTAGTAATGATCAATTCTTTTTACCGATCATTCATAGTATATATATCAATATAACCCTAATATGTATGTTCATATATACTTTTTGATCGACCACTCATAGTATATACGATCATATACCTTTTATCGATTTGTCGTAGTATGATCAATTTGTTTTTACCGATCATTCATAGTATATATATCAATATAACCCTAAAATGTATGTGACATACTATGTATGTTCATATATCCTTTTTGATCGACCACTCATAGTATATACGATCATATACCTTTTATCGATCTGTCGTAGTATGATCAATTTGTTTTTACCGATCATTCATAGTATATATATCAATATAACCCTAAAATGTATGTTCATATATCCTTTTTGATCGACCACTCATAGTATATACGATCATATACCTTTTATCGATCTGTCGTAGTATGATCAATTTGTTTTTACCGATCATTCATAGTATATATATCAATATAACCCTAAAATGTATGTTCATATATCCTTTTTGATCGACCACTCATAGTATATACGATTATATACCTTTTATCGATCTGTCGTAGTATGATCAATTTCTTTTTACCAAACACTCATAGTATATATATCAATATAACCCTAATATGTATGTGACATACTATGCATGTTCATATATCCTTTTTGATCGACCACTCATACTATATACGATAATATACCTTTTATCGATGTTTCGTAATACGATGAATTCCTTTTTATCGATCATTCATTGTATAACACTATACTTTCTACGATCATATACTTTTTATCGATTAGTCATAGTACGAACTACGATCAATTCTTTTATTTTTAACGATCATTCATAGTATATGATACTATTATGTAGGTGTCATTCTATGTATAGTCATATATCTTTTTGATCAAATGTCGATATTATATATGATCATATCCTTTTTCGATCGATCAATCATAGTATAATTAGTTCATTTTTATCAACCACGCATAGTACGATCATATCCTTTTTATCGATTAGTCATAGTACAATCAATTCTTTTTTATCGATCATTCATAGTTTGATACTATTATATAGGTGTCATTCCATGTGTAGTCATTTATCTTTTTGATCAAATGTTGATAGTATATATGATCATATCCTTTTTCGATCGATCATTCATAGTATGATTAATTAGTTCATTTTAATCACGCATAGTACGATCATATATATCCTTTTTATCGATCATTCATAGTATAATTATTATTTAGTTATAGGTTAGTATTTTAAAATTTTAGTTATTTTTTAAAATTTTTATTTTGATGAGAAGTATTTTAATCATCCTTTGTTATTATTATTTTTGACGAGAATCATCCTTTGTTATAGACCCTCGTATAAATTATGCAAGTAATACACTTAGGAGGGCTGCACCAACACATTTAAAATTTAATTTCTTGTAATCAAAATACAAGTAATACTTTAATACGAAGTACTTTATTCTAGTAACTTGTAAAACCAGTGCACTGATACTAAAAAAAATTCAATATTGGTTGAAAATTTCAATCTTTGCTAGTTTCCCATGTGCAACCAGCCAACCACACCACACACCTTTTAAAAAAATATATATAAATGAAAAATAAATTAATAAAAAATAGATGATGGCCCCCACTCCAATAAAGAGTACTGCAACAGTTGTGCGTTTTGTACTGTAAACCGTCTTCAACCTTTGAACTCCCCGACCAATTCCTTTTCATACCTTCCTTGAATCTGAAAATTTGAAAAATATAACAAAAATCAAAATCAAGCACAGCAGAACACTCGATTTCATCATTCAAATAAAAGCCCTAACTTATTTTGATGAAAAACCTGTGACAAGTGCCTTAATTTTGCAACACTTGAAGAAGAAAAAGGAAACGCCATGACCACCGATCTGAGACGCGAACCGCTGCGATTTGGGACGCGATCGTTCCGCGATTCGGAACGAACGACTCAGGACGGGATTCGCCCTAACGTCCCACGTTCCTCGTATCACTGGTTTGTATATCTGCTGCTGAGTGTTGATTTGTTTGAATCTCTCTGCTTTTCTGTTCTTCCTCTGATAAACAATTAGTTATAGCTGTGATCCTTCATTGTGGCATGACACTAAATTGCAATGATATTTTTTCTTGTCACAGGCAAAAGAAAAAGAATTAAAAAAGCAGAAGGCAGCGCTTAAAGCACAAGCTGCCAAACTGCAGGTATACACTCTATTTTTAATTTGCATGTATTTATGAAAGAAGCCAAATTGCTGTACAATTCGACATACTTTCCCCGTTCTCTTTTAGTTGCAACATTTGGAAATTTGCACTATTCATATTATCTCAATTAACCACATATGTTGATCTATATGCGGGGCATTTAATATAGTCATGTGGGATCTAATTAGATTAATCTCAATTTATATTTTCACAAAACCAAAGCGTTATACTTCCTCCATTCTTTTTTAATCCAACATTGGGGATTTTACGTTTGCCAATACTCATTTTATAACTTTAATATCTTAAGTTGCACTTTAATAGAAATTAATAAAAGTTGATATTTTGAAAGTACATTTCGAGATAAATCTAAAAAAATCACTCATGAATATAATTCTCCAATGTATAAATCAGAACATACAATCGAAAGAGAGTGTGTGAATACTCTGAATTGTGTAAAATTCCAAATGTTGCAATTAAAATAGAATAAAAGAAGCACGAGTATTTTTTTCTTACTTATCTATAATCAGAGATAAAAAGAGCTGAAATTGCATTGGCTTATGTGAAAGTCAAAACTTTGCAACTAAAGAGAACGGAGAAAGTTAAATAAATCATTGATAATTCCTAAGGGACTATGTATAAGTTTTAGATGTGGCTGGTAAATAAATCTGGTTCAGCCTAATCATGTGATACAATTGTGTTAGACACAACAAGCAAGTAACACCTCTAAGAAGACCGAAAAGAAGAACTTAAAGAAGGATGCAAAGGAAGAGGATCCTGTGAGTTTTTTAGATCCAGAGACGTCACTTGGTGAGAAGAAGCAGCTTTCGAGTTTAATGGCAAAGCAGTATTCTCCTGCTGTAGTGGAGAAATCGTGAGTAATGTTATTTGAAGCCTCTAGTTGAATAATTTTTGTTGTGTGCTGATCTCTTTTGCAAATTGTTGGTGCAGATGGTATGATTGGTGGGAAAACTCTGGCTTCTTTGTGGCAGAGTCTAATAGCTCAAAACCACCTTTTGTGATTGTGAGTCCTCATTATTTGGCTTATTGAACTGTTTGCTAGTCTTGTAGATTTGGAGTGCTATAACTATATACTTAGGGAATTCCATGCTGTGAACTATATACTTGTTTATCCTTAGTCCTAATTGAAGTCAAAGGGAAATTTCTGGTATGAAGCAGCTGTTTATATATTTTTACTTTATTTTATAAAATTTGACTCTTTGGTTGGGTGTAAATGGTTTTCGGGGAAACAGTTCCTCATTTGCCATTGCTTGATTGAGCTGTACAAAAAAAATTGTAAAGTGTTAAATTAAAGTGTTAAATTGTCATTTTGGGGCCAATCTTTTGTGTGTGTTTGTATGTGTATCTAGTATAGATCTCCCCCCTGAAGAAGAATTTAAAATGAAATTTAAGCATACAAACATAACAAATAATTCAACTTTACGTTGATGTTTATAGAGGAGCTCTAGCAAGGTGATGGAGTCAGGGGCCTTGCCTTAACAGTATTGGCTGTTTCAGTCATTTGTGTGATTTTTTCTACGGCTTGTTCAATTTTCTTTAATCATGTTGTCATTGGTTTTGCTAGATATAAAGTAATTATTAGTGGCCTTTGGCAATTCTGTGCTTGTGTACCTGTTAATGTATGTGTGCAACTGAAACATCGAACTCGCTTTGTTAGTGTTTTATTATCGCCCTTTAGGTGGCTAGCCTACCTTGAAATTATTTGAGATTTTATCTTATTTCAACATCGATTTGTTTTTGAGTCTTGCAGGTTCTTCCACCACCAAATGTGACGGGGGCGCTTCATATTGGTCATGCTCTTACTGGTGCTATTGAGGTTTGGCTTTAATACCTTCATACCTCTCTGTAGTTTTGTGTTTTGTATGTGAAGCTTCTTATGATAGTATTTTGTTAGATGAGATACTAACCTAATCTTATGCAGGACACAATTATTCGCTGGCGGAGAATGTCTGGCTACAATACATTGTGGGTTCCTGGAATGGATCATGCCGGGATAGCAACACAGGTTAAATTTAAGATACTGTCTTTTTGTTTGATTTTTTTATTGCTGAGCCACGGAAAAGGTTGCCCTGCGAGTTTGTTGAGTGCTGTGATAAGAAAGCTATCCTAATTTATCCGTGGTTCCCTTAGGTCTGTTTTTGTATCTTATTCAAAATTTGAATATTAATGCAATCCTCTGATGCACGGGTACGCCGAAGGGTAGCCGTTTCCCGTACCGGGGACGGGTACGGTACGGGTACAGCCCAGATACGTCCCCATGGCGTACCCTCGAAAGGTGGTACGGGAAGCTATTTTGGGGACGGCTCGGAGGAGCTCGGAAACGTTTCGGGGACGGATCCTCTTCCATTTTGACGTCCCCAACCCATTTTTTTTTAAAAAAAACCCCAATTTTTCTTACGATCCGGTTGATTTTTCAAAAACCCAGAAATTGATAAGCCAAAATTCCTTGCCGACGACCACCTGCTGTGACCCACGAGGCCACGATTCCTCGCCGGCGACCACCTGCGATCCACCCCGACACCTGCGATTCCTACTACTTTTATTTCTACGGACTTCAGTTTTACTTCTCATTTTTTTTAATGTTATGTTTTTTCGTTTCAATGGTTATCTTATTATTTGAATATATTTTTTTACTTTCAATTTACTTGAGCCTTAGTCAGGGCTCCCAACAAGTCAGTGGGTTTGTCGTTTAATTTGTGCTTAGTTTTATTATTTTTTTTCTTTTCTTTTTTTGTTTTAAATGGTAATAGTTATGTGTAAAAAAAAAGGGTTAAAATTATCAAACTATCATGTGATTGAAACATTACATTAGATAAGAGTGATTTTTGTTTAAATTGTTTTGTACGAATTTTTTTTCTAAATTTTTTTTGGAAACTTTTCATGTATTTATATTTTGCTAAATTATTTTTTGCCGTATCCATGCCGTACCCATTTTTTAAAAATTTGATTTTGCCGTATCCCGTCCCCGTATCTGTACCTGTTTTTGTCCCCGTATCCGTTTCCGTGCAACCTAGATGCAATCCTCAAGAGTATTTTATTTTAAAATTCATAAAAACTATGCTACCCCATCCCTTAAAAAAAAAAAAAACTAATTCTTATTATGTTCAGAAAATAATGTTCTCACCAGTAAATAATTACTACCTTTGGTTCCTCCTTTCCTTATTGATATTTATTTAGAAGATAAAATATTGAAGGTTGTTAATATTTGCACAAACAATAGTAAAAACAAAATCAGGTGGACTAGGTGTCCTTGTAATGAGACTGAAAGTCAAAACTACAAGCTAGCCCATGTCCTCCTTATGTCTCCAATACAGTAATTTAGGAAAGTGCTGGCTGCTATGGCCGATAAAGAAGCTAAGAAATTTACTTAATCCAGCAATACATCACGTGGCAGCACCATAAAATATGCAGCCATTTCCTTCAACACTGTCACGTTATTGCAGGCTTCAAAAGTAACTTTTCATTCCCTGCACTAATTCTGCAAAATATAATCTCCAACTGCAATTCAGTAGACTGCAAAGTCTTTCTCAAACCAAGGAAGGCATGTGAGCAAGACCTGTTGTATTAACCCGGTAAGGCATGCAAATGTCAAGTGATATAGCCATTTCCAACGACCACTTTTGGAGCATATTGTCTGCACAATGCTTTCTTAAAGATCAAGCTTGCACAAAAGCTCTCACTTTAAATAGGACCTTTGATTTCTTATTTTTGCAAAGTTTAGAGATTATCTAGGGTATATTCTAGCCATAGCTACTCTGTACTATTTAAACTATTAAAAAAAAAAAAATAGTTGCTAGGGTTAGTATATACCCTTATATTCCAACTTCGGTCACTGGTGTATCGTTTTGCACAAAGTAGTTGGTAATGTAAAGGGTAAAGTCCTCAGGTCTTAATGTTTAGCACCCACATGTGTGAGTTTTCTCTAAAACCAATTTTTTAATATTAAAGAACTTATTTGATCAACTTGGTATATTAAATGTAGTTATTGACTAATGAACCAATTACAACAACAAGATTTTCATAATGTTTTTGGATTTACTTCTTCATTATTTACTCCCTGAATCAACAAAATTTCACTATTGGAAAATTCAGTTATTTCTACACTTATATTTAGTTTTCCTTGTTAACTTCAGCTTCCCAAATTGACTGTATAAGCTAGTCTCTGATTATTTTGAAGATCGTGTAAATTCTAATTGTATCTCCTTGCTGTTGATATTCTTTTTGTACAATTTATTTATTTATTTATTTAAAGACGCTGAAAACATTGCCTGAAATCAGCTCCTTAAATTATAAACTTGAAGCTCGAAAGGGGTTGAAGTGGATCAAAGCCTTTATGCCCCGCACTTCCTTGATTTTTTCTCCACTTATAATCAATTTTGGTTCATGTAGCCGACCCCACTTATGGGATTAAGGCTTTGATTGATTGATCTCTTGGCTCTAAACCTGTCTTTATTTTATCTGGCACCTTCTGTTCTGCTGTTTCACAAGCTCAGTTCTTCTGCTGGTTTTCTTAATTCCTTTTTATTTCAATTTTACATCACAACATTTATGAAGAGCACTTTTCATGATTGGCTCACAGCTTTATTATAGTTTAAATATCTGCCAATCTGCGCCCGCATGATCCTCATGTTTTCAATAAAGCTTGACTATATTGATTTGTTAAATTTTGCAGGTGGTTGTCGAAAAAAAGATAATGCGTGAAAGAAAGCTTACCAGGCATGATCTTGGCAGAGAAAAGTTTGTTTCAGAAGTGAGTTTCTTGTCCTTTCTTTCCATTTTAATAATATTTTTGTCAAGTATGAGCTAAGATGAAATTCTTGTTCTTTCGTTATTCTTTTGTAACACAAGGTTTGGAATTGGAAAAATGAGTATGGTGGCAAAATCTTGAAGCAGCAGCGTCGCCTTGGCGCATCAATGGATTGGTCCAGAGAGGTTTTATTTATTTATTTATTTTTTATCTCTGTTTTTTCGTTTTTGTTTTTCTTTTTCTGATTTAATTGTTTAGAGCAATTGATGTATATGTATATTGGCTGTTCATCTTTGTTTTCTTTTCTTCCTTTCTGCTGTCTGCAGTGTTTCACAATGGATGAGAAACGATCAAAGGCAGTGACAGAAGCATTTGTGAGGCTGTACAATGAGGGTCTTATCTATAGGTATGTTTGACTACATGATTTGCTTGGCATCTGTGGTGCACTTCTGGCTCCTTTTTTAACTGATAAGCGGAGGCTGTTTCTAGCTGGAACACTAGCCTTGATGTGGGAAGCAATGTGTTTCTTTTTCCTCTAAATGAGCTGAAAGTAGGGAAATTAAATCAATTTGGAGTTTGAAGCAATTCTTGTCTACTGAGTATACAACTGTACATTTGAATTTTGAATTTTTAAAGGACATCTCAGGCTAATTACTGGACATTAAATCTACCTGAGTATTTAATTATTTTTTTGGCAATAAATAAATTTCATTTATAACCAAGAATAGTAACAAAGTTACTGTAAGCAATAACACCTCATCCTCTGAACAACTAACTACCAAAATCTGAATTGTTTATTGTTCATGGCATATGTGATACTTATATCATTTTTAGAATAGATCTAAATCCTTGGAGAGTGGAGATTGAGAGTATAATTTATGATTGTACAGATCCTAAATTTTCATCTCCTGGACACAGGTTATGTGGAAATAGGTTGTGTTTACATATTACTTCCTCCGTTTCTGTTTAGTTGACACTTTCAATTTAGGCACACATATTAAGGAGAAAAGAATTAATGATAAAGCAAATGGGATAGACTAGTAAATGCAAAGTATAAAATTTATCCAAAAAGGAAACATGTCAACTAAAAATAAACTTCCTAAAAAATACATGTCAACTAAAAAAACGGAGGTAGTATTAGATACTGATGTAATGAAAGATCTTAATGGCCCATGCTATCTTATCTGTGGTTCAGTAAGTGCAGTCCTTATTTTAATCATGTGTCTGTTAATATTGGACACTAATGGCTTCATCCTCATAGTTTATTATATATTTCCCTTTATAGCTTCTTGCAATTCTTCTGATATATTGGTATCCCATTCTTGGTGCATTTGACTATTCAGAGAAGATTTCAGTGTTTTGAACTACATACATTTCCTTATTCTCTTATCCCTTTTTGTATTGTTGCAACGAAAACAGTAAATTGAATTTGTTTTTTTTGCGAAATTTGATTCTCCTGAGTTAGTTAAATAAAGTTGCCAAAAAAAGTCCGTACCTCATGAAAACTGATTAATAAAATATTGGTTGACAGTATCATTTGACATTTTGTCATGACATTTAGCATATTTTCTTATATAGCAATATGCTTAAAGTTCAACTTATTTTTATATCCTGAAGATCCTGCATCTTGCAGTCAATTTAAATGAAAACAACTCGGTTGCTTGACTTTTGAAGATGTCCTAACATATAATATATATGGAATTCAGTGTTTTGACCAAATTATTCTTTCTTCTGCTAAATGTTGATGATATCTGAATGGCTTAACTTCAAATGAAACTAAGCTCCAGCCTCCTACAAGCTCAGCTTCAAATGTACTTTAGGGATATTTCATTTAGTTGGAAATGTACCAGATTGAATCTTGATGTGAAATTTTATTTATTTTTAATTTATTGTTTCTTGTTCTTGTTGGCTTTAGGGATCTACGATTGGTAAACTGGGATTGTGTGTTGAGAACTGCAATATCTGATATTGAGGTTTGTTCATTCTTTCCATGATGTGCTTATTGGACATGCTCTGCCATTTTCTGAAAGACATGTGGTATTTTTAGGTGGACTACGTTGATCTGAAAGGAAGGGAAGTGAGAAAAGTTCCTGGATACGAAGATCCTGTAGAATTTGGTGTCTTGACATCATTTGCGTATCCATTAGAAGACAATCTTGGTGAGATTGTTGTTGCCACTACTAGAGTGGAAACAATGTTGGGTGATACAGCAATTGCTGTACATCCTGATGATAGCAGGTACAAGCACTTGCATGGCAAAGTGGCCATACATCCTTTTAATGGAAGAAGAATCCCAATTGTTTGTGATGCAATACTTGTTGATCCAGCATTTGGGACTGGTGCTGTCAAGGTATGAATTCCCTTTGCATCTTATGTTTTCTACCTTGATCTTCTCTGCCCCCTCCCCTCTGATTTCTGTGAATTTTAAATGCTTTATTTCATGCTTTTGTAGATCACGCCTGCCCATGATCCTAATGATTTTGAGGTTGGGAAACGTCACCAACTCGAGTTCATTAACATCTTCACTGATGATGGGAACATAAACAGCAATGGGGGCCCAGAATTTGCAGGGTTGCCACGATTTAAAGCTCGTGTAGCAATAACTAAAGCATTGGAAGAGAAGGTATGGCTGTTCTGATCTCCTCCCTGCTTATTGTGGCTGCTTCTGTTGAAGTGTAATGTCTGTGATAGATATAGGGGAAGTTTGTCGTATCTTGATGCCTAGTTAGCAATTTAGCATAGTCAGGAAGCCTGTTTTGGAGGAGCTAGGCCCCATGGCTAGTCAGTTCAACATGTTTTGAAAATATGTGTACTTGTTTTCGTTGTTCATTTGTCATTTTACAAAATCTTATCCTTATTCGTTCCTTGTAGTGTGCTCAGCACGTTCATTTTCCGTTACTCTCCTGTCCAGTGTCGATTGTTCTGGCACGTATTGTGCTATACTATTTTTTTGATACATATTCAAATTTTCTTATCTTAGGTTTTATTTTTTTATTTTTTTTATTTTTTATTTTTATGTATATCAGGGTTTATATAGAGGTGCTAAGGACAATGAGATGCGTCTTGGAATTTGTTCAAGAAGTAATGATGTTGTGGAACCATTGATAAAGCCTCAGTGGTATGTCAACTGCAGCTCTATGGCTAAGGATGCCCTTGATGCTGTTATTGATAGTGATAACAGAAAGATTGAGATCATCCCAAAAACCTATGAAGCTGATTGGAAAAGGTATGTCAAATCTCTATCCTCTCTGAAATGTTGTTTGTATTAAGATTATTGATACTGATAGAGTTTTTCCTCTTGGAAGGTGAAAGTAGTATAATGATTGCATTCTAGTGAGTGCAGTGTTGTTGTTGTTATTGTTGCTGTTGTTGTTTCCCTGGAAGTTGGCAGTAGTACTATGATATATTTCTAGTGACTTCTTGGTGCAACATTCTAATTATTTGACGATTGAAGTAGTAATCAGTTGTTTTTCCAATTGCAGAGTTAGACAATACATTAATTTCTAATCTATCTGTTCTGCAAGACTTCTACTTCCTCCATTCTCTTTTAGTTTCAAAGTTTTGACTTTCATGCTTGTCAATGCATAAATTCAACCCTATTTGTCTCTAATTATACTTGAGTAAATTTATAGAAAATTTTATATAATGAAAATATGATTTCAAGCAAATCTAACTAGATTAACATGAATATACTTCCCAACATATAAGTCAATAAAGGTGGTCAAATGGACAAACATGAATTGTGCAAATTTACAAAAGTTGCAACTGAGTAATAGAGAACGGAGGAAGTACATAGCTTTATGTATACCCATAAATATGTACTCCATTTATTTTTGTTCTTCCCACTTGCTTGAGGTACGCAGACCAATTAAAATATTTAAGATAAGGTGGCTGGTTCATGGGTAATAAATTAAAGGCTGATAGAGTAGAAGAGAGAAAGTGGTAGGTGGATGTAGTGTTAACAAAAATTGGGAAAAAGTTAAAGCAGGAAAATAATAAAGAGGGATTATATACTTAACTGGGAGTTTAAATTTCCGAATTCACTTTTCAAGTGATAGAGAAGGGAAGCATTGCTCTAAATGCTCTCCTTTGTATCTTTTGCAAAATCAACAATTGAAGGGAAAATAAATGCACTCTTTTTTTTTTTTATATATTGGTTTCGTATCATGGTGAAGGTGAAGCTTGTTTATGATAACTGTATCGTTTTTGTGTCATTATTACCATAATAATTGTTATTGGCTATGTAGCTACCTTTCCAAATCCTTTTACTTGCTTTTATTTTTGTGTTGTTTTTGTGTTTTTATTTCATTATTGATGGAGTCATATTTTTGCAGATGGCTTGAAAATATTCGAGACTGGTGCATCTCTAGGCAACTTTGGTGGGGCCACCGCATACCTGCTTGGTATGTTACATTGGAGAAAGATGAACTGAAGGAACTGGGTGCTTATAATGACCATTGGGTAGTCTGTCGAAGTGAGGAAGAGGCACAAGCTGCGGCTACCAGAAAATTTGCTGGGCAGAAGTTTCAGATTACTCAAGATCCTGATGTCCTGGATACTTGGTTCTCCTCTGGTCTCTTCCCGTTGTCTGTTTTGGGCTGGCCAGATGAGACCGATGATTTGAAGAATTTTTATCCAACTTCAGTTCTTGAAACTGGACATGACATTCTTTTTTTCTGGGTCGCCCGGATGGTAATGTTGGGGATGAAACTTGGAGGGGATGTACCTTTTAGAAAGGTAAACCTGGTTTCTTGGTCTATTGGGCAATAATGCTATATATTAATATGGCTGCATGTTGACGTGAAGTTTCTCTTCGTTTTATGTTTTAGATTTTATGAAGTTAGTATATGTATTCGTTGCTTTGCATTTTCATCCTGCATGGGAAGAACAGTTTTTTCTTTGATGTATTGATTATAGGATGTTATCCTTTTTTGTTACTAATAGAAGAGCTCAAATGTCAGTACTGTGCTAGTTTGTCATGATAGGGGATATTGACATTTGCTTTTGACACATGCTTGACATGTTTTGTATTGACCTATTGCTAATTCACCTATTGTTAACTTGATTCATGTGTTTATATATAGTTTTGCCTTGTAAAGATAATGATTTGAACTTTGTAGGTTTATCTTCATCCCATGATCCGTGATGCACATGGGCGTAAGATGTCAAAATCATTAGGAAATGTTGTGGATCCTCTTGAGGTTATAAATGGGATCTCTCTAGAAGATCTTCAGAAGAGACTAGAGGAAGGAAACTTGGATCCCAGTGAGCTTTCCAGAGCCAAAGATGTACAGAAGAGAGACTTCCCAAATGGCATTCCAGAATGTGGTGCTGATGCTCTTCGCTTTGCTCTTGTTTCATACACTGCTCAGGTCTGTGCAAAATGCCATAATCTATCCAAAAGATTGAAATTTTTGTTTGAAAGGGATTTATTTTTTATATTATTACTGATGATATTTCCTACTTCAGTCTGATAAAATAAATCTAGATATTCAACGGGTTGTTGGGTACCGTCAATGGTGCAATAAACTGTGGAACGCTATCAGGTTTGCTATGAGCAAACTTGGAGATGATTACTCTCCTCCAACCAGTATAGATCCCAACGTCATGCCATTCAGTTGCCAGTGGATACTCTCTGTCCTGAACAAGGCTGTTGCTAAAACTGTATCATCTCTTGAGGCATATGAGTTCTCTGATGCTGCTACTACTGTGTATTCATGGTGGCAATTCCAGCTCTGTGATGTTTTTATAGAAGTAATCAAACCCTATTTTGCCGGCAATGAGGAGTCATTTGCAGCTGCAAGAGGTTTTGCTCGTGATGCATTATGGGTTTGCCTTGATAGTGGGCTTCGACTGTTACATCCATTTATGCCATTTGTGACAGAAGAATTATGGCAGAGGCTTCCTCAACCAAGAGATGCTATAAGGAAAGAATCTATTGTGATTAGCGAGTATCCTTCTGTCATACAGGTAAATTCTGATGTATTTCTGGCTTCCTAGTTTGGTCCTTACTCCTAAGCAGTTGCATTCTTTCTTTCCTGCAAGTATGTACTATTATTTTCATTGAAATCCTGTGGCTGGTTTAATGATGAGCTGCTTTCGTATGCACTACAATATTGCAGTCCTGGACCAATGAGAGTGTTGAGCAGGAGATGGAGCTGACTGAGTCTGTTGTAAAATCTCTGAGGAGTCTTAAGTCATTATTACCTGCTAAAGAAAGACATGAAAAGTAAGTGGTTTAAGCAAATTATCTACTTCATTTTCATATATATATATATAAATATATTGTGATGAGTCATACAAATGTAAGGAAATTCTGTGGAACAATGTGCTTAAGGCTGTCTTATACATTGACCATTTATTTTGAAAATCATATAATGCTCTTTTAGGTGGGCAAATCTAGACCACAATCTTCCTTTCTAAGCAGCTTTAAAATTGTTTATGCAATTATTTATGTGTAATCTGTATCATAATAAAATAAGCATTGGATGAAATAATAATCTCATTTCAGTATCTTCCATAAAATGAAATATTACTTACATTGACAGACTTGAACATGATAACCTCAAGCTTTGATGTCCTCTAATCCATCTTACTCTTGTGGGTTCTTTTTCCAATTATAAGGATATATGATTAGTATGTGTTGGATATATGATTAGTATGTGTTGAAAAATATGTGTGTTAAGATGGAAATATTTCTGTGTATAATAACTTTGATAAGAATAGAATTACTTATTCCCTCATCTGTTATAACATTTCCCCCACCAAATTTATATCACACGTCTGATCACAATAATTGTTCAAAATTTGGCAAATGTAGCACATTGATACACATTGCTCGGAGCATTGTTCAAGCCATTCACAAGTTTTTTTTTTTTTTTTTTTTTTTTTTTTTTTTTTTTTTTCTCTCCCCTATTATGGGTCTTATCATCTTATGTGTATAATTCCCAAATACTATATATTTTACTTTGAATGTCCACTAGTTCAATCGTTTTTCTAATTCTTTTATAACAACTTTAAACTTATTTGAGAGAGGTTTTTCTATTCTACACCTTTTTGGGCTAGTTAGTACAATATGACATCCTTATTAGTCCCTTCTTTTTTTTTTCCTTGCTTGATCATGCTCTCTTGCTCTATTGTTCTGTAACATCATGTGCTCATTGATGGGTCCTTTGTTCCCCAAAGTTGTTATCTGGAATGGTTGCTGCCACCACTGCATGAACAAAACCTGTCTTTCTACCCAAATTCTGATTCCATATCCCAGCACCAGCAGTAGCACTAGCACTAGCACTAGCAGTAGCACTGTTCCATCATTATGTTTCTTTAAAAGCTGTAGCATCTTTGTTGATCAAAGGTTTGTTCAATAACACCATGATTTTTGTATACCAGTGCTAGCACAGTTGCAATGTCGTGGCATACACTCTTTCCACTGCAAATCACTGTCTATGTATTCCTTTTTGAGATGTTCCAATTAAGTTGCTACATAGATATAGTGATATATGTTTTCATCCCCTCTAAAGTTGGTCCCATATCTACCCACCACTTTCTTCTCTCTACCTTATTATTTTTCTTTTTTTCAAACTTTGTATAAAGCATATTTAGCAACATTTTGGGATTGAGGGACTTGAGGGGGTGTACTTAAATTGCAATTCCTCAGTTATTTTTATAATTTTCATCATCTTCATTATTTGTTAATGCAAGCGTTCATTTATGTGTTCTTCAGGAGACAAGCTTTTGCAATTTGCCTGAATGAAGAAGTTGCAGACAATGTTCGGAGTCATGAGTTGGAAATTTTAACACTTGCTGGCCTGTCATCTTTAAAGGTGTGCAATCTATTGTAAATTTGTGATTAGATACTTTTATGATTTTCCTAATCAGATGTTGGTTCAAGTTTTCTGCATGTGGTTTGTTCTGTATCTTGATCAATCGATTGCATTTATTCTATTTTGGTGAGGATTGGTGTGTGTTGTTAAGGATTCCATCTCTTTTTTTTTTTTCAAATTCTTTTAGCAGTATAGAAATGCAACTTTTTGTGACACCATTAAAATTTAAAATTATACACATGGAGCCTTCACACATGCTACTGCTCACAAGGATTGTCTTTCTAGAAAGCAGGGTTACTGTTGGAGAATGTAGTAGTTTTTTTAGATCCTTGAATGTGAAGCAACTCTGGATCAAAGTCTTGGGAACTCTTCTTGCAAGGCTTCAACCACTCGCTTAAATTTTACAAGCCCAAGTACCTTTTCTGCTCAACATTCTTTTTTATCTTTCCACCTCTTTTCTTTTGTTAGTGATATTTTCAAACAGGACGAATCCTGCTATTTCTTCTTCTCCCCTCTTTGAGATTCAATTGTAAATTTCACCTTCAGATTGCCTTCCTGATTAATGATAACAATCTGTATCCATTATTTTCATCTGTCTTTGAGGTTTTGCTGCACAAATCACCCTCATCTTTATTTCTTCCTCTCCCCTCCTTGAGATTCAATTATAGTTTGTCACCTGCAAAGTTCCTGATTAATGGTTCCAGTCTATCTAGCCCTCCATCATTTTCATCTGTCTTTGAGGTTTTGTACTGATATTGTCTTTGAACTTTTGTACTGAATTGTAATCTCTGCTGCACAAATTACCCTCGCCAATACAACTCAATTGCAGCATGGCGACCTATGTATTCTAAATAATTCTAACAGTCAGCATAATAATATCTAGAAAATGGAATATAAGCATCGTGATTAGTGAGACTCCAAGAAAGATTTTAAATTTAACTTGGAAAGCCATTTGGGGGGGGGGGGGGGTCTGCTAGAAGAGTCTAAAGCGCCAACTTGGATTTGTGACCTGTATTGAGGTTGATTGAGGGTCTTAGTGAACTCGTAGATATTATTCGTATGTAGCAAGCCTCCAACATATGGAATGCTCAAGTTGGATGCTTGAAAAACAAAAAGAAATGAATTGTTTTGAGGAGTCTTAGGGTCACTGTTGAACCTTTTAACAAAGTAGGAGAGTATATCAAGGGTTTTTCAAGAATGGGTTACAGACTTACAAACCTTACAGTCAAGAAATGAAATGATAAGAATTTGACAAAGAAACGAAATGATAAGGATTGAGTAACATAACTAAGATAACTAAGAGAATAAAGATTGAAAGAAAGATGGGATAGACTGGGATTTCTACGATTAGGTGATTTTTGTATCATAGATATATTAAGACCCTATCTTATACAAGTTTGGGATCGATTAGAATTCTATATGAGGCAGAAAATTGATCATGACCCAAAACATTTAACCAAAAAGATGCCCAACGGAAGTTTAGATTAAATATGCTGTGCTGCCATAACTTTTGGCTTGCAAACTATTTTAGGACAAAACTAGTTAGATAAATGTTGGGGCTATTGTTCCATGGGTTACGCGCCTTGTAGTTCCTTCTAGAACTCTGACTACGACTTCCAAAATTTTGATCCAAATAGCATTGTAGGAGACAGGCTACATGAGAGGTAAGGCTTGGGCTCTTAGATATCTAGGATCAGGTTAATTACGAAAAAATAAAAATGCAGTTATGGGAGACAATCCTAAGGCTCAACACTCATTGGCTAAGATGGTTTAAGATTTTTAAATGAAACTTCTAAGTTTAGGGCTCTTGGAGATCTAGCCTTAAGCATAAAACATGTCCATCCCTTCAGAAAAAAAAGCATAAAACATGTCCATTGAGGTGTAATAGTGGTGTATACATTATGCTTGATAGAAATAGTGTTATTAAATTCAATTATCATATAGGTTTAATCATTTATATTGTAACTTTACAGGAATCCTCCCCATCATTCCTCAAGTTGTAGCCAAGGGGAAAGTATCTTACATGAATTGCACACTTGTAAAGTTGCAATCTCTTGTATTAGATATACATTTTTAATGTTATTGATATGCATTTTAATATTCAAGAAATATTAATTATTATTGGACCCTGTACCCACTTGATGGATTTGATTGTATGATTCAGCCCTTTGGTATAGGCTTTTTAAATACCTTTATCGGGAGCTAGGGACGGGGCCTTTATAGGTGTCTACAAGCATTCATATTTTGGTAGATGTGGACTAGCAGATCGAAATTTATATTTCATGATAAATTTAATGTACTCCTTAGAAACACAACATAGGACAATGAAATCATAAGAGATGCAAATACTGGTCTCTTACCTTACGCCTCATGTTGTTCAAGTACTACCTTGTAAGGCTCAGGGGTTTGTTACTCTTTTCGATTTTCATATATTTTCATAAATTATCTGGTGAAAAAAGTCCCAGTTTCCTTACAGGTTGAGATTCCCTTGTCTCCTGTCACCTATCAGGGATTATGCCCAGCTAATTTCCAGGATAAAAAAAGATAATTTTTTTTCTTTCTATAATTTACCATAGCCCCCTTAACAGTGTAGGTCTGTAGGCATTCCTGATTCCTGTGGCAATGAAATTCTTGGCTAGTTTTGGATCTGCTGTGTTTTTCTTCTTAGAAAACTGAACTAGTTCCACTCTGAGCCCTATTGTTTGGTTTTTTTCTCTCTTTTAAAAAACTTTTACATAGAGGCCTCATGTCAATGCTGGTCTTGGTAATTGATTGGACTGCACACTATCCTAGAACGATCATGCTTTCTTATTGGTGCTTTTATGCTTTACTTAGAAACTTTTAGAGTGTATCTAACAAAACCAGACCCGTTAGATGATCAACTCATTGTATATCTAGTAGAGTTTTTTATTTTTTGTTATTTCTAAGCAAAATGACTCCCTCTTGTTTGTTTATTGATAGTAGACTTAGAAGAGCTTGGAATGCTTTCCTTTTTGCTATTCTATATTATCTTTCCATGGCTGAATCTTACTGCTTTTGGTTATAACAATTTATCTTATAACTTGGATTTTGCAGATTGTGAATGAGAATGAAGCTGCTCTTGCCAGGTGTTCACGAGACGTTGTAAATGCATACATCAGTGTTTATCTCGAGCTTAAAGGAACAATTAATGCAGAAGTAGAGCGTGAGAAGCTCAGTAAGAAGATGGAGGAAACAAAGAGGTGAGTGTATGCTCAATAACATTTTGAATGTTTCCATTCTTTTAAATTTAGTTTATTTCATCTTTTCTGTTGTTTTTTTCCCCAAGTTATCCTATACCTATTTTTTCATGTAGAGTTTTCTAAAGTGCAACACCTCTTTATACTAGGGGCTATCAGATTTATTTTTTATTTTTTATTTATTTTTTTTCTTCTTCTCTATCATGAGGATTCCTGTTTGTGAATGATGCTTTTGTTTCATTTGTGATGATTAAACTGTTTATGATGTACAGGCAAAAAGAGGCTCTGGAAAAGATGATGGATGCCTCTGGATACAAAGAGAAGGTACGGCCTCAAATCCACGAGGAAAATATGGAAAAATTGACCAAACTTGTCCAAGAGGTCTTGTCACTTGAAAAGGCAAGTGAGCATCTTGAAAAAGATATCGCTGCCCAAGCAGCTATGGAGAAGTAGAGGGAAATACTGAGCTGATCTTATTTCAGATTTATATTATGCATTATTCCAATTATTGTTAATTACATGGAAGCAACGTATCAATGATTCAGGAAGTTAAACATTGTACTCTTTTAGTGATCATAAGGTCAAATTTTGGTTACATTTTATATGATGTCAGTTGTTTTTCCCCTCTAGAAATGAGCTTAAGACTTAAACTGTTGTGTGATCAGATGACATTATTGATTATACAGTATTGTTAAAATCTGCAATTTTGTTTCAAGTATACATGCAAATGGTTTCGACTTTGTGAACAATGCTTGTCAATGTGCCTTTGGTACTCTCTTTACTCTTCAAGCAGATTTCACGAAGCCAATGGAGCTCAGGAAAAAAAAAAGTGAGTTTTTGCGGCATTAACACTTACTGCCACAACCCTCTATATAATAATAAGAGGTTGATTATAGTGATGTAGAGATTAATTACTGTTAAATTGTTAATGAACTAAGTTTGATCTCATATGATCTAAGGGTTTTTTTTTTTTTTTTTTCAATGATACTGTCGTTTTATATGAAAATAAAATCAGCTAACATCATCAAATAGAAATTTATGTAAAAGTATTTATTTAATCAATATGTCTGCATCATTAATAGAAATGTAGTTTTTTTTGACAAATAATAAAAATGTAGCCCTGCCAAAAGATGCATCATTAACAAAAATGTAGTATTTATTTAATCAAAAGATGCATAAAATCTCAAGACAGGTACGTTTATTTTCAGGATTAATGTATGTTCATCATTTTGATGTCAGACTAAATTTTAAGGACTTGATTCAGTTCACCAATAACCATATGTTCTTTACATGCATGTAATTAAATTGTACGTATTACATATATCTTACAGTATGTATATGTAGTCATAACCAACATTAAATTGATTATAATTATTGCATTGAATTATGGAACGAACGATGATGAGTGATATCTGATGTATGTTTGTAGGAGAAGCAGCAAACAAACAGATTCTGATGGATCCACCTCCGCTTGTTTAGGACTTCAGGTTCTCCTTATCTGTTACTTGTTGTTTTTATCTACACTACTCACACTCGCACCCACACACTCCATCTGTGAGTCTCTGAATATCCTTCTCTTCTGGAATTTATATGAATGACATACAACTCACACTTGGCCAAAAATGTCAATTGCTGAACTTCAATTTTTTTTTTTATCTGGACTGTGCTCTTTGGAAGAAAAGTGAAGGGGGGTAACAAGCTAAGGGGATGATAACGATAACTCAAACAAATTAAAATTTTTAATCTATGTGCTTAGAACGAAGAAGGTTTAGATTTCTAACAAGTATACATTCAAGTGTACATATTTGTATAAAATGGCTACATTCTTACATCAACAAAATGTCATGTATTGGCACACCAGATGATAATAAGCGAGAATTCTATGTAAGATGGTGCAACCTTAAAACCCTGAATAGCACTAGTATATATGAGATGCCTCTTCTCATATCATATATACTACCTTCTCATCCTCATTTTTTCAAAGCTGGAGCTCTAATTGCACTAGTATGATGATATTTCTTTATTGATATTTTTGGCGCTGTTATGACGCAGCTGAGAGTTTCTAGCATATTAAGCAATTCTCCTTGTGTGCTGGTCCTTAACTGACATGTACCGCAATGTCTACTCTCAATCTCAGCTCGGTAAGCAATGTATTTTTACCTTGATATGAAGATTTCTTATTTTCTTCATCCTTAGGCCAGGCAGGGTTCAATTTCCTCAAACGTCCATAACATAAGTGAGACTTACATATATGACTGTCAAATGACAGTAGTCTATCTTCAATTTCCCCTAATTGTACAGACTTTCAAGAATGCAATATCTTCAGAATATATTGTTCCTGATTGGCATTCGCGATCTTCAGAATAATTTCATAATGTATCTTCAGAATATATCTTCAGAATACATCAACAGTTTTGTGTTTTACTCTATGACATCCACTAAAACTGATGTTAAAATTCGAAATTGAATACAATTTTATCATATAAGAGTACATAATGACAATGGTAATTTAATATCTATCTTACAAGCAGTTGGTTTTGGTAGAATGAAATTTAAAGTCATGCGATGCCAAAACAGAATACTTGGTAGTTGATGACCAAGGCGGCGGCTTACCACAAGCACCCTGCCCCATATGATTGACTAGTTTTGGACTTTTGGGTGGTTGTTAAGGCCTTATTCTGATTTACTGAAGTGAACTGAACTGATTTGAGCTGCAATGAACTATTTATGAGAGAAGGTTATTAGGAACGGAACTGAGCTGAACTGAATTGAAATTAAGCCGAAAAGAACAGGTGCTCAGTTGTAAAAAATAAATAAACAAATAAATAGGTTGCCTGGCTGGCTGAATAATGAGTGGAATGGAGTATGTATGTAAGTATCAATCACAGTAGTTATCCAACTACAATACAAACTTGGACATATAACTGAAAATTCAGAGGCATTGATTTGTATGTCACTGCTTAAATATCTCATCTTCAAAGACAAAAACTACAATGGAGTTGAATTTTATTACGTAATCAATGATGAATAGTTCCTCCTCTACTTAAGCCAGTCTTTCTTTTTTAGGCCTTGCCTGTATTAGGGGTACTCATTACAAGGGTAAATTGTATTGGGGAAATTGATACTAGAGGACTAATTAAGGGAGAAGATTTCAAGGAAGTAAAATCAGACAAGGTTTGGTTTAAGTGAAACAAATAATGGGAAACGGATGATTCTTTCAGACACTTGAAATAAGATTCATATGAACATGCTTTTTTTTTTTTTTTTTTTTTTTTTTTTTTTTTTTTTTTGAAAACAAACATGCTTTTTAAAAAAAATTAATAAAATTTAAATACACTTTGATATCAAATTAATAGTAGTATTGAAATTCAGGACATATATCACTGGATTTTACGGATCAACTTCACACATCACATCAAAATGTTAAGAAGTATATTAAAGTTTATCATCAAATTTCAAAAAAAATGGGAAAAAAAAAAAAAAACAAAACAAAAACAAGAAAAGCCCATCTAATAATCCAAATATAAAGTAAAAAAGGCAGAAACCAAATAATCTTATAAATTTGAAACTAAATTATTCATTTGAAACAGATCAAGTATCAAATAACAATTCACGAATGTGTCAAACTTCGAATTCGATTATTCTTCAAAAATAAAAAAAAAAAAAAATTCGAAGTTGATGATAAGAACAATCATTAACCAAATACAGAGGAAATTCCCGTAAAAAATACAGAGGAAATATGACTTTTTTTTAAAAAAAAAAAAATACAAAGGAATTTCAAAGAGAGAGAATAATAGTGGAGAGAAAATGAGTGAGCGGCTACAATCAGTACAATGTGAAGGGATGAAGTTTGGGTTATAAATTTTAACCCCTGAATTGTTACCCTAGGGGGGCCTGGGTAATGTATTACCCTCATTTTGGGGGTAAAATGTTCAGCCCAAATTATTTCCCCCTATTCCAGGCAGTGTACCATGGTCAGTAATTATTAAGCCTTAAATTATTCCGGCCCATTTACGTCAATCCAGGCAGGGCCTTAAGGTAAAACTCAACTAGCCAACTTTGTCTCATACTCTGTTTTATTCTTCTCTTTAATAGTTTTGTTCTATTATAATGCTTTTCTTATGATTACTATTCTACCTAAAGTGTCAACCTTTTTAGACCATATCTTTTAACATCAATGATTAAGAATTTAATTAAGATTATAAAACAAGTCTTCATGTAATTCTCAGCACCTCTTCTACTTTTAGTGTGTTGTAAATTCAGACGGCTCTACACTGGTTAGACCGCCTTTACCGAACACAGAACCTCTCCATATATTTTATTTGATGTAAAACTCAATTAGCCAACTTTATTACTATATATCTGTCTTATTCTATCTCTTTTTAATTTTTTATGAATGCTATTATACATAAGAGTGTCAATAATTAAGATTATAAGATTTGTCTTCATGCAATAATTCATGGCATCCTAAGCACCTTCATTCCCTACTGTTTTCATTCATCCTTTTATAAATATAATTATTATTAGAGTGATTGAGTGTTATAGACGGCTCTACTAGTTAAGGGCCTGTTCACATTTACTGAACTGAACTGATTGGAGTTGATCTGAACTGAACTGAACAACTGAACTGAGCTGAAATAAATATTTTATGAGAGAAGGAAATTAGGAGCTGAACTGAACCGAACTGAGCTGAACTAATTGGAGCTGAACTGAACTAATTGGAGCTGAAGTGAACAGGCCGCCTAAGAGTCTAAGACCGTTTTGTTTAACACACAACCTCTTCATATATTCAATTTCCTTAAGTGAAAGAAAAAAAAAATGGAAAACTCTAAACTTCATGGTTGGCATGTTCACAAAGTAAGGGCATTCCTTAACAGAAGTTATACCTTATTACATATCCTAGCCACTGCACCAATTTTCTACTTAAGAGCTGCATATTTTTATGATCATACAAATGATATCGGTGATATATATAATGAGGTGCCTTTGCTCCCATGGCTTCTGGTATTTGTTGGCGAGGTCCTTTTCTTTTTCTCATGGATCCTCAAGCAATCCTACTACTGTCGTCCTCTGACTCGGACCGCCTACCCTGAGAATCTGCCTGTGGATGAGCAGCTGCCCAAAATCGACGTTTTTGTATGCACTGTTGATCCTAACAAAGAGCCTACACTTGATGTTATGAATACAGTTATATCTGCTATGTCATTAGACTATCCTGCTCATAAATTAAGTGTTTATGTATCTGATGATGGAGCTGCTACTGTCACTTTGGATGCTATGAAACATGCTTGGGTCTTTGCAACTTGGTGGTTACCGTTTTGTAAGAGACATAATATTCTACCAATTTCTCCTAAAGCTTTTTTTCAACAGCATTTACAACAACAATCTCACAACACTCATTTCATTCAAGATTTTAAGCGACTTAAGGTTACTTCTTAATTTCCCCTGCTTTTCAAGTATTTTTGTTTTATTTAGTTTTTACTAAAAACCTGAATGTGTGACTGTACGTGCAGGAGAAATATGAGGAATACGAGGATCGAGTGCGCAGCTGGAAGGGAAGACGAGGTGATAAATATGGTAGCAAAGCTAATAAGAGAAGTGCTCAAGATCATTCACCAATTATTCAGGTTATTTTCATTCATTGTCTTATCTTCTTATTTGAAGTTTTTTTTGTTCCAGTTACCGTTGTTTATACTATTACATGACTACATGAGTATAAATTGCAACGGTACAGCTAGTGTCATATTCATTGTTGATGTGTTAATTATTTTTTTTTTCTTTGTTAATCTGTAGTTGACATTTATCTTATATACATTCTCATTTGTTTCAAAATTGGAATAATTACAGTGGGCTAAAGTTCATCATGTCCTAAATTCGCCCATTTTAGCTTTTACAAGAGTTACTCCGTACAATAATGTGGAAGATCATATGATATGTTATATGTTATTAAATATTAATGTCAGTATTTGTTGGGATATCAGGCCATGTTATATGATACATGGAAAATTGTAATTATTTTTCAACTTTCAATGTTGAATTCATTGTATTTATATCTATGGTGTGTTGGTGTGGCAGGTGATAAATGAGAGTTTCGTAGGAGATGATGATAATGCTGCTACAACAAACCCAGAAAACATCAAAATGCCCTTCCTTGTTTATGTAGCTCGCGAGAAACGGCCTTCTCATCACCATCACTACAAGGCCGGAGCACTAAATGTTCTGGTAAAATTACATTACTTTGAAGAATATATACTTACCCACACATCTTAGACAGTAAATAAAATTGCACAAGGGTATGTATAGGACTTTTATCAATCTAATTGGAAAGTTTTTCTTTTTGTTTGTTTATTTATTTGGGCCGGGGTTGCAGCAAAGAGTTTCCAGCATATTGAGCAATGCTCCTTACATACTAGTCCTAGACTGTGACATGTACTGCAACGATTCAAATTCAGCTCGTCAAGCTATGTGTTTTTATGTTGATCCTGAGATAAACCGTTCAATAGCTTGGGTTCAATACCCTCAGAAATTTCATAACATTAATGAAAAGGACGTTTATGATAGTCAGATGAGAGCATCATGGCCTGTAAGTATACATATATCTATGTACACGTTAAGTTAACATCGATCATTAGAGTCTTTGTTGTGAAGTTGATTAAGCTAAATAAGCGTGCACTGGCTCAGATAATCTATCCCGGGACTGATGGAATTCAAGGACCAATACTATCTGGTACTAATTTTTACATCAACAGGAAGGCCTTGTATGGCTTTAACATCTCTGCAGCTGGTGTGTCTGCTTTTAACCTCCTCTGTTTTTTTTTTTTTTTTTTTTTTTTTTTTTTTTTTTTTTCATTATTTTTTTTTTAAAAAAATTTGGTGGAGCCTAATTAATTAAGCGCTAGCTCATGCAATAATTATTTTCTTAACTAACATGCTCTAATTAATTTATGCAGGTAATAATGACAACATAATTGAGCTCAGACATACTTTTGGTTCTTCAAATCTACTCATCAAATCTCTTAGCCAAATTGACGAGGCTAATTATCCAAGTAAATTTTCCTCTGATTATCTACAAGAGGCTGAATTCTTAGCTACTTGTGTCTACGAAGAGGACACGCAGTGGGGTAAAAAGGCAAGTATTTCATCGTCTGATCTTGTATAATTTTTACCAACTAATTAATCTCAGCGGAGGCTGGGTTGTTACGTGTATGTGCAGGTTGGTTTTCGATATGACACAGTGGTGGAAGATGTGATGACGGGTTTTATATTGCACAGCCAAGGGTGGAAGTCAGTTTACTTAAATCCACCAAGGCCACAGTTCTTAGGTTCTGCCACCACTAATCTCAATGAAGCATTTATTCAATATTGTAGATGGAGTGCAGGCCTTCTTCAACTTGGTCTATCCAAGTATTGCCCTTTGTTTCACACTTCACCCGGAATGCCAATCCTTCAGAGGTTGATTTATTCTTGGGCTGCGTTATTCCCTCTTGATTTCTTGCCCATTTCGTGTTTTGCTATCATTCAACCACTTTGTTTCTTCTATGGCATACCATTGTACCCTAAGGTACGTACATGATTATAATGGAGTGAGACTTCTCTAGTTATTCAATAATGTATAGTAATGAAACAATTTACGAGTCCACATACATATTTATTGTGTTTGACATTGTGCGTGCTCTATTATACTGATACATGCAGGTCTCAGACCCATTCTTCATACCATTTGCCTTTGTGTTTATATCATCACAGTTAAAGCATCTATGTGAGGCTTTTTTTTGTGGAGGCTCAGTAAATGCATGGTTGAACGAGCAAAGGATTGTGGTGATAAAGGGTCTTACATCCTATGTTTATGGTACTCTTGACTGTGTTATGGGAAAGTTGGGTATTCGCGAGACAAGCTTTATGCCTACCAATAAAGCCGGAGATGATGATACAAGTACATGGTACCTGAATGGGAAATATGACTTCAGAACATCCAACATGTTTCTTGTTCCAATTGTTACAGCAGTTACCTTGAATCTTTCTTCCTTTGTTGCTGGAGTTGCAAGAGCGATAGTCAGTCAGAGTTGGGATACATTGTTTGCTCAAGCATTCTTCTCATTTTATGTGTTGATCATCAGTCTTCCTGTGATTGAAGGCATGCTGTTAAGGAAGGACAAAGCATGTATTCCTCTGCAGACTACTTTGAAATCAATTGTATTGTCTTGCTTCGTCTTGAGTTTAGGATACTTGATCTTGGTAAGGCGTTAATGGAAAGGGTGTGTGTACCCAAATGCAGCCATATACACGATACCTTGTATTTTTTTTTTTAGCCTTTTCTTTTTTGTTCTGGTTCAATAGCGGATCCATATTTATATTTAGAGGTACGTAATTAAGTTTAACAACAAATACAATTTAATAAGTGGATCATTATCATTTTTTGCCAACCTAAATTTGAGTTAATATTTAATTCTACTATTGTGTTAGTCTTTGCGTGTACGATGTAACCATCCACCCATGACAATGTATATAAATGAATAACTGGATGTGCATGAGTAACTACAAAGGTGTATATCATGTAACAATGATTGAGTAGTGTCACTTTTACTGCAATAGTAGAACGATTGATGGATTTTTGCAGATGACTATATTTTGACTGATCAATAATGAAGCGTATTGTATGGGATGATATCTAGGTAGGACCGATATCTTGTAAAAGCACGTGACCAAACCCTGAGTAATTGTGAAAAGGCATCGATATGAACCAGAAAGCAGACATATCGGCTTGTCGGAATTCGGCACGTGGCAACAGAAGCTCGACACTTGGCGCAGGAGGCTTTGCATGAATGAGAGCCACCAGTCAAGGTGGATCATTATAAATAGTAGGTAAGACCTCATTTATGAGGACATTAATTACTCTCTCTCTTTCTCTCTCTTTACTTTCTCTCTCATACTTATCTTCTTCTCTTAAACACTTTCTGACTTTGTCATCGGAGTGGTTATCCCCGGACCACCCCGGGGTTAGCTAACTTCTTCTCATTGTGTAGGTTCTCAGCTTGCCGATAGGAGTATCAGGATCTCAAGTCCGAGTTCTTGGGGAATCAGATCCAGACAGAAACAATTTGGCGCTAGAAGGAGGGGCATTTGATCACTTCTATCGCCTAAGAACCTCACACAAAAAAAAAATATATACATAACAAAAACAATCATGGCCGGAAACAATGAAACACCAGTGACAAGAAAGGTAGTAAATCAGTCAGTAGAACAGCCTCAGGTGGAGATAGTGGATGAAACCCACACCTTGGAGGATAACCAGTTTCATATGCCGATAACCTCCCCTGCAGGTGAAGGGGAGGCAGAGGATCCTATGGCGGCATTCACGCCAGATGAATTGGAGACAACAGCAAGGGTGATGAGTGCAATGAGTAGGAAGAGAAAGGAGGCTGAGGCGGCACATGCTGAAAGGGGGGCCGCTCAGGCCGATAGAGGAACACCGTACTATAACCAGGAAGAGCAACATAATCAGTTGATGAACTCGCCTAGGAGATCCCGGCATGAGTCGCCGATAAGATCGCATACAATGTCACGGCGGGTTGAATAATCCTCAAGTCACACCGTAAGTACGAGAACCCAACAGCAGAGAAGTTCGCAAGTGGATGGGCAGGCTGTGCGAACAATGGTGCAGTTAAGTGCATCTCCTTTTGCCCAGCATATTTTGGAACAGTCGATGGAAAAGGTGAAAATGCCAACTTGCAGGTATGATAGAAGAGGGGATCCAACAAGATTTATAACGTCCTATGAGGGGCACATGATGTTGTATACCAACTCAGATGCAGTCTGGTGTAAGGTCTTTCCGACTACTCTGATTGGGGCTGCAACCGATTGGTTCAATAACCTTGAAGTTGGGTCAGTAGATAGTTTTGAAAGATTGACCGAGATGTTTGTGGGTCAGTATGTCAACAATAGTGTGAACCTCTGGAGAATTGATGGCCGTGGAGTAGAAACCGGATGAATCCTTGAGGGATTATATTAGGCGATTTAATAATGAGGCAAATACAATCCCAAAACTGCAACAAGAAATAGCCGTGATGGCTTTAATGAATGGCTTGGTTGATTGTGATTTCAAACGGTACCTTACAAGGAAAAACCTGCCAACATTAGCAGCGGCGTTTAGCAAAGCTCATGACTACATTAAGAGTGAAGAATTGATGAAGACAAGTAGCAGACATGTCGTTGCCGGAAAGGGGCAAAGTCAGTACGAAGGGACATCGTCTGGAGGAAGTAGGCCGAGAGCTCCTGCCCCAAGAAGGGGAGGAGGAAGCCGGTAAGATTCGAGACCAACAAGGCTGCCAATGAGATATAGCACTTACACTCCCCTGAATACACCAAGGGCATCAATCTACTCAGTGAATCAGAATAGAGAGGATTGGTCAAGGCCGATTCCCATGAAGGCAAGGCCAAGGGATGTGAAGAAGTATTGTATGTTCCATAGGGATATAACGTTTCTTGTACTCTGTCAAACACTGTGCATCAACAAAACTTTGTTGCTATCCCTGCCGTTGTTGCAGTTCGTTATACCCATTTGGCTAATACTCAAACACTGCATCGGATGAAGTTCAGAGACTATGTCAATTTGGCTGCCACTCAGATGTCACAGTGAATGAAGTTTGAGGACACCTAAGAGACTTACATCTTTTGCTGAGAAGATTTGCTTCTATGTTCTTTTAAGCTCTATATTCTTTTGGTGAGAAGATTTATTTTTATTTATGGGTTTTTCTACATAGTGCCCCTGTGGTATTGACTTTTCTAAGCTGTGCCCACCCAATTTTTAAATTCTACACTGTACCCTCAAGGTACAAATAGTGTCTACACTGTAGCCTTCCGTTAAGTCGCCGTTTGCCAATTCCGTTACTTTTGTTTTTCCAGCCTTTTGACGTTGCAGTTAGGTTAATTTTGGTGGGAAAATTTCCCCCCAAAAGAACAGCACTATTATTCCTCCTTAAATAACCCCTTTACACTCTGTTTTTATGATTAAGGGTTTTATTTTTTTGGGTATTCCACATAGCAAGGTCAGTGTCCATTAATTCACCATGTCAAGCTCTCGATCTTCTTTTCAATCGAAATAAAATTGCGCGCTGGTGTTCATGCCTCCACGATGCAGTTGCAAGCCCCATAAATTTGCGAAGATTAAGCTTTCTTCAACCAATCGCAACCCAGGGAAAGCTTTCTTTAGATGCAATGACTGTGGATTCTTCAAATGGCTTGACGAAGCTGATATACAAGGGCTGGAGAGTTTGCAGACCTGCGATGTAGCATATCTGCACGAGAGAGTAATTGAGTTGATGAGTTACATTAAGGATGTAGTTAAGATAGGTGTTGTCATGTATGCTCTGTTGTTTATGATTATCTTGATTAAAATAGGGTGATTTATTATGATTGTTAGATAAGATAACCCTTGCTTAGTGGATGTTAAATTGTATTTTCCAGATTTGATGTTATCATGAATTATGAAAGTTAATGAAAATCTCAGTTTGAGTATGTTTTGTTTGCTGTGCGCATTACCTTTTTTTTTCATAAAACCATAAGAGAAAAAAGAGGAGAATCTAGATCACATAGTTCGCCATAAGATTAGATAAGGTGGGCAAAATTTCATCACTGTTTGACACCCCAAAAAATTACACTGTCATCATAATTAACCATGATTTTCATCCCAAAAAAATACCACCTTTCAAAATAAGCTACTAATGTTCAATCCAAAAATATACATCCCATTCACAGACTTATATAAAATAACCCTAAATCATGCATTTTGAAGATAGAATGGTATGTACTCTGAAATCAGAGCATGGACAGCCTGTTTAGTATTTTTCTTCTCTTAGGGCTTATGTATCCCTCCTCTGGCTGGGAAGCTGCATGATCAGTTGTTGGGGGAGGCTGAGTAGAAGCTTGTCCTTGTGATGACTGTTGTCTGGTTCTTGTCCTTGGAATAGGCTGGCTGGCAGAGACTGCTGCAGCAGATCTGGTACTGGGCAAAGGTTGGCTTGCAGAGACTGTTGCAGTAGCTTTAGGCACACTTGGTTGACTGATCATCAGTTCAATCAAGTTCATATTAGATGTGTCTGCAGACCTTTGGTGTCTTGTGTTCTTTTTGGGCTTGTGTGTTGGCTCCTTTGGTTTGACCACACCTTGCTGCTCTTGCCTTTCCTTCTTGGTCAGTCCACCCTTGCAAGTTAGGGTGTTATGCCCAAACTCTTTACATTTACCACATTGAACTGTGGAGCTCCTTTTGCCTTTCCTTTGTTCTCCCTCTTCTCTTCTCCTATTCCTAGATGGTCTACCAACACTTCTCTTCAATGTAGGAGGGATTAATGTAGGTACATCTAGGCTAGGCCATTGTTCAGGATCAGGAATGGGCAAAATATTGCCCTTGTAAGCTGCCTTGTACCTGGATACAGAGTACCATTCACTAACAAAATCTAAGGGATCTTTACCAGCATCTAAGATAGCTCTAATTCCATGTCTACATGGAATACCAGTGATTTTCCACCTCCCACACACACAACTCTTACTGTTAAGAGATACAGGAAGCATGCTTCTCTTGTCAGAGATTTCATACTCCCCCCTCCCTGCAGGATATGCATGACATGTCCTTGAATCCTTTGTGAGAACCCTCACCCTTTCTCTAATGTTGGGACACACCCCACCTTCCAGCCATTGCTCAGAAACCTGTTGTCTTGTGGCATGTCTCACCATTGCAATCCTTCTCACCCCTGTACAGCAAAGCAATTCAAATAATTATGCCCACAAAAAATTGTGTATACATTAACCATTCAAAATTGTAAGATGAGTTAGGCTCACCCTCAAGTAATGTCAATATAGGGTAAGTCCTGTCAACACCAATTGTATTGTTGAAGCTCTCAACAAAGTTGTTGGTATTCTCATCAGAACACAAGTTAGGGTCAAACTTCCACTTTGTCCATCTATCCAAGTCACCAATTTCTCTGAACCATTTAACTGCACCAAGACCTGCAGCCTTTTGAACCTGCTGGAGTGCCTTCTTGAAGCTAAATGCTGAGTATGCATTTGTGACATTCCAGAACAGCTTATGCATAACTACCCCAGGGTACTCAGCTTTGAAATTCTTGCACAGATGTCTTGCACAATATCTTCTATCAACTCTAGGCCAAACTACATCAAGTGCTGGATCAATGCCCTTGAAAAGAACACAAAGCAACACATAAGTTAGTAAACCACCAAAAGCAGGACATCAAATAAAACAAAATCAAGTAATAGAAACAGAAAGGAGACCTTTTGTCTATCACTCATTATTGCCCAGTCAGATCTGCCAGTTTGAGTGAGTATGTTCTTCAAGTGTGTGAAGAACCAACTCCAACTGCTCTTGTTCTCTGAGTCAACTACTGCAACAGCTACAGGGATGATTTCTTGATTCCCATCCAATGAGACAACAGACAATAATACTCCTCCATAGCCTCCCTTTAAGTGGCATCCATCTACACCCACCAAGCCTCTACACCCATTAATTAGGCCATTGAACTGAGCAGCAAAAGAAATGAAAATGGCTCTGAATTGAAGGCCTTTCTGGGGTTGTTGGACAGCTTTCCATAAACAGAATGCTATGGACCCTTGGTTTCTCTCTTTCACCATTTCACAATAACCAGTTAGATGCCCATATGATTCATCATTACTACCTTGTATCATCTCCATAGCCAGCTTTTTCATCTTGTACAAAGATGAAGTTGCCATTGTGATGCCATATCTCTCCCATAACAAACTGTTAAGGGCCTTGCCTTTAATGTCAGGTGTACACCTGATGTCTTCCAATAACTTTTTAGCTGCCCATTCACAGGTGCACATAGGGTTGTTTATCATGTTCAAATCACAAGCATGCCCAGTCTTTATGCTCTTAATAGCCCATGTGCACCCATCAAGTAACATACTAGCATGAATTCTCCAACTACATCTTATGTCAGCACATTCTGCAGTGTATCTCCTTTCCTCTGATCTTCTCACAACCAAAGAAAAGCCCTCCTGTATACAGAAATCCCTAAGTGTGTCTTTGAAATGATCCCTGTCCACAAATAGCTGCCAAGGTTTTAAGGTTATTTTTCCTATGTCAACATCTTCATAAACCTCCCCATTTTTGTATAACCTACTTATATAGTCCCCAGCATCTTCATAAGTAGCCTCATTTCTCCTAAAAGGCTCCCAATTGCCATCCACACAATTCTGATTTAACAATTCCATAGGGTTTTCAGGGTCAAATTCTTCCTCATCCTCAGTATTACCCCCTCCCTCTCCTTCATCAGAAAGTGGTTCATATTCACCATCTGATGAATTTGCAGTCCCTTCAGTAGATTCAGCATCACTACCCCCACCTTCATTAACCTTAGAAATTCCTCTACTCCTTGTCCTAGTCCTGCACGGGGGGAGCACAACCGAGTAGCGAAGCTACGACTTTGTGAAGTTTGGGTTGGAATGATAGGCACTCCCTTCAATCTTGCTGTGGAATTTGGTAGTTTCCTACCATGTGGAAAAATGACTTGTCTGGATCTAACCCTAGTCTTTTTGGTTGACTGTGAAGGTGACTCAGTAGGAACTTGGCTTGTTTTGTCATGTGTGGATGGGTTGTCAGGTGCTTTTCTGAGATTGGGACTTTGAAGACCTTGTAAGATCCTAGGGCTTCTTCTCAATGGGGGTGGGGATAAATGACTGTCACTAGGCACTAAGTTGTCATGAGGTGTAGAAAGAGAAACATGGGGTGGGGAAGGTGCAGACAGAGAGACATGAGGTGGGGAGTCTGGAGATATTTCTTCAAGTAGCCTTGGTAGTCTCCTACTGGGATTAGCAGAGAGAGGGGATGAGCTTTGAACTGTTGGTGTTTTTTTTCTTACAGGGAGTTTGTGTCTTGGTGGGTTAGATGGCCCAACATGAATAATGTGTTTGACACTTTTTGGAGGTTCCTGTGGGCCACACTCATTTGTGGGTATGTCAATGGTTTGGACATGGGGTGGTGTCATTTGTGGGCCAGACACAATGTTGGGTGGACCATGTACAATTGAGGCAGTAGTATCATTTTCAGGTGGGCCATCATTTGGATTTTGTGTTTTCCTCACAGTTTGGGCAAGATTCCAGATGAAACTAGGCTTAGCCAAACAACCCACCCACACATCAATCTCTTTCCCAGTAATCCTCTCAAACATCTTCATCATAGTCCCATCATCAACCAAATTATAACTCCTTCCACTATAGCAATAGTGTAACCCAGGGTATGTTGGCAACTCATACTGATTTTTTTTAAACTCCTCACACATGTCATTTATCACATCAATTAGCAAACATCTATCTATATCATCAATTCTTAAACTGACAGAATTACCACTGTAATGAATTTTCAAAATTCTCTCATCCATCTGCAACATACAAACATGCAAACATCCTTAAGACACTACCAATTACACCAATTACGAACTACTACAACAACATCACAAATACAATACTCATTATATTAACTCTTTCGAATTTCAACAAAAACCAAGTTTTACATGCATATATACCTTTCATTTAATCACATCCCCAAAAAATTTCAACAATTTGTAACATATAAACCCTAAATTTAGCATCTTTAAGGAAAATTTAACAAGTTTAGGGAAAATTGAACAACAAAAGAGTGCAAATTAGGGATTCAGTGTCTTACCTTCGCGAAACGAACACTTCAAGCGTCAACACAATCTTCAACTACGATCTCCTTCAGCTCGAGAAGAATTTTGATGCCGTTTTGCAGTTTTCCGCACCCAGAATTAACTTCGATCAAAAAAATGGAAGGGTTTAGGGTTTTTGATCGTGGGAGACAGAGAGATTATGTCATGAATGAATGAAACAGAGTGTTTCAGAGGGAGGAGAGAGAATGAAATGAAAAAGAGAGGGAAAGTACATTAGTTAGGTGACGGCATTAACTATCTCTGACGTCCGTCATTAATGATCACCAAAAACGGCTACAGTGTAGACACTATTTGTACCTTGAGGGTACAGTGTAGAATTTAAAAATTGGGTGGGCACAGCTTAGAAAAGCCAATACCACAGGGGCACTGTGTAGAATTACCCTTTATTTATTATTATTATTTTTTATTTTTTGTAATTTTCAGGACAACTTTTGTATAGTGTTATAATCCCAGAGTGTATTCATTTGCATTATCTTTGGTGTTATCTCTCAAATTCATACTTTTTTATACTTCCTTGACACATTACTCTATTGACTCCTTTTTTCCCCCCAAGTGACCTTGTGTGCCGATAGCAGACAAGGTCCCCTTATTACAAAATATATGGGAGCGAAAAACTCCGTTTTCCCCCCCAAGTGACCTTGTATGCCGATAGCAGACAAGGTCTACTTATTACAAAATATATGGGAGCGAAAAACTCCATTCCCCCCCCCAAGTGACCTTGTATGCCGATAGCAGACAAGGTCTACTTATTACAAAATATATGGGAGCGAAAAACTCCGTTTTCCCCCCCTAAGTGACCTTGTATGCCGATAGCAGACAAGGTCTACTTATTACAAAATATATGGGAGCGAAATACTCCGTTTCTTCCCCCAAGTGACCTTGTATGCCGATAGTAGACAAGGTCTACTTATTACAATATATATGGGAGCGAAAAACTCCGTTTCCCCCCCCAAGTGACCTTGTATGCCGATAGTAGACAAGGTCTACTTATTAAAAAATATATGGGAGCGAAAAACTCCGTTTTCCCCCCCAAGTGACCTTGTATGCCGATAGCAGACAAGGTCTACTAATTACAATATGGAAGCGTAACCGTTTTTTTTTTTTTTTTTTTTTTTTTTTTTTAAGCGGGAAAATTAGTACACGTGTCGCAAATCCTACCGCTGCTTTTTGAAATTGATTGTCGATTCAGGGCCGTTGGATCTCTGAACCGCCTTTCACTTCAACTGCCCTTTCAGTTCCTTCTTTTAGATCAAAATTCCGCCATTTTTCATTTTATTTCTCATTTTTCCAAAGTTTTCTCTCAGTGCCAATTGTGCTTCAATCAAAGGTTTACTCTTCTTACTTTTCTCGATTTCGGTCTGCGCTTCTTAGTATATTCGGCGTGCTTTTCTTCTTCATAACTTCTCGCTTTTTAAGTACATCGTATCAGCGACTTTCGTCGAAGGTATTGTCGCTCCTTAACCCCTGATTTTGCATGTATGTTGTATTTTCTCATTTTTAAATTAAATATCTGAAGATAGTGTCGAAGAGAACTTCCCTAACCTTTGTACTGCTAGGCGTCGTTTAATTAGGCAATCCCTAGGCAAAGAAACCGGTAGTAATCAGGGTAATTCATCTTCCCTTTCTGATAATATTGATTATCCATTTGAGACGTTATCTTCTGAAGAAGAAAAACGCGCTTTTATGCTACATAGGACTATTGCCCACCGCGAACGTGCCTATTATCCCACTAATCCTGATATCCCTGCCGATACTGAAATTCGTGACGTTGAGCCTGTTAGTGTTCGTTATCACTTACGCAGCTTTGCTGGGAAACGCTATTTTAATCAATACGGCACTAACGTTGGCAATATAGGTATAAACACCATGCCAAGGGTAAAGAGTACCAGTTATCAGCCTCGAGCTGCTGCCCGTGAGGCTGCTGAGGCCGCCAAAGCATCTAAGGCAGCCGAAGCCGCTAAGGCAGCTGAGTCCAGCAAAAGACCTGGGCAAGGTCAAGTTGTGAGTTCTTTTGAAGAAGAACAAGAAGCTGATATCCCTATAAACCCCCAGGAAGGTCCGTCATCTCCCGTTCATGATTCAGCCGTCAATTCGGTCTTAGGAGATGACTAGACCCAAGAAGGTAGTATCAACAATGAGAGCAGGGAAGACATTGTTGACATGACGGCAGAGGTTATCCAGGAAGAGAACCTGGACGAGGGCTATAACTCTGAAACAGACGGAGCTGAATTCCGACAACCTATTACTCTTGCCAGAGATGGAAAAGTGGCTAAGGCAAACATAAACGACGATTTTAGGAAAATGGCAATTGAAAAAGATTACTATCGTCGTGCTAAGAAATTTTTCAACTTACCTGACGGGATTGAGCTGTCAATTCCCCCTTCTGGAGCCTCGGTATTAGATTGCCCGGCAGGTTCTGTGGCCGTTTATATGAAGCATTTAGACTTCGGCCTCCGCTTTCCTTTACATCCCTTTGTTGCAAAAATCCTGAAGGCCTGGAACGTCTGTTTAGTTCAGGTGACTCCTCCCACTATTCGGGTCGTTATTGTCACCATCTGGATTATGCTGTATCGAAACTATCCCCTAACCCTTAACGTTTTTAGACGACTGATTACTCTGAAGAGAGATGGTCAGTCAGATGGGTGGTGGTCTTTGTATACCCAACCCCACAAATATACCGTCCACCCTAAGCTAACAAGTTGCAAGGGTTGGCAAGTCAGGTTCTTTTTCATGTCGGTTCCTGAGGACTTTCCTTTGAGAAGAACCTTTTTCCAGCCTCATCCTCGTTTTGATTCAATTCCCGAGAGAGATCTCGGTAAACACGAAGAGAGAGCCGTCAATCATTTTGACGTCTCAGAATTTGATGAAGGTGACGGCAAGGTCTGCATAATTCCTAAGGTGTGGGTGCCGAATGTGAGTTACATTCTGGGCAACGCGCCGTTATCTCGTGTCGGTCTCTGTTGGACTGACCATTATGGTACTGTTTATTTTATCGACCTTTTTCTTTTGTTGTTTTTTTTTTACAAAATTGTTTGCTCCTGGCTGATTGAATTTTCATTTTTTGCTCTCAGGTATTGATAAGTTGGACAACAGGCAACTCGGCTTATCTTCTGACGGAAAAAAGGGTTCTTAAACGTTGCCCTAAAGCTTCAAGCCCCTACAATACCCTTTCTACCGTTTGCGGCCGCGCTCCAGCTATCAGTGCCAAAAGAAGAGCTGAGATCATGGCTGATGACAATGCAAAAAAGAGAAAGACGACATCTCTGGCCAATCGGCGAGGTGGAGCCGTTGTGATCTCCAGCCCCAGACAACCTGAAGGGCGTGGTGGGAAGAAGAAGGACCAGTCGGAGTCCGAGAAGACTCCGCCCACCACCAAAACTAAGAGCCCTGAGGCCATTGTAAAGAAGGTTATTCAGGGGATTGAGATCGAAGATCTCACTACTGCCGAGTCCCCTCGTCAGCTTCAGCCAACCGTCACAATTGCCCCCACTACGGTTGGCTCTGATTCAAGCATTCCGGCCCTGACTTACCGGTCCAATCAATGGATTGAACGAGTCTCTGGAAGGTTTCCAGTCGAAGTTCTCAAGGGCTTCGCTGTCCCTGCTGGTCATTCCGGAGACCGTTGGCAACCCAACATGGATGTCGGCCGGAATGAATCTATGATCACCGATGACCCAATGCAAGGTGGGAATCTCGGTTATCGGCTTTTGAGCAATCTTACTTTGCTGATGGACAGACCTGCTGGTCCAATCGGCCCCCTTGCTGCTACACACATGCACAACATGATGAAGGTACTCTAACTTTTCCTTTACACATTTTTATGTTTTGTATACAACTTTGCTATAGACTTATTCTGTTTATCTTATTCTTAACTTTACATATATATATATATTTTTTATTTTTATTTTTTTTTAGGCCGTCATGTCTGGTACAGAGCTCGTTGAGATGTACCGGTACTATTAGGAGAAGCATCATCAAGCCTCCTCCAGCCAAAGTGCCATGCAGGAAATCATCAATAACGCTGAAAGAGCCTTAGATGATTTGAAGAAAATAAAAGAAACAGACGACAAGGAGATGTCGGAACTGAAGGTTAAGGCTGAGAAGGTTGCTGGTCTAGAATTGGAAGTGCAGAGTCTGAAGACTCAGATTGTTGAAAAAGATAAGGCCATTGAGCCCCTTCCTTCAGTTGAAAAGGATCTCGGCGACGCCAGAGCTAAAATAAAAAACCTTGAGTAGAAGGTTAGACAAATGGAAGCTGATAAGCCTGGTATTCGTCAGAGAGCCGTGGGCCGTTATTTAGCTTCGAATGAGTTCTGCTCCAAGCTCCAAGATCGTTTTGATGGAGGTTGGACTGCTGCTCAGAGATGTGTTGCCCATGCTGCCGGTTGGAAGAAGAAAGATTGGGTCAAAGTTGAAAAAGCTTTCAACGAGGAAGCTTACAAGATCCCTTCCGGTTTCGAGGCACAGCAATTCTCTGAAGAGGACTTGTACAATTTGGTGCCCAGTGCTGATGACGGCCCTAAAGATCCCAGCATTTTGAACTCTCCAGTGCCTGAGAACGCACAAGCTTGAAGGGGCGGCCAGTCATCACCAACATCTTCTTGTGGGTCTTGTATTATTGGGCCTTATCAGATGTAACTCTCTTTTTATTGCCTTTTGTATGTCTTAACATTTATTTTGACAATGCTGTTTTATCGGCATATACCCCTTTTTTGTGGTGATTCCTGTCGATTGTCATGTAAACTTGACTCATTTTCGTTTTCGTTGTTTATCAACTGCTTGCAAATTTAAACACCTCTTATCGTAACTAAGTTGTCTTTGCTTATCACTTGCTAATTTTCCTATTTAAACTAAACAATGTTATCGTAACTACATTGCCTTGCAATTCACAATATGCAAAAGACAGTCTGCAAAAAACAGAGATATGCAAAAGACAGTTTGCAAAAAACAAAGATTTACCTGATGATTTATCTCATATTGCCAAAAACAAAGATTTACCTGATGATTTATCTGATATCCGCAACTTTCAACAACTATCAAATTATGAAGATATCATATCATAACAACCTTTCATTTAAAAACTATCAATGCACGATATCTATCTCATTCTTTACTCCCCCAGTGTACATAGTTCGTATTAGAACTATGTACACTAGGCAGTAATCATTCGTTGCTGGTCCAGATTATAACATTGATCACCTACTTCTTTGTTGTTTTAGCCAGTTAGGTACCCTCTCAGCGATCACTTTCTGAGCTACGCCTCATATTGGCGTATACTCGAATTGATTTGGCCGGTATTATATTTTGAACCAGCAACCTCGCGAGTTAACGTATACAACTGATCAGGTTGTATATCTATCAACTTCACGGAAGCGGTTTTGAGCTGTCCGTCCCATTTAACGGTGTTCTGTTAAATGGAGGATGCCTATTCCAATACACGTTGTCTGAATACTTCTTCATTCATCACTGATACCCTTTTTCGATATCAGCTTCACATGAAAATTGTACATTATACATAGTATTTCTTCAGCACAGCCGAGTTCCATACATTCTTTAGGGGTGTCCTATCTAAAGTTTCCAGATAAAACGATCCCTGGATGACGACATCTCTAATCCGATAAGGTCCTTCCCAACTTGCCGTCAGCTTTCCATCTTCACTTCCCTTACCGGTTGCCGCAGTTCTTCGCAGTACTAAATCCCCCACACTTAACGGCCGATGAGACACTCTTCTGTTGTAGGCCCTTGACATTCTTTCCTTATATGCTGCTGACTTAACTGCTGCCTTCTCTCTAATTTCTGGCAGAAAGTCTAACTGTTGTTGTAGGAGTAAATCATTTTGGTCTTCACAGTAATGCTGAACTCTAAATGTCGGCAACCCAACCTCTGCCGGTATAACTACTTCTGTACCAAATACCAAAGTGAAAGGTGATTCACCTGTGGCTTCTCTGATTGTCGTCCTGTTTGCCCACAATATCTTCGGTATCAAATTTGCCCACAACCCCTTTGCATCTTCGATCTTCTTTTTGATTGTCGTTATAATTTGCTTATTTGCTGCTTCTGCCTGGCCGTTAGACTGTGGATGACATACTGCTGCATAAGCAAATTTCACCTTGTACATCATTAAGAGATCTTTGACTGGCTTACAATCAAATTGGGTTCCGTGATAAAAAACCATCGCCATCGGCAGCCCAAATCTTGTGAAGATACTCTTCCATATAAACTTCTTCACTTCTGACGCCGTTATCTTTGCAACTGGTTCTGCTTCAATCCACTTTGTGAAATAATCTATCCCCACTATCATCTGATTCCCCAAGAACTCGGACTTGAGATCCTGATACTCCTATCGGCAAGCTGAGAACCTACACAATGAGAAGAAGTTAGCTAACCCCGGGGTGGTCCGGGGATAACCACTCCGATGACAAAGTCATAAAGTGTTTAAGAGAAGAAGATAAGTATGAGAGAGAAAGTAAAGAGAGAGAAAGAGAGAGAGTAATTAATGTCCTCATAAATGAGGTCTTACCTACTATTTATAATGATCCACCCTGACAGGTGGCTCTCATCCATGCAAAGCCTCCTGCGCCAAGTGTCGAGCTTCTGTTGCCACGTGCCGAATTCCGACAAGCCGATATGTCTGCTTTCTGGTTCATATCGATGCCTTTTCACAATTACTCAGGGTTTGGTCACGTGCTTTTACAAGATATCGGTCCTACCTAGATATCATCCCATACAATTAAAATTGTTTCTGTCTGGATCTGATTCCCCAAGAACTCGGTCTTGAGATCCTGATACTCCTATCGGCAAGCTGAGAACCTACACAATGAGAAGAAGTTAGCTAACCCCGGGGTGGTCCGGGGATAACCACTCTGATGACAAAGTCAGAAAGTGTTTAAGAGAAGAAGATAAGTATGAGAGAGAAAGTAAAGAGAGAGAAAGAGAGAGAGTAATTAATGTCCTCATAAATGAGGTCTTACCTACTATTTATAATGATCCACCTTGAAAGGTGGCTCTCATCCATGCAAAGCCTCCTGCGCCAAGTGTCGAGCTTCTGTTGCCACGTGCCGAATTCCGACAAGCCGATATGTCTGCTTTCTGGTTCATATCGACGCCTTTTCACAATTACTCAGGGTTTGGTCACGTGCTTTTACAAGATATCGGTCCTACCTGAATATCATCCCATACAATTAGCCCCCCAAGTGAGGACGCATGATCACACATAATCGTTCTCAGTTAATGTAGCCGACAAACTTAACCTAACTAAACAAACTTTGGGTTCCACTTCTCATTCTTCGAATTTTACCTCATTTTGGAAGTTTCATGTGATAACGTTTCTTGTACTCTGTCAAACACTGTGCATAAACAAAACTTTGTTGCTATCCCTGCCGTTGCTGCAGCTCGTTATACCCGTTTGGCTTATACTCAAACACTGCATCGGATGAAGTTCAAAGACTATGTCAATTTGCCTGCCACTCAGATCTCACAGTGAATGAAGTTTGAGGACACCTCAGAGACTTACATCTTTTGCTGAGAAGATTTGCTTCTATGTTCTTTTAAGCTTTATATTCTTTTGGTGAGAAGATTTATTTTTATTTATTATTATTATTTTTTATTTTTTGTAATTTTCAGGACAACTTTTGTATAGTGTTATAATCCCAGAGTGTATTCATTTGCATTATCTTTGGTGTTATCTCTCAAAAATTTATACTTTTTTATACTTCCTTGACACATTACTCTATTGACTCCTTTTTTCCCCCCAAGTGACCTTGTGTGCCGATAGCAGACAAGGTCCCCTTATTACAAAATATATGGGAGCGAAAAACTCCGTTTTCCCCCCCAAGTGACCTTGTATGCCGATAGCAGACAAGGTCTACTTATTACAAAATATATGGGAGCGAAAAACTCCATTCCCCCCCCCCCAAGTGACCTTGTATGCCGATAGCAGACAAGGTCTACTTATTACAAAATATATGGGAGCGAAAAACTCCGTTTCCCCCCCCCCCAAGTGACCTTGTATGCCGATAGCAGACAAGGTCTACTTATTACAAAATATATGGGAGCGAAATACTCCGTTTCTTCCCCCAAGTGACCTTGTATGCCGATAGCAGACAAGGTCTACTTATTACAATATATATGGGAGCGAAAAACTCCGTTTTCCCCCCCAAGTGACCTTGTATGCCGATAGTAGACAAGGTCTACTTATTACAAAATATATGGGAGCGAAAAACTCCGTTTTCCCCCCCAAGTGACCTTGTATGCCGATAGAAGACAAGGTCTACTAATTACAATATGGAAGCGTAACCGTTTTTTTTTTTTTAAGCGGGAAAATTAGTACACGTGTCGCAAATCCTACCGCTGCTTTTTGAAATTGATTGTCGATTCAGGGCCGTTGGATCTCTGAACCGCCTTTCACTTCAACTTCCCTTTCAGTTCCTTCTTTTAGATCAAAATTCCGCCATTTTTCATTTTATTTCTCATTTTTCCAAAGTTTTCTCTCAGTGCCAATTGTGCTTCAATCAAAGGTTTACTCTTCTTACTTTTCTCGATTTCGGTCTGCGCTTCTTAGTATATTCGGCGTGCTTTTCTTCTTCATAACTTCTCGCTTTTTAAGTACATCGTATCAGCGACTTTCGTCGAAGGTATTGTCGCTCCTTAACCCCTGATTTTGCATGTATGTTGTATTTTCTCATTTTTAAATTAAATATCTGAAGATAGTGTTGAAGAGAACTTCCCTAACCTTAGTACTGCTAGGCGTCGTTTAATTAGGCAATCCCTAGGCAAAGAAACCGGTAGTAATCAGGGTAATTCATCTTCCCTTTCTGATAATATTGATTATCCATTTGAGACGTTATCTTCTGAAGAAGAAAAACGCGCTTTTATGCTACATAGGACTATTGCCCACCGCGAACGTGCCTATTATCCCACTAATCCTGATATCCCTGCCGATACTGAAATTCGTGACGTTGAGCCTGTTAGTGTTCGTTATCACTTACGCAGCTTTGCTAGGAAACGCTATTTTAATCAATACGGCACTAACGTTGGCAATATAGGTATAAACACCATGCCAAGGGTAAAGAGTATCAGTTATCAGCCTCGAGCTGCTGCCCGTGAGGCTGCTGAGGCCGCCAAAGCAGCTAAGGCAGCCGAAGCCGCTAAGGCAGCTGAGTCCAGCAAAAGACCTGGGCAAGGTCAAGTTATGAGTTCTTCTGAAGAAGAACAAGAAGCTGATATCCCTGTAAACCCCCAGGAAGGTCCGTCATCTCCCGTTCATGATTCAGCCGTCAATTCGATCTTAGGAGATGACGAGACCCAAGAAGGTAGTATCAACAATGAGAGCAGGGAAGACATTGTTGACATGACAGCAGAGGTAAAATTCCAAAATGAGAAGTATGAAACTTCCAAAATGAGGTAAAATTTGAAGAATGAGAAGTGGAACCAAAAGTTTGTTTATTTAGGTTAAGTTTGTCGGCTACATTAACTGAGAACGATGATGTGTGATCATGCGTCCTCACTTGGGGGGCTAATTGTATGGGATGATATCTAGGTAGGACCGATATCTTGTAAAAGCACGTGACCAAACCCTGAGTAATTGTGAAAAGGCATCGATATGAACCAGAAAGCAGACATATCGGCTTGTCGGAATTCGGCACGTGGCAACAGAAGCTCGACACTTGGCGCAGGAGGCTTTGCATGGATGAGAGCCACCAGTCAAGGTGGATCATTATAAATAGTAGGTAAGACCTCATTTATGAGGACATTAATTACTCTCTCTCTTTCTCTCTCTTTACTTTCTCTCTCATACTTATCTTCTTCTCTTAAACACTTTCTGACTTTGTCATCGGAGTGGTTATCCCCGGACCACCCCGGGGTTAGCTAACTTCTTCTCATTGTGTAGGTTCTCAGCTTGCCGATAGGAGTATCAGGATCTCAAGTCCGAGTTCTTGGGGAATCAGATCCAGACAGAAACACGTATCAAACTATTAACGAATTATATTATTTGAATTCCATGAAACTTAAGATGTGATGACCAGTAAACTTCCTTATATATCCATAAAACTACTTATATACCCAGAAATAAGATTACCTTGTAGAGGAACTAGAGATCAGATGAGTAATTGAATAAGATGCGGAAAACTTTTGTATACACCCGGTTTTCAGTAATTTATTGTACATCGGGTACACTTTTGTCAGATTTAGTGTCACTTTTGTCAAATTTAGTGTCACTTTCATCAAATTTATCAATGAAGCATAAATAATTCTTTTATATGTCAGGGTAACTTTTGTGCGTTTTAGTGTAACTTTGGCACATTTTATTATCACTTTATAACAGATGTTCAGTAATTTACTAAACATCCGTTTTATTTAAAAGTTAATCATGCTATACAAAGTTTGATGCAAATATGTCAATTATGAAAAACAAACCAAGTTTTAAATTATTATTGGATTTTTTTCTAGTAGAACTCATTTCTTACCTTTTTGTATTGATAAATGCCTATTCCTATCCTTAAGACCCTAACCTATAAAAGCACCAAGACGGCAAGACCCAAGTAAGGATTGCCTCAAGTAAAGCTTTGCTTATCTACAGTACGTGTTTGGACTTTTTTGCCCTAAAAAAAAATCTAAATACACTGCTTTTGTTTATTGTCTGCTGGGTAGACCTGACAATCCTAACCTAGACCCGATAATCCAACCCATGACCCGAAATCGACCCGAAAACAACCAGACTCGACTCGAAGTGGAATTGACCCAAAACTTGAAATGCCCCGACCCGAAACAACTTGACCTAAAGTTGACCAGATACCTGAATTGACCCTACCCGAAGTTGACCTGATATCGGAAGTGACCCGACCTTAATTTAACTTGAACAAATTGACCTAAATAGACACGAAACCCGAAGTGACCTGTACTAAAATTACCTTATATCTAAAATGACCAAAATTAATTTAAGCTAAAGACTTGACCCGAGCAAACCGAAATAAAAAACAATTGCAATCAAACTGACTTAATTTATTTATTTTATTAATTTGTAATTAATGTGTAACAGTGTAATAAAGTAATTTACAAATTTTGAGTATTACTTTTCTCTACTTCTTCAGTCTTTTCTCTATTGAGTTATACGAAGTAAGTTATTAAAAATCGTATAAAGATTGAAAATTAACCACTATTCTACAGGTTTTGTCCATAAGATTAAGAAAAAAAATTAATAAAGCTTGAAATAAAAGTCACAATTCTCACAAAGTCTGGAAAAAAAATACTTTGTAATACAATAATAATTAGCACATAACATGATGTTCAATACCAAATGAAATTACAAGGTCTGATAGGCAAAGATAGCAACCGACCCGAGTATGACCCGACCCGAAGTTAACCCAAAAATTGACCCAACCCGAACTGACCCGACCCAAAATTGACCCGATACCTGAGCCGACCCAATATCTGTTGAACCGAAATCAACCCAAAACCCAAAATGACCCGACCTGTTCCAAACTTGACCCGATATTGACCAAACTTGTCCAACAGTCCAAGAGGTATTGTTGCTTGAAAAAGCAAGCGAGCATCTTGAAAAAGATATCGCTGCCCAAGTAGCTATGGAGAAATAAAGGGAACTACAGGGCTGGTTTTATTTCAGATTTATATTATGCATTATTCCAATTATTGTTACTTACATGGAAGCAATGTATCATTAATTCAAGAAGTTCAACATTGTACTCTTTTTGTGATCGTAAGATCAACTTTTGGTAACATTTTATATGATGGCAGTTGTTTTTCCTCTCCTTCAGAAATGAGCTTAAGCCTTAGAACGTTGTGTGATCAGATGACATTACACATTGTAGAATTGTATAAACTTACGGGTTGATCTTTCATTAATCGGGGCAAAACATATATATACAATGCTAATTCCTAGTGTTACCTTAATTAGGTTATTAGAAATTAGGAAACAATATAAAAGATAATATCAAATATTCCCCAAAATATAAGTGTTACTCATAATTCCAGAGGGAGCACATACTCCAATCTCTGTCAAACTAGACTTTGAGGTTACTAATAATGCCGCAGAATGTGAAGCGTGCATTATTGGATTAGAAGCAGCAGCTAGCATAGGTGTGAAAAAATTAGAGGTGTATGGAGATTCCAGTTTGATTATAAATCATATACCAAAAAAAAAATGGAAAATAAAGAACTCCACAATGATATTATACCAAGCACACCTAGAGCAACTCATCGAGCATTTTGAATATATTGACTTCAAATATCTCCCAAGGGATGATAATCAATTTACCGATGCGCTAGCAAAATTAGCCTCAATGATCAACAATCCAGATCACTTGAATATGATGCCATTATGCGTTGATAGAAGAGAACTACCATCATATTGCAACGCAATAGAGGAAATAAATGACATTGAAGGCAAAATCCTTGGTATGATCATATCCACCAATATATTACTCATGGCACATATCCCGAAAATACTTCATCGAAAGACAAACGAGCCTTACGAACACTTGCGGCTCAATACGGTCTATTAAATGGCCAATTATGCAAAAAAGGACCTAATGGTTAAAGTTTTTCGTGTATAGACCAACCCGAAACCACACGCCTTATGGAGAATACTCATAAAGGTGTTTGTGGACCTCACATGAATGGTAAAATTCTTGCAAAAATAATTTCTCGACAAGGGTACTATTGGTCCACTATGGAACATGATTGCATACAATATGTCAAAAAATGTCCAGAGTGCCAAATTTTTGCTAATTTACAGCACCTTCCACCATCCGAACTATATAATTTCACTTCCCCTTGGCCCTTTTCAACTTGGGAAATTGACATAATTGGAAAAGTCTCTCCAACAGTAGTAGGAGGGCACGAGTACGTATTAGTAGCTATCGATTACTTTACCAAGTAAATCGAGGCTGATTCTTACGTGAATATCACTTCTAAACATGTCGCAAAGTTTCTCGAACGAAACATATTTTGTAGATATGGAGTTCCACATGAATTAATAAGTGATCAGGGATCTCAATTCAAAGCTGAAGTCGAGACCCTCTTAATTCGTTATAAAGTAAAACATCATCACTCATCCCCATACAGACCTCAAATGAATGGAGCTGTAGAATCGACAAATAAAAATATAACAGTCATCATTAAGAAAATAGCAGAAAATCATAAAGACTGGCCGAATAAGCTACACTTCACACTATGGGGTTATCGAACGTCTATACAAACATCAATAGGAGTAACTCCATACTCCCTAGTTTTCGGAATGGACGTAGTTCAACCAGTCGAACTGGAAATACCATCCTTACGCATCGTACTCGAAAGTAAGCCGTCGGAAGCTGAATGGGTAAGAGCGAGGTATGAAGAGCTTTTATTGCTCGATGAACGACGATTAAGAGCTTTGCATCATGTACAAGTCTACCAAAGGCTCATTGCGCGTCATTTCAATGAAAGGGTGAAACCTAGAAACATAAAAGAGGCTGACTTTGTACTAAAAGAGGTTAGGGGTCCACCTACCGATCCAAGAGGGAAATTCAAACCTAATTGGATCGGTCCCTACCACGTAATTGAAATTCTATCAGGAGGAGCCGTCAGCTTAATGGACATTGGAGGAGATAAAATTCGCCAATTAATAAACATTGATCGACTTAAAAAATATTACATATGAAATCCGGATTACTCGTTCATTCATACAACCAACTTTAATTAGCATTCAACTGAAGGATTCTAAGTGTTATGCATTTTACCGAATAAAACGATAAAATACATAACACTTGGGGGGGGGGGGGTTAATTTAATAATAAGCCATTTAAGTGTTCAGATTTTTTCTCAAACTTCACGAAAAAAATCTTCACACTTGGGAGGGTAATAGCACAAAAATAAGAAAATTTTTTCGAGACATTTCTAGTACAGGTGTCGCGCGCAACTGGAATAGTTGCGCGCGGATGTCACACGCAACTCATTCAGTTGCGCGTGACAGGCAGGCACCACCTGATCGTAAACTGCGAATCCGGACTTTTTTTGTTTGAACGAAGCTGCAACTTCTACTTACGATAAAAGGAGGGCGTTTTGTGAACGTAAACATATACTCGGACAATGTAAAAATTAAACTTTGATTTAATTCTTTTTAAACAAAGTTTGATTAATTTTTTCATTTAATTTCTACCTAAGGAGTTAAAGAAAAAATAAAAAAAACACATAATAAAAGAATTAGAACTACACAATGACCTGATTTCGTGATACGAATACGTAGGCAATCTATATGATTCGGTTATATCAAAAATATCAAAATATAAAGCTCATTTTTTATTTCATTCAAATTCAAAAGAAAAGAAACATTGTTGAACTAGATCATAAATAAATAAATAAATAAATAAATAAAAAACATAGTAGTGATTACACTTTATTAAAAAAAAAAAAAAAAAACCAATAACGAAATTGTATAACACTCTAAGGTTTTACTATGTCCTCAATTTTCACGGATGATGGAGGAGTAGTTTCCATCGCAGTATTTTCAGAAACCTTAGAGCTCTCTCCTACATTCTTCTTCTTGACCCATACATTGCTCTTCAATTTAGGAATAGGAGCCTTTTCAACCTTTTTCCCTTTTTCCGAAGCTTTTGTTAGAGTCCTCTTTCGGGTTTGTTGCTAAGGTTTCTTGATTATCACACCTTTTTGTGCGGGTTTGGAGGGAGCTTTCCTTTTGGATTCCTTCGAACGCGCCTTAGGAGATGAGAAGTCCAATTTTCTTCTCACTCCTTTGTTTTGGCCACTAGGAGGGGTAGTGGTGGCTGAATGCATTAAAGCCTTAGGTGGATTGCGAGCCATAGCAGTTTGATATTGAGAACGAGCCTTGTTTAACTCACCCTTATTCGCCGCATTTATCCAAGCCTTATAAAAGGAAGATAATACAATCCTCGCAGTAGGATTTTGTACTACCCACCTTGGAAGACTTGACCAATACTCTATCCAACGAAAAATTCGCTCGGGTTTAAAAGTCACATCTTTGGGGGCATCACAGTCTTGTGGGGGAATAATCTGTTTCATCCCGTATTGTCTCATTACCCTGCAAGGAAAAATGTAAGTAGCACTAGATAGGCCTAAAAGCCTAATGTAAGGGCAATTTTGACTACTCCCAACCATACTATTTATGTTCCACCAAGGAATCACAAAACGTATGTTAGGAACCCCGTGATAGAAAAACGACATCCATTCCTCTTCATTCTTGTGCTTGTAAAGGATTCGACGTCCAGGGAATGTCCGTACTCCATTAGCCTCAATATTTTGTGGCTGATCAACTATTCACAAACGCTCCATGAGCCAAATCTGAAAAAATAAGAAAAAAAAACTTATGTGTAATAGGAGTGGACTTCCCGTAAAACCATTTTCGTTAGGGTCTCCTCTAAGGCGATTCAAGCATAAAATGGTTTCCGCCAAAGCCAAAGGAGCGGGTGAATGACATCCCTCTATTTGCTCTACTACGGACACTATGGAATAATCTCCATATTCTTTGCCTGTCCTAAGTAAACAATTGACAACATGACAATAGCATAGAGCACAAATAAAACGTTGTTTAGTCATGTTGTCACGAGGGGCGACAAAATGTTCAATAAATTGAATTAAATTCACGCCTTCTTCAGTTCCAATATTAGTCATATCATTGTCAGACCAGCCAAAAAATCTTTGGAATATAGGTTTGAGATTTGACAATGGGAGCGAATAAGTCACAGGGAGAGTATTTGTAGGGAAGCCTAGCAAGGCCTCAAACTCACCAGGAAGGGGAATAATTTCGTCCCCTTTAAATAAAAAGAGATGGTGGTTGGAATCCCAATGGTTAACTGCGGCATGAAAGAAGTCAAAATTAATCACTAATTGCATATAGTTCAATAGAGGATCTAGGTAATAAATATTGAAAGCTAGTTTGTCCTCGTTTGAAAGGGAGGTGACCCAGTGCTTCAAACGTTGTTCCAGGTTTTCACCATTGTTCAAATAATAAAAAAAAAGAGAGAGAGTAAGAATTTAGAGAAATTATTCTTTTTAGTTCTTATGATATTACTAAGCGAATGAATGCGAGATGATCAAAAGCTTACACGAAACCATGCTTAAATAGACCCAAGAGGGGCAAATTTTCGGCAATTTTTGCCCGAAGGAAAGCTCATAAACAAGTGGCGCGCGCAACTCATGAAGTTGCGCGCGACATCCGCGCGCAACTAAATCACATGCGCGCGACAGCCGCTCGCAACTTTTCCAGTTGCGCGCGTCTTCTCTGTCGCGACATGTGATTTAGACTTATTTCCGTATTTTGGTTTACATAATGACGGAATCTTGACGAAACCTTAAGACTAATCATACGCTTTCCTTTTGCTAACTCTTGTGTCCCTTTTCTTTCCTTTTTATTTTCTTTTTCTTACTTTTTTTTTTTCCTTTTTCCTCTATTTTTTTTCCTTTTCTCCTTTTTATTCCTTTTTCCTATTTTCTTTTGTTTTTGTTATTATTTTTTCGAGGAGGGTAAGTCGGGAACCCTTTCCCTCCCTCGGAAAAATTTTGCTTTTTTTTATGCGTACACATGGAAACAAAAAAAATAATAATAATATAAATGACATATACAAAAAAAAATAAAAATAAAAGAGTGTCATATGTACAACAAAAACAAAATAATATGTACATTTTTTTCCTATAAAAAAAATATAATAATATAACAAAATGTGTATAAAAGGACTCAGGGTGCTTTGCGACTGCTAGACGGTTGCTGTACATCCTACAAAATTCCAAACCGAAGATTAATACATGAAATGTAATAACTTCGTCGAAAAAGAAAAGAAATAAAACTTACCGCAACCATTTGACGATCACGGCATGACAAAGTCACGAGGGCTCTCCGATAAGCAGCTCGGGAAGCACGTATGGTCCTCACCATGCTGCTCACGGTCTCCCACGGAACCTGTTCCAAGAATACAGGGACAGTTAGTAAATAAATGTATATGAAGCAAAAAATAGAAATACTTTAAGTACATATACAAAAAGACATACCGACTCAACCGTCTCAAGAAAAAACGATATCCCCTCATCATCCTCCGCTCCTGGAAGGATCTCACGAATTACCGATCCAACAACATCGGTATACGTGATCTCCGCTGAAGGAGGCACCCAACCGCCTAGCTCGACCCGCTAAAAAAAAAAGGGGGTCAAAGTTCCGAAGAAATAAAGAGAAACAAAAAAGAGGGAATTGAGATATTAACCGGAACAAAGGCTGGGAAAGGAGTCAGCCTAGATGCAATGAAGGCCAGATAAGAAGCATCCGGCAGCACCAGCTGATCCGCTGGATAACCAAGGATCACCTGTGCTTGATCCTCGGTCGACAGCAAATACGGACGTAACATCCGGATCGGAGGATCCACAGGAACCACAGGCTCCTCTGACGAATGCTGCCAGAGGACGCGCTCGCCTAAAAACCAAGCGTCCGTCCTCTGAAGCACCGGGAGTCCCGAGTAAAGGGCCTGGAACTGGCAACAAACCATGCCAGACCGGATATCCTCAGGGACTCCGATAATCAAACTCCAAGGACGGAGATCGATCTAATACAATCACATGAAAATCATCAAAATAAAACAAAAGTATATAAAGAAAGATACACATGTGTTGTCAAAATACTCACCGACGCACGGGTCGCTGAAAGAATCCTCAGGCGAAAGTCGCCGGCTGAAGTAGCTCGCCTCTTCTTAATCGTATCCAGTCGATGGCCGATAGGAAAGCGAGCATCCCCGAACATCCTGGGGGCTAGGAAAGGCAGGTACGAACATCCCCAAGCCTAAACAAAAGAAAAACGGCCTAAAAAGAGAGAAATAAAAAGGTAAATATTAAAAGAAATTTAAATTACGTACCTCAAGCATACGACCATGCCATGTAAGGGAGATCCGAGGCACCTCGATAGCTACCACAGGATCCACTACCAGGGTCGCCTTGCCCATAGGTCTAAGCATACGGGCATATGACACCTCCGCCCAGTTTAGGTTACTTACCTGCCCTAAGTCTCTGAGGCAAGTAAGTAACCCGATAGAGAAACGCTATCCCCGATCACTCAAGAGAGTGACGGAAAGAATATGGGCAATGTATATCCGAGCCAGCTGCTCAGGTGTACACTGCCGGTCAACCTCGTCAGCCGACAGCTCGTCGGCAAGAATCGAGTACGGACAAATGAGGATATACATGAAGGATCGCCACCTGACGATCCCCCATGAGATCTCTCAGCCTCAAGTCCTGCCTCGTTACGGCCTCTATAGCTACGGGCTCACCCACAAAAGGAAAACCCGTAATCATAGAAAAGTCGTAAGGGGTGACCGTCATCTCTCCCCACGGAAAGTGAAAAATGTTGGTGGAATCCCACCAAAACTCTAGCAATCCGCGGAGGAAAGCTGACGAAGCGGACTGACTCGACAAATCCCGAAGAGCCGCCAGTGCGTGACCGATCCCTGAAAGCTCCACAATATCCTTTACCACATCTAGTTAGCTCCTAAAGAGGGTCCGCAAGTCACCAAAGCCATATAGACGCATGCTAGACTCACTCTAAAATGAGAGAACCAAAATAATAAAAAAACGGTTATTAAAAGAAAAGAGGGAAAGGAAAAGAATGAAGATGTGAAAAACTCACGATGCCGCGCCACCCTCGAACCGAGCCGTGATGGTATGGATCCCACTTAAGGACCCTAGAATCCCAGTGGGGAGGAGCATCCCAAACCATATCCTCCTTGCGACGACGATCGGCCGCGGCGCGTCGCTCTCGAACCTCCTCACGAGGCCGGGTCACCCTCTTTCGAGGGCGCACTACCTTGTCAGGACCGGCCAGAATCTCCTCTGCATCGACGAATGGAGGCGAGTCCATGCTATGATAGATGAGGTTTCTCTATTAGTTTACTTTCTTAACTAAGCTACCGATAGGACAAAACACAAAAATCGAATGCCACCCATACTTGGGGGCTACGATCCTGCAGTTTAACTCAGTAAATGGGGGCTTTTAACACCCATAAAAGCCATCCTATACCAATTTCAACTAAGCATTCAAGGGATTATATTAAAAAATCTCAAAGAATCAATCATTCTCAGGCGAATAATAGTAACACCAACACAATTATCGTCTACCAAACAATCTTGAAGTTCGAATATGGAAAAAACAAGCTAAGTATGCACTTCGCGCCATTTTTCAATTTCAAAATTTACAAAATGTGAATTATGAAAGTAATACTATTTCTAATACTATAATCTACTTCATAATCAACAAGTATAACCAAAATGAGCAAGAAAAGCCACAAATTCGAGCAGAATTCGAACAAAAAAAGGCAAGAATGAACTTAAACAAAGAAATGCTCATACAAGGTCAATACTTAACCATTTTTCATGAAATTTGTTGCAAATCATTCCTTCAACATAGCATAATAACATGGAGCAAACAATTTCAAGAATAATGGACCAAATTAAAAACTCACTAATTCAAAATTTGGGGTTTATTGTTCAAAAATCGCTCAAATGCCAACCAAGAATAAACGAAATAAAGCAAAAAACTTACATTTGATTATGGAAAATGTGAATTAAGAGCGAGATTTGCTTCCTCTAGCTTCGAAAATCGCAAAAAATCCGAGTTCTATAGAGAGAGAAAGGAACAAAAATGGAGGAAGGAGAAAGAGTGCGAAATGAAAAATCGCACCTGCGATTTCCTTTTTACTGAACTGAATATCGCACGCAACTTCAGAAGTTGCGCGCGACATACCAGCGCAACTCAGAACGATGCACGCGCCTGGCCAGCGCGACCTACTGAGTTGCGCGCGGATACTACTCACTAAAATGACCAGTATCCAGATTTTGATCCATTTGATCATTTTTCAACGGTTTTTGCTCATTATTAGACGTAATGGCGCGCAAATTATCAAAATTTTTTTTAATTGCTTTGCATTTGTAGTTTATTTTCTTCTTTGATAGTTTTTTGCATCATTTTCCACGCACACCGTGCTTTGTGCCTTCCCCAAGCTTACGTTTTGAACAATTTTCGTAAGCATGCCTTAAGACATTCTGTGGTGGTGCTTTACGTAAAAGCACCCATAGACAGGTTTGTCATTTTACTATACTGACGTTATAAGTGTCCGGGTTTTCTTCTTTTTCACGTCTGAAGCAAAAGGATCGGAAGGCGTTTTCATGCAGCGTAAAAATGCAAATGGCGTAGCGTACAACGTAAAATTGTACGGCGTAGGTGTTGCGTAAAATTTCACCTCAGCCCAAGCTTTGCGAGATCTACCTCTCGGAATTAAAAGGTAGACTATAAACTGTAGGCGTTAGCTCACGAGTCGACAGGTACGCCGAACCTTCAGGAACAGGCACTTCTTGAATGGAAGCAAATACGGTAGTTAGTGAGCTTACTAACTTACCGGACAGTGAGGGTGTCCGTCCACCCCCTGTATAAAGAGCGACGAAACAGTGTCGCACCCATGTAGTCACGTGCCCCCAGTCCTGAGACACGTGTACTCATCTTGTGGACAAAACTGCTGAGAGAGTTGCTGACTTTCTTCTCTCTCACTGGATTTGGATATATGCCTCCAGTCCCGAGACATGTATTTCTATCTTGTGGATATCCGGTTCAAATACCGGACCCGGCTCGAATGTCGGACCACTTTTCGGTTCGAATATCAAAAACCCTTTTTCTATTATTGTTACTTTGTTAAAGTCAGGCTAAAGTTTCAATGACATATCGAGGGACTTTAGACCAACGATGACATGATTGAGAGGAAATCATCCCCTTTTACGCTTTCTAAAACCGATCTCTTCTCATGACTTGACATCACCTAGAATACATTTACTTGTAAAAGTATTCTACAATTGCGAAGGATCAATCTAGATTCTTTAGCGCGTTAAGACTAGAGAAAACTTTCTCTAGCCTTAATAGCTACTTGTTTCAAACACTTAGCAAACCAAGGACTGTTTCGACATCCTTATTGAAAGATTCTCTAACCTTAGAGAACTTCGCAGAATGAGTCTCGGATTTTTCCTTAACTACTTTGATCATCGTCTATCCTAGACTCGATCAATGTGGGGGCTAACTGTAGACATCTACTTTTGGCCTCCTGTCCTGACAGGAAGTGCAATGACGATAAATAAATCCATCTTCATGTTGGATCAAAATGAAGAATACTTATGGATAACTGGTTAAGCCACAAAACACAAAAGACTAGCCCGAATAAAAGAACAAGACCAATGCAAGGTCTAATTAACTAAACCCGATCATAATTAGGCTTTAGCCCGTGCTTAAAACCCAATAATGACCGATTTAGGAGCGTCTAGGTTAAAATTTAAGCTTTCGCGGAAAATGTCGAGCGCATCTCAAAAAGTCGCGCTTAGCAGCCGCGCGCAACTTCAGTTGTTGCGCGCTACACTTGCTGCGGCAAAATGCTCTAAACCTTAAACCTAATCATTCCCTATAAGTAAGACCCTAATCCAAGGCTTAAACACACAATAAATAACCTCAAATTCTGGCAGAATACTTGTGAACTTGTGCTTCCTAACCCTCTTATCCTAAACACTCACCCTTTTCGATACTTTGTTACTACGGTGGAGGTTCCTCAACAAGAAGGAATCCATAAGTGTTCTAAATAGAGATCTAGCAAAGAGAAGTGGTAAATTCCCGAGCACTTAGTTAAATCACCTTTATTGTCTTGTTTAAAAGAACTTTAATTAATCAATTAGTGTTGTTTGATCACCTTTAAAATAATTAATCAATCAATTCCACATAGTTTCTTTCGTTAAATAAAGATTAAAATTGAATGAAATAATTGTTGGTGGATCACTTAAGTCAAGGCGAATATTGTTTATTTTCTTGTTCTTTTCACGAATTTGATTAAATAAGAATAACGACCTCACGATGTAATTCCTACGTGAATTCATGTGTGTAAATGAAATCAACTAACATAGTTTTAGGTATCACGTTGCATATATTGTTTGGTAATGAAATTGTGCAAAGGAAGAGCTAGTAGAGGCCGCACTAGGGCTAGGATCGCGATTCCCCTCTAAAGGGAACGTTATCTTAGTACCCTCGCTCCCGAACTCATTTCTGGTTTCTAGACCAAATTGGGCATGGGTAAACTTATGATTATTCATGCTAAATATCCCTTGAATTCTACTTGGGAGAAAGGCATGAACGAGTTTTATGGGTTTTCCTAAAACTTATTGGCGACTCCTACTTGTTCCTTATAAAAAAGCGTTTATGATATAATAATCTTTAATTCAAGGTCTCCCAAACAGTCAGGAATTCAAATCCTAATACACCCTAACAAGTGTAAAGTCCTAGGCTTTAAAGGGCCATAGGCATCTAAGGAGAAGGATCCCCTACGATGGGAACACCCTCCTTACTGGTTGCTAGATAAGCTAGCTGAGAAGGGCATGCTTGACTCGTACGTCATAAAGTCTAAGTTCACTTACACTCGGACGGACAACAAATCCGAGAAGAAGAATGATAAAGAAAAATGTGATGGAAATAGTACTACTTCAGGGTTCGTGGCCGTTAAATTAGACGGCTTTGCTACAGGCGGCCCGACCATGAAAGGAATTAAGCAAGATGATTGGAAGTTGGGGAATGTGATACAAATCGAAAGGGTGAAGGACGAACCTTTTCTAGAAGTAACGGTCAGCGATTCAGACCGAGGCGAGATTAAAGCCCTTCACAATGATCCTATGGTATTCATCATGAAGGTTGCCAACTTGAAGGTCGGCTGAGTGATGGTAAATACTGGCAGCTAGTCCAATATAATCAATCTTGATGTCTAAAGAATTTGAAGTTTCTAAAAGATGCCCTTCAAGATATTTTCTATCCACTTGTTGGATTTGGTGGAAGTATCATTAACTTAGTCGGATTCATCAAGAAGGGAGAAGGAAGGGACATGGTTGTCCGGTTCCTGGTAGTCATCAAAGAGCTTACTGGCTATAACGTTATCCTCGGCCGCCCTACTTTAACAGCAACTAAGGCATTAATTGTCCCCCATCCGATGTTGATGAAGTTTGAGCGGACGGATGGAAAGATTGGTTCCATTCATGATAACCAAAAGATGGCTAAGGAATGTAATCAGCTGGCTGTGAAGCCAACAACGCACGGACATGGCCAAGCATCTGAGTAAAATTCCGAAGAAGGGTCCCTCCAAACATACCAGGTCAGCCCAAAGCGTAAGTCGATCAAGAAGGAGCAAGCATATCAGCTAATGACCGTCGGACGGCCGGAAGAGTTGAGACTGCAGCCGGCCGACGATCATAAAGACATAGTGCTCGACCCTGACTAGCCTGATCGGACGGTCAAAGTGGGCATTATGGCTATGGGTTTGCTTGAAGATGACTTAGTAAAATTGTTAAGAAAATTCACAAATGCATTTGCGTTCGAAGTCCAGGAAATGCCAAACATCAGTCCAGATTTGGCCGTTCATAAGTTGGTTGTGAATCCAACTATCAAGCCTGTCCGGCAAAAGAAGAGGAATCAAGCGGCCGCAATAGAAGTAAAAAAGTTGTTGGATGCTGGTTTCATTCGGCAATGTTACTACCCTTATAATAGGAACTAAGAACTAATCTAGACCGTTGATCACTCTCAAACCAAAGGCTCATGCTTCACACGCCTTTTTCAATTTAAGTAATGGTATTTTCTTAATTTCGCCACTTGAATGACCTCCCTTGTTTTTCTTTCTCTTCGCTTCATTTACTCTCTCTTCCTTTGAATTCTCTCGAAGGCGATTCTTTTCGATTTGCATTCTTCTCTTGTGCATTTTTATTTGTCAAATTCTTCGATTTTGATATTTAATTACTTCGTATTCTTCGATTTTTTTTCCATTCATTGAGGTAATTTTCTTGTGTTTTTTATTATATTTATATTTTCATTGTTTATCTCATTACGAGTTTTTCGATTTAGGGTTTTTTACTGTAATTTTTTTTATCAATTTTTACTTATTAATTGTTCTCTAATTTATTCTATACAATTTAGTGTTTGATTTAGGGCTTTATTTTTACGATTTAGGTTTTTTTTATTCTTAATTAAGGGTTTTACACTTACGCAATTCATGGTAGTGGTTATCTATATAGTTGCTATATGGCTGGCTGGTGTTAATCAAGTAGTAGAACTTGTTGTTGTTTTAAATTTACTTTTTGCATTGAGTCATTAACTTTTCATTATGAATTTTACTTAATCCTTATAGCTTCATGTTTTTTATTTTTTTTTTTTTTAATTTTTTGCTCCGAGTCATTACTTTTTAGTATACCTCTAATATTTTTATTAGTATACTTTTTAACATTTGTTTACTTTTTAAAATTTGTTTACTTTTTGTTATTGTTTATTTACTTTTTTCTTTGATTAAATTACTTTTCAGGAACATGACTGAAAGTGTAGAGCATTGTTCTGCTGCTGTCACTACTGAAGATAAAAATGTAAGAATTTTCAAAACACCCACTCAACTTGTGCTTCCTAAGATATATTATAATTGTGGAGGTGTTAATAAGGAGTATATGTCAGGTTGGTCTTTAGAAAACAAACCTTTTGTTGGAATGATATTTGATACTCTTCAAGATGGTATTGCCTTTTATTATAAATATGCTAATGAGTGTGGATTTAAAGTCCGTTCTAGTTTTACTTAAGTACAAAAGACTAAGGATGATTCTACTGATAAATGAGTTACTGTAATTAAATATTTATTATGTAGCAAAGAAAGGCATGTGACAAATAACAACAAAGCTGGTAAACAAGTTGAAGGTGCATGTTTAAAGAAAAAGACTGTGAAGAGAGTTGGATGTCCTGCTAAGATAAAATTTAGGTTTTTAATTGACATGAATAACAAAACGTACCAACTGAACTGTCATAATTTTCTCCTTTACATCACAAAGGCACATCCAATCATACCATGTCTAATTCAATTATGCTGTGTGTATTGAAGGAGACTTCAAATCTTTTTTTATCTGTTGGTTGGGAAGCATCTTGTGACATGAGAGACAGCTCAAGTGGTCTCTGGATATTATTGTGGACATAAAACATGTTACTTAATTAGATCATGCACATTTAATTATGAAATTAGGTAAACATTTAATTTAACGCTTACACTTGGTCAATGCCAAAGAAAAAGCATGATGGATCTTCTTTCCATCGAAAATCATTCATAAGAAATGACTAACACTGAACTACATTGGATTTCATCATTTGAGGGGAGGCTGTTGGAGCCAGTGATACTGTGTCATCTCTTGTTATCATGAGATGACCTTCATATTTCACAATCTCTTCCTTATGCACATTTAAATGTTTATAGTAAATTAAATATTAACTAAAGTAGATAGAATATTTTTAAAATTAAAAAAATTTCATAACTTACTGTTTGAATGGATTGTACTTCACAAAGCAGTAATGAGCCACTACTTGATACAGCTCTAGCATTTCATTCATTCTTAATTTGTTGCCTCTCATTATCTTTGAAACAAAATCAACTTCAACATCTTTTTCTCCACAATCTAAATTGATTTAAACCTTTGAGACTATCTCTTGGTGAATGTCCTTAAGCACAATGGATGTTTCCGTCAGAGGTTGTTTATCAGCATCACCTGAAATAAAACATCAGATGTAGTTTCAAAAGAAGCATACACTATCGACTATGGATTAATTAATATTTACTTTTGTTAACAACTTACTTTCAATTGTTTTTCTGTTGCTTTCTTTGTAAGTATTCGCTGAATTTCTTTAACAACAGTATGCTTTGAGATACTCTCAGTGACTGAGGTTACTACATTAATTACTAAGATCAACATCAATTGCCTAGTTATCAGCCTCCTTCTATTGTTCCTTTTCATTCTTCTATTTCTCCTTCTCATCTTCCTTTTTCTCTTCTTCCTTCTTCAGTTCATTCACTTGTTCCTCTTCATTTTGTTCCTTCTCCTTTTTGTTGTCATCCTCTTCCTTTTCCTCCTCTTTTTCAGAATTTTCATTTTCATCATCCAGATCCTATTCCTCCTCTTTTTCAGAATTTTCATTTTCATCATCCAGATCCTATTCCTCCTCTTTTTTTTTTTTTTTAGAATCTTCATTTTCATCATCCAGATCCTTTTCCTCCTTTTTTTCAGAATCTTCATTTTCATCATCTAGATTGATAGTTTTAGGATAATCTGCATCCTCTTGATTAGTTTTAGGATCGGTTCTAGAATTTTTATGATGCTCCTCCCATGTTGACATAAATACATTAGATATATATCTCAAATTATCATAAAGCTTTACTATTTTATCCATAGCCCTTTGTACTTTAGGGTCTTCCATTAGCCTTTGTGTTTCATAATTAAAACAGTTGAGAATTTGATGTATGTAGACACATTCAATTGTTGCTTTTTCATCTTCTCTGTTAAGCAAGTTATACGCTCAACATGTAACATTGCAAAGAGTGTTGAATCTCTAGCCAATAAATGCAGTTCGATCTTCTTCAATTTCCTTCAAAATAAATAACAAAAGTTTATTATCACATTATTTTTTTAACACAAATACTATTTACTTCTAAAGTTAGTTTGTTTACTTTTTCAGTGTACATTATTTACTTTATGTTTATCATTTACTAAACATTATTACTACTAAAAGCAGAGCAATTAAATATAATAAAAGTAAACAAACATGAAATATAAAAGTAAAGACATTTCATTTTAAAGTAAATATAAGAAATCATTGGAAGTTATATAAAAGTACTCACGTCTTTTGCAGCATCATGTATTTCACTATCTGTCATGACACCTTCTAGTAGGTTGAATGACACTAATCTTCTCTCCCTGTCAGCAAAGTTTCTATAAGCATTCTCAATTACATATCCCAAGAATGCTTGTTGCCCTACTCTTCTACAAACTGGATAGACATCCTTTTGGAGTTCCCCTTGACAAAAAAATGCCTTTGCTTCATTTGCAATTCTTTCTTTGACTTTCTCATCTAACCAATGCTTGATCAATGGCAGTGTTGTTGGTTCAAGCTTCCCTCTAAATGCAAGATGATGAAAGTAGACAAGTTGAAGAATCAGGACACATCTACTGATTCCTGATCTTGATTCCTTGTGTTTGTTGTTCTTGAAGCTCCCCACTGCTTTGCACAGGTTATTCAGCACATAACCACACCGATCCAGGTTATGTATGTATCTCTTTTACATTGTCTGCATAACTGATTATCTTGTAATCAATCACTCTGTTTGCAATAGGGGCCAAGAATATGCTGCAAACATACATCACAAAGAATCTTTTAAAATCCTCCCCTCCTTCCTTTAGAGACTTTAATTTGTTCTCCAAATTTTCACAAAGATGTCATCACTTTCAGGAATTCATAGTTTCTTCTTCCATTCCTTTTGAATCAACAAGTTTGTTATAGGTTGCTTCCTTAACGGAAAAGTCACCTTGTTCTCAATTACAGGTGGAAGCAAGAAAATATCTTGAACATCATAAGAACTAACATAAAAATCCTTCACCATGTCAATCGTTAAGATACAACTATTTTCATTGAAATGATGACAAAGCCATGGAAGCATCTTTGTTGAAACTCTTATCAACTTCGGTTCAAGCAAGCCTCCAAAACCAACACTTATTACATTTGATTTTTGTCTCTCACTAAAATATTTGATCAAATCAAAAACTGCATTGGGTCTGCAGTGTGTATTCTTGATTTCCAGATTACCATCATCATCATCACTTCCTTCTATAACCTCATCAAAAACTTTATGTACTTCCTTATCAGAAATGTCAAGCTTCATTTTCTTCTTTAAATGAGCTTTTCCCTTTTTTTGTCTTCTTATGATGATCCATCAAAATCCTCATTCTGATCTTCTTCTGGTTCATTATTAATTGCAATCTTTAACTTCAACTTTTGTTCTTTTCTTTGTTCTTATAATTTGTTAAACTAGAAGATATTAAACCATTTACTTATAAAATATAATATTCAAGAAAAAACAATCTACTTCACAGCATATCAATTTAAGTTAAGATCCTACAATAAATTTTTATAAACCTTCTGAAGGTTCTAGTTCCTTAAGCCATCTCTTTACTAGTAATTGCTTTTTTGAAATCCTTTGAGGTGTAGCACCTAATACAGTTAAGTACAAACATGTAAAAGATGTTACATAACTTTAAAAACATATATATTTACTTTATAAACATTTTTATTAACTTTATTAAACTTATCAGTTACTTTTATGATCAATCATGTATTATTATGCATCATTTTATTTATATTGACATCATAGACTTATAAAGGTAAATAGTTTACTTTATAACATTTTCTATTTATTTTATAAAATGAATTATTTACTTTAAGATTTAGACCTTGGAGTAATAGATTCATTTACTTTATAAATTTAATACAGAACATATGAATCTAACTTTAGATTCTAATTTAATAAACTTTTATGAACCTTTTGATGGTTCTAGTTCCTTAAGCCTTCACTTTATTATTTGCTTTTTTAAAATCCTTTGAAGCTTAGCACCTAATACAATTAATTTTCACAATGAGTTTATGTTAATGCAAGGAGTTATAAGTATACACATGTTAAAGAACTTTTAAAACATGTATATTTACTTGTAAGGCTTTTTGTTTACTTTACTAAAATTACCATTTACTTTATAAATTTATATATGCTATTTCTATTAATATTATGAGTATATAACTACAAAACCAGTTGAATTTCTTTAAAAACATATACTTTATAAACCTTTTTTATTTACTTTATTTAAGTTATCATTTACTTTTATATTCAATCATGTAATAGTATGCATCATTAAATTTATAACATAGACTTATAAAGATAATATAAATGCTCTACTTTATAATCGTTTCTATTTACTTTATCAAATAATTATTGTAGTTCAAGATTTTATACCTTTAATTGGAGATTGCTTTGAATTTGTTGCTTTCTTTGGAGATTATTGTCATCATAATCTGTTTGCAATTCAAAACAAAAATGAATCATACTTTCAAACTATAGGTATTCTCAAACTCTAGGTTTAGCAATTATCCTTCCTTAATAACTCTGGACAATTTTGTAACAAAGTATGTACAAGTTTAATTTATACACAATCCATAATACACAAGCCACATCAATTTCTTGATTTAGATACAAAAAATAATAGTAATAGATATCATAGTAATTCATTAACTTTTAATCAAATTTAACTCACTCAAAATTATAAAAACTCAAAACAAACTACTCCAAACTTATGATTTTATTTTGTTGACTATTAATTATTTTTTATCAACTTTTAATTGATTTCTTTTAACTATTATCAGCAATTCCTCACAAATTAACCAAAAATTACTCTAAATTAGTAGCAATAGAACTAAAATTACTCCAATTCATAAATATAAACAGAAAAGTTTTACGAATATTCTTTTATAAAAACTTTGTTATAATTTTATACCAAAATTTATGAAAAATAACTGATATAATTTATGTCAAATTTCGTAAAATAAATAAATAAATAAATAAATAAATAAACCTTTGATCAACTTTGAATTAATTTCTTCTCAATTTTAAACTAAATTATAACAAACTTAAACAGAAACAAAAAGTAAATCAAACATAATTAAAACAAAAACAAACAAAATTCTAAAAATACCTTATTATCAAGAAAATCGAACTTAATATCACCAAAATTGAACTTAGAGCTACTCCGATTCAGCTTCTGCTACTTCAAATTTAACATAATCAAGAAAAAAACACAAAAATAAGTAATAAATTGCAACAAAATTAGACGAAAAAGTTTGAACTTCAAAGTTTTGATGTAATACCTAATATTCGGCAATTTTCAAAAAAATTTGTTCCGAAACAGAAAAATGTAGATAGTAGAACTTAAAATTGTGATTATATAGCAAAATTGAGCAGTTGAATAGACGGTTATGGCGGTTTTTCAAAGGTTTTGAGTAGTTGAAATGGCGAAGAAGAGAGAGAAAAAGGCAGCGGAGGGAGAGAGAGAGAGAGAGAAAATGGCGTTTGAATGGCGTTTGAATTCAGTGGCTCATTTAATTTGTCTGAACAAATTTGGGCCATTAGATCGAGCACCTCTTTTCTAACATCAGAAGGTCCAGATTTGTTACTAGTTTCTATTATAGAATTGGTTCTCATTATAACGTGATCCTATAAGGCTTGGAATTACTTTAGTATATTAGTATTGATTGATTATACATATACATATATACATACATACATATATATATACATACATACATATATACATACATATATATATATATATATATATATATATATATATATATATATATATATATATATATATATATATATATATATATATATATATATGTGTGTGTGTGTGTGTGTGTAATATATATAATGCAATATATAATGCATGAAATCTTTAACTCTTTCTTACTGTACTACATTATCGGCTTTAAATATCAATTTATCTTAGTTACATAAATCTTGTGCATTATTTTTGCTATTCCTGATTTCTAGGCTAATTATTCCCCTTTGTATAATATATATATTCATACGTTACTAATGAGAAATTTAACTATTCTATACACATGCAACTATTCTAAACCTTCGTATAAAAGTCAAGACTCACAAAAGTCGTCCCTCTTATAAAGCCTAGTCTAATGTACACGCAAATTACTAATGCATTAAAAAAAAAATTTAATACAAATTACCAATAGTCGACCCTTTCTGCCGCTTTTTAATTGTCAATCTTCTCAACTCCGTTTGCCCGAATGAGCCTTTTCATCTTACGAATGTTGTGATTGGATTGATCACCATCATATGTGATTTTGATCGAATCATCACAACATTCCAAAGCTGTGATCATTTCATTGGAGTTCGTAACTATCACATTGCTAGCTGCTCTAATGGTGGATGCATCATTATTTTTTTGTCTAAGAGTTGAGCTTGATTTGGGTTAGTATTGAGGTGGTTTTTAGCTTCATAATACTCAGATTAAGAATTAGATAGAGACATGATGAGAGAACAAATTTCACAAATTAAAGTTTTGTATTGTTTGCAAGAGTTGTAGTAGTGAGCAAAACATAGGAGAATGGGAGGGGTTATATAGGGGAGTTTAGGTCATTGCGATTAATAAAATAATAAAAACAAAAGTATTTGGAACAACTTTTTGTAAAGTAAAAGATTTTTTTTTCTCTTCACGAGAGGGGTACATGCATAACCTTAGTGTTAACTAAGAATTTAACTTTTCTCCTTTTTTACTAGTAAACATCATGTGTCAATCTCATTTTCAATTTCTGTAGTTAGAGATAGGAGAAATGCAAGGGGGCGTAAGAGAAATAATAAAGAGAGTGATAAATAGGGAATATGACTAAGTGAAAAGGACAGAGAAAGAGTATATGATATTATAATAAAGAACGAAGGAGAAGGCTCGAGGGAGGGAGAGAGAGACGTAAGTACGACCTATAATTTTCGATTTTTTTTTATCTTTTCTCATTTATTTGAACTCAATTTTATCTTATTATATATTATCGAACAACAACTTTGTGGTGCAGCAAGCCACACCGTGTGGCAGAGTTATCCGAGTTATTTTGTTAGGGGTAATTTGAGTTATGCAGTCAGGTTTTACTCGAGTTACTCGATCAGGGATTACTTGTGGGGTTTAGATAGGGGTTACTTGAGAGGTTCACTCAATTAAGGGTTACTTGAGGGATTAATCGATCTGGGGTTACTCGAATCACTTTGTCAAGGTTTACTCGAGGAGTTACTCGATCATGGTTTACTCGAGTTACTCGGTCAAGGGTTACTCGAGTTACTAGGTAAGGGGTTATTTAAGGAGTTCGGCCAGGGGTTAGTTGAGTGATTCGGTCAAGGTCTCTTACAGAGTTCGGTCATGGGTTACTCAGTAAGCGGTTACTTGAGGGTTCATTCAGGGTTTACTTGAAGAATTACACAGTCTGGGTTAGTGGGTCAGGGGTTACTTAAGATAGAGGAGGGGAGAAGGAGAGAAAAGGAAAAGGAGGTAGAGAAACAAGGGCCAAAATAGAGAGAAAGGGGAACTAGAAAAGCAAAGTGTTTGAAGAGAGAGACAAAAAGGGGCTAAGAGATAGGGAAAGCCGAACGATAGAGATACCAGTTCAAAGGAGATAACGGGTGGGCTAGAAGAAGTGATAAAGGTCAAGAGAAAAATAAAAGTTAGAAAAAATAGGAGAGATAGAAATATGGGTTATGAAGGAAAGAGGATGAGATAGAGAGAGGAAGAGAAAGAGAAAAATTGGAGCATCAACCATACAAAAAAACACAATTTAACCCAAATCTAAATTTACATTGATAAGATCCGGCTAAAACAATTCATAAATTGCAAATATAAATCTATCAATTTGAACATGTATAAAATTTACAAAGTACAAATGTATCAATTTAAATTTGTACATCATCAATTCAAACATGTATAAAATTTTAAGATAAGCTAGGCTAGGCCCAATTAAACTTACAAATCAATAGCTTAATAAATGGGCCATAAAATCATCTTTTGTTAATTTTGAACAACACAAAAAAAAAAAAAAAAAAAAAAAAAAAAAAAAAAAAAAAAATCCATTCACATAAAGTAGAACAACCTATAATTAAAATTCACGTTATAATTTCTTACTACATAAACAACAACGACATTACTAATCCATATATAACAATAACATTATATTTGCAGATACAACAATACTATGTCAAAATACAACAAATTAATTACACATTTACCTTAAGTACTATGTAAAACTATTTCGATTTGCCAAATGGAGCGCGCTCATCGCGCGCTCGGGGGGTCGATAGCTAGTATTAAGGAAAATTATTATTTGTTATCCTAGATTGTAACCTACATTTATTTCTCCATATAATCCATATTTTTATTTGAGTTAGCAATTTGATCATTGATATATCTCCTATACATCAAGCATCGATGAATCCTAATAATCTTCCATTCTACTTCCACTGTTTGAGATTTTTCACTCTGAAACTAACCTTCTACAATCCACATCAGATTTTCCTAATAGATCAAATTCACAAAGAGTAGGGAAAGAAATTTATGACTGAATCAGTAAGTCAAGGCTGTGCATTTATGTTATTATCGACATAATAAAGAAAATCAACTTTTTAAAGTTGAAGAAAATATTCTTTGGCTAGATATTTTGAATTACGTACTTCTGTTACAAAACTCGAGATCTAACTAAGAACCAGCTTAACTACGAGGATTCACCCATTTAATTGTACAAAATATATTATTGCATCAGACACAATGATCATGGAACCTCTTTGATATTTTTATGAAAATATCTATATGTCTGGTCCAAATGAAGTGTCCAAATATCTAGCACCCAGCACCAGTTTTTGATTAAAATGTGGAAATATGCTCCGAACAATATTCATAATGGAGGATAAATTAGCAATACAATCTTTCTTTCCTTATGTTTTTGGAGATTGAGGAATAGGATGTGCAATGCAATATTATAGATTCCGGGAAAAAAAGGGATAAGGAATAAAGATAGGTTTGGGTGATATACGACATATAAAAATACAATGACAATCATAAGTAACAATGCCTCAATTGAAGTGTTTTGCATAGGGTCCAGTGAGCAAGTGGGATAATGGTATATACAATTGCCCTGAAAAAGATCAATACCATAAATAGGTATGGTTTTAGCCATATAGGCCAAATTTGGATGAGTTAGGGTCAATATTTGACATATGTGCTTAAATCTCTTAATTTCTATCCTTAGGCACTTAAAAATATGTGATATTGGAATGTTATAAGAAAGAACGAGTCCATTTGCTTGAAAACTTAAAAAATAGGCATGGTTTTACCATATAGGCCAAATTTGGGTGATTTTGGATGAGTTAGGGTCGAAAAGTGACTTATTTGCTTATTTCTCTTAATTTCTATCCTTAGGCACTTAAAAGTATGTGATATTGGAATGTTATAAGAAAGAACGAGTCCATTTGCTTGAAAACTTAGAAAATAGGCACGGTTTTAGCCATATAGGCCAAATTTGGGTGATTTTGGATGAGTTAGGGTCGAAAAGGGACTTATGTGCTTATTTCTCTTAATTTCTATCCTTAGGCACTTAAAAGTATGTGATATTGGAATGTTATAAGAAAGAACGAGTCCATTTGCTTAAAAACTTAAAAAATAGGCATGGTTTTAGCCATATAGGCCAAATTTGGGTAATTTTGGATGAGTTAGGGTCGATATTTGACATATGTGCTTAATTCTCTTAATTTATATGCTTAGGCACTTAAAAATATGTGATATTGGAATGTTATAAGAAAGAATGAGTCCATTTGCTTGAAAACTTAGAAAATAGGCATGGTTTTAGCCATATAGGCCAAATTTGGGTGATTTTGGATGAGTTACGGTCGAAAAGTGACTTATGTGCTTATTTCTCTTAATTTCTATCCTTAGGCACTTAAAAGTATGTGATATTGGAATGTTATAAGAAAGAACGAGTCTATTTGCTTGAAAACTTAGAAAATAGGCATGGTTTTAGCCACGTAGGCCAAATTTGGGTAATTTTGGATGAGTTAGGGTCGAAAAGTGACTTATGTGCTTATTTCTCTTAATTTCTATCCTTAGGCTCTAAAACGTATGTGATATTGGAATGTTATAAGAAAGAACGAGTCCATTTGCTTGAAAACTTAGAAAATAGGTCTGGTTTTAGCCATATAGGCCAAATTTGGGTGATATTGGATGAGTTAGGGTCGAAAAGTGACTTATGTGCTTATTTCTCTTTATTTCTATATCCTTAGGCACTTAAAAGTATGTGATATATGGAATGTTATAAGAAAGAAACCTTACCTTATATTGTTGGTTGTTTTTTTAACAATATTTTTTATTATCTTCAATATTTTGTAGGAAACCTACCAGAAGAAGCTCGAAGAAACAAGGAGTCAGGGGATTCAGAAGAGTCCCAATGAGTTGTACTGGGAGTTGGTGGGTGGGCGCAATAGGAAGGGGCGTGTGAAGGGACTTAGCCAAAGTGCAGAGCTCTACTATGGCAAACAGATGGGTCGAGGTTCCCGTTCTTCACAGCAATACATGCCGTCTGTCATTTCTCAAATGCAAGACCAGATGGAACACAAGGTGCAAGCTCCCCAAACTCAAATGGAAGCCCGAATGGCTGAAATGGAGAGGAGATACAAGGAGAGTATGGATGAGATGATGAGTCGTCTCACCAACAACGACTCATGTTCCACCATTCATCCTCAGCATCGAGACCCTAGGGACGACCCGGGTAGTGGTGGAGCAGGCCAGGGTTTCCAAGCGATTTCATAGTTAGCTTTAGTCTAGCATAGAATCACTCTAACCTAGCTTTTGTTTGGTATAGATACTAAAATGTGGACTATCTTTTGGACTAGGACATAATTATTATACATATATGTACTTAAATATAATTTCGTAGGTCGGTAATTAATTTTTTTAAAACAACAATTTCAGGACTCGTAAATTTAGTTTTTTTTTGTCGATTTATCATTACAAAAATTCAGGTTTAAAATTGCATAAAATAACATGTTTGGGCTAGAAATAGAATTTACGACGAAATATTTCGTCGCAATATTTATATTTACGACGGAATTATACGTAGCAATAAATATATTTGCGACGGAATTGTTCGTCGTATTTTAAAAATTTACGACAACAAAATCCGTCGCAAATATATATATTGCGACGGAATTTTCCGTCGTAAATATTATTATTGCGACGGAATATTCCGTCGTAAATTTAAATTTACGACGGAAAATTCCGTCGTAACCATCCTTTACGACGGAATTTTTTCGTCGGAAGTTTGCGACGGAACTTCCCTAAAACCCAATTCCATTTCCGATGACATTATTTTCGTCGTAAATTCCGTCGTAAATAAGCTTTATGACGGAAATTCCGTCGTAAAATGGCCATTTTCCTACAAAGGATTTTCCGACAACCATTGACGACGGAATTCCGTCGTAAACCTTATTTACGACGGATTTGACTTATGTTACGACGAAATTTTTCCGTCGTAACATTGCTGTTTCCTTGTAGTGGTTATACCCTTGATTTAAAGTGCTTTGACAAATAGAAACTTCAAAGAACTTTAAGGAGCCATTTTAATTTAGTTTTCCATGATCCAAAGCTCAAATCACACAATAATTTTTTCACATAAATTACCGAAATACAAACAAACAAACAACAACAACAACAACGATTACAAATCATTTAATTATTGTTCACATAAATTGCCGAAACAAACAAGCAACAACAACAACGATCTAAGAACAAACAACAACAACGATTTAAGAGACATTCGGCTTCCAGTCATCCAACCATCCAGCAGCCATCCAACCTTCAAGTCATAAATTACAAAAAATAGGTTTAGTAAAACGTAATATATAATGCATGAAATCTTTAACTCTTTCTTACCATACTATATTATTGCCTTTAATAATCAATTTATCTTAGTTAGTTAAAAATAAATATTGTGCATTATTTTTGTTATTCCTGATTTCTAGGCTAATTATTCCCCTTTGTATAATGTATATATTCATACGTTACTAATGAGAAAGACGACTATTCTAAACACATGCAACTATTCTAAACTTTCGTATAAAAGCCAAGACCCACAAAAGTCGTCCCTCTTATAAAGCCTAGTCTAATGTACATGCAAATTACGAATGCATCAAAAAAAAAAGTTAAGAAACATACTATGATACAAATTACCAATAGTCGTCCCTCTCGGCTGCTTCTAAATTGCCAATCTTCTCAATACCTTTTGCCCGAAAGAGGCCTTTCATCTTATGAAGGTTGTGATGGGATTGATCACCATCATATGTGATCTTTATCGGATCATCACAACATTCCACAGTTTCGATCATTTCCTTGGAGTTGGTAACTATCACATTGCTAGTTGCTCTAATGGTGGATGCAGCATTAAGAGTTGAGCTTGATTTGGGTTAGTATTGACCTGGTTTTTAGGTTCATAATACTCAGATAAAGCGTTAGATAGAGACATGTTTTGAGAACAAATTTCATAAATCAAAATTTTGTATTGTTTGTAAGAGTTGTAGTAGTGAGCAAAACATAGGGGAATGGGAGGGGTTATGTAACACCCCAATAATTCTCCCTTTTCCGAACCACTTACTTTAAATAAAATAGTGGAGAACCATTGACATGTTACCGCCACGTGTTAAAACGTTAAGGCTTTATCAAAGTATCGCAGCGGAAAATCAAACTTAAGTCTTTAAAATAACATAGTTTAGAAAAAAAACGAATAAGTCAAAGCTTACAAATTGGAACCATATAAGGCCCTTATTTAAAACCAAACCAATGATCAAAATCCAAAACATAAATGAAATAGCAAAATATAAATAAGTTCAACACAAGAATCGAATATTCTCAACCACACCAAACCCTTGACAATGCGTTTGTCAAATCCCTGAACTTCACATCATCAAGCTAACCTGTGCATACTGCTCCCCAATAATACAAGTGTAATAATTGGATCATCACAGGGTCATTGAAAGGCGAAGGCCATGACCAAAAGAAAACACACACGAAGGCACGCAATCAGCAAAGCTGAGTACATACAAGCTACAATGCACAAAACCTATCATGCTCAACTAATTGAAGTAAATAAACATACCACATGAATTCATTAATCAAAACTCTACACCTAAACAATTCAATTGACTCAACCTACATACTAATCAATTCCAAACACTTGACTCTTTATATTCAATTTAATTAATTTAGTTTGGAGTAAGCAATAGACGAGGTTGTCCAATCCACCAAATCATTTTGGTCCCAAATGACCATTTGAAATAAAAGTTTAGCGCGATGCAAGAATGGGTGCGACTCCATTCTCACAAAGTTAGTCTAGGATCCCTTCTAACTTTCATTATAAAATAAAATATAAATACCAAAAGAGAAGAGGACATGTTGATCAAACAAGCCTCTAAAAGCCACGGGCTACCACCGTGTACCCCAACCCATAATTGTCAATACTCTAGAAGTGCACGCTTTCCAGAGTTTTATTTCTCATCCATGTTTCACTTTACGTGATTACAATTTTAATTAATAGTCGACTCAATCAAAAAGACAATACATAACAATCATACATCAATTCATTTTTAATCTTATTTAGGACAATGGTGATCACATCACAAATTGACCTTTAATTCTATTAAACTTCCAAATTATCCAAAATTGTTGAACATAGTCAACTCACCTAGCCATTTCGGCTTAATCCACCTATACTCAACATACTAACAAGTTATGATTGAGTAATAAATAAATAATAATAACCTTGTGGAATAATTAATAAATTCATTCCACTTAAACCATTCAATTCCAATCCTTTAATAATCCAAATGTGGTTAACAAACCAATCCAATAAAATTATGCTTGTATCAACATTCCATACAAACATTTTATCTAATATAATTCAACATGTTTGCATCTATAATTCCGTACAAACATAATCAATTCACCAAAACATGTTTCATAAACATAAGCACATGAATTAAATCAATGTGTAGCCAAACAATTTCCATCCAAGTGTTCCCTAATCATGAAACTAAGTTCTTTCCTTTTGGTACCTAAACATGATACTATTTATAACGAAGTAGACATGTACGTACCTCGTATAAACAATCCTTTGTGCCACTTTTAATCACTTAAAATTCTCCTAGAGAATAATCACTTCCTAGAAAACAACCAACAATTAATATTACTAACCCAAGTAATTTCCAACAATATAATATGATGAAAAACTTATAAAAATAAAAAATAAAAATAAAAATAAAACATATTTGTGTGCTTAATTAACTTTAAACATAATTAATTTTATTAATAAAACTCAAGGATAAAATTTTAAGCATAAAAAAGCTTCGTTAAAAATTAAAAACTGCTCGAAAATCATATTTAGATGCAGAATTTGGCCACGAGAGGGTGGTGCTCACTACCAAAGGTAGTGAGTATTTCTTAAAATATTGTTTCCACATGGAAAACACTACTTTTTTTATCAAAATCGGATGAGTTAAGAACCTGATCAGGATTAAAACGGGATTAATATTAACGAACCGAAATCTAAACATTTTACGTGTTCAAAATAATCTGGAATTAAGTTAAACTAATTAGTAGTTATAATCACCAAAATTTCAAAACATCATTACTATAAAAGCCCTAAATCAATTGTTCATAAAAACCCTAAAATCATGATTTTCAATAATTAAAAACCCTAGGCTATTAAATTTACAAAATCTGAAAATTATAACATTTATAAAATTTGAAATTATAAAGTTTAATCATCAAAATACAATTTGATACTAATTAAATTAATTTCAAACAATAAAATCAAAACCTATAATCAATAATTATAATTACACAAATTAATAAAACAAAAGAGAAAGAAAATAAGACTAACCTTTTGTGTGGGGAAATTTTGGGGATGTATGGGGTATTTATAGGAGAGAGCGTGGCGTAGGGTTAGTTTTAAGATTGGGCCTCATAAAATTAATGGGCCAATTAAGAAAGTAAAGTGGGTTTGGTTTGTTTGTGGGACATAAATTATTGAAGAAAAGTTCATAAAAAGTTCTTTGTAATAAAATTGTTCATCAAACCCAAAAATAATTTGAAACTTTTGAAATTAAATCCGAAAAAATACAAATAAAAATTATGAATAAAATATAATATCATTAATAATATATTTAAAAATACGGGAGATTACAATCTACCCCTCTTAAAAGAAGTTTCATCCCGAAACTTAGCACAAAATCCCTTAAATTGCAAAACGTTTGCATAAAGCCATTTCAAAATTTTCAAAATTATCTTGCTGGAATTTCAATTGTGTCATAATATCGACACTAGTACGGTAGTACCTTATCACCATCCCAATTTACGTAATTCACTAGATACGTTAATATTAAAATAGCTATGAAAAGCATAAAAACACCACAAAATAGCATAAAATAGGGCAAAAGGCGCAAAATTATACGCATTCTACCCTCCTTAAAGAACAAGAGTTACGCCCTCGTAACTCACCTCATTAAAAAAAAAACTCAGGATATCTCTTTCTCATATCATCCTCAGCCTCCTAAAGGGCTCATGTTCTTCCTCACTTTTCGGGTTTACCAAATTATCATTAAAAATAACAACCACAAACTTATTTAAATGCTCATGGAATACTCAATTCATCAAGTCCATAAAGATTGCAGGTGCATTTGTCAACCCAAAAGGCATAACTGTAAACTCATAGTGCCCATATCTAGTCCTAAAAGCAGTCTTAGGTGTATCCTTATTATTAATAACTTTTAATTGATGGTACCCCGAACGTAAATCAATCTTGAAATACACACTAGCTCCCTTCAATTGATCAAACAAATCATCGATCTTGGGTAGTGGGTACTTATTCTTTATTGTGACATTATTTCAACTCCCTATAATCAATCCACAATCTCATGCTGCCATCTTTCTTCTTCACAAAATACATCCAAAACTCATTCACAATTGGCACATCTTCCACATTCACTTACTACTCATTTCCAAGTCTTGCACACAACAAAAGAACAAAGGATACCCCTTTATCTACAAGTTTTGACAACTTCAACGCAGAAATAATCCCAATACCATTTGGTTTCCCAAAATGTCTGTAAGACACAATCTCCCCCAAAGAACTCCTTAAGTGAACCTTCTTTATCTCACAATCAATCTTAGCTTATAAGTGGCTAACTAATCTATTCCTAAAATGACATAAAGGTCACCCAACTTAAATTCTATAAGATCAGATGGAAAATCAGTCTCTCCAATCCTCAAAGGTAAACCCTTATGTATCTTGGTGCACCTCACAACCTAACTAGTAGGCAAACTAATATGCAAGTCAATCGAATTTGGTTCAACTAGTCCTAATAGCAGCAGCTAAAGCATAGTTGTTAGCCATCCTCCTTCTCTACCTAGAAATGTAACACACCCTTAGGCCGACATCGGCGCGAAAGAACTCCACTTGCTTAATAAATCACATTCATGATCATCAAATATATATATTAAGGTAGAAAGGTGGACACGTCCACACAATCGTCCCTAATAAGTCACTTTCAAAGGAAATGATTATTTATTTTTAATCATTCCTATGCACACGAAAATTAAATAAAATAATTCCCTTGATTCAATTCCACCAAAATTCATGCATCAAGTGCATAACATCATCAAATTAACACATGTTAGTAGACACATAATTACATGCTTCACAGATTCAAATTAAATCATTTAAACATTTCACATTGCACAAAGAATCCTATTCCATTCCATATTACATGCTTTAATCCTTAAACATGATACTATGTGATCACTCAAGTTTGCACCATTACATAAAACATACATAAATTAAATAACTTGCATGATCACTTCATACATGAATAAAAGCATAAAGTAATTAATTACAATGCATACAGAAATAAATAATCTATTCTATACGCCCTTCCTAATTCCACCCAAGTCTCACCGATTAATAAAATAAGCACACTAGTTAGGAATAAAATAAATAATCAAATTCATTTTATTTCAAAATAACTAAATAATTTGAAAATATATAAAACAAATAAATAAACTTTTTTTATTAAATGCCGAAATAAATATATTAGAATAAAATAATTTTTGAAAACCTAAGTTAACTTTAAATAAGGTAGTTAAATAAACTCATTAGATTTAAAACGTTAGGCGCCTAAAAACTTTAAATTGGCTTTAGTGGTAATTAAATCGAACCTAAGCTCCCAGATACCACAGTGTAACTTTAAATAAGGAAAAGCTTTTTTTTTTCTCTTCACGTGAGGGGCACATGCATAACCTTAGTGTTAACTAAGAAGTACACTTCTATCCTTTTTATTAGTAACATAATGTGTCAATCTCATTTTCAATTTTTGTGGTTAGATGCTGCACATTGTCGCATTAATAAACTCAAAACAATTATTTTGATGCAAGTAACCATTTAACATACCTGTGAACATCTGACATTAGGGTCTTTGTATCCATAATTACAAAACACGGTGTGCATAATTACAGCAATGAAACATTATAATATTCGAACGCGATCATTTATTATGTAACTCAATCAATTTATGAAATATCAATCAGATTTAGGTGAGAATTGAACTAGTCAATTACTGTAGCAAATTCAAATAGTGAATAATTGTATTAGTAGTAAACAAATTATTCATAACAAATTAAGGACTAAGCTAGAGCATTTGGGTATTGATTGTTGAGTATAAATTATACCATGTCAGTGAGATTAAAAGAATAAATTAAAATAAAAAATTTATTCTTTTAATTTGATGCACAAATATTAAAATTGTACAGTTTGTTTATAAGCTTAAGGAATTGTCATTTACATGCAATTCTGACGGGTATTTTATTTTAACCAATGGATTCTAACCAATGGACAAAGATGAGTTTCAATGGATTTTAACCAATGGACATAGATGAGTTTCAATGGTTATTTCAAAATACCATGTGAATGAGTATACCTACTCGGCTACTCCTCATTTCTTATCATTTCCTCTAAGCAATGAAACTGTAGTACATGGCTAAGAGATAAGAACAAACTTGCATTTACATTTTATCTTTACCTTACATAGCTCATTCCAAATTCCAAACCTACTCCAATGGTAATACTGTGTACGCAAAATTTAATGATGAAAAAAAAATCAGCCCTTGAAAACATGTGATTTGATAGGACGATGATTCATTGATAACACTTTAAAAATACACTCTTATCTCATGATTTATCATAACTAGCCCTTAATTTTTTTTTTTTTTTTTTTTTTTACTTAACTAGAGTGCATCCATGCTAATACATGGGCTACATTGTTTGTATAGGTAGAAAGAAGAAAGTGGTATAATTTATTTTATTTTATATTTCCAATAACCTCCTTTCTCCAAAAAAAAAATAAAAAAATAAAAAAGTGCTCAAAGTTGCAGGATTGGATTTTTTAAGAAATTTGGTTAGAAGTTAGAAAAACAACTCTTAAACTATATAAAAGATTCATATTAATTTAAAGAAGTTTATATTCCTACCACAAAGATTATGGAACATACATATGTATATATTATTAGAAGACTACATTATGAGTTATAACAAAATGGTCTTAATTTTATATTATGTGATCTGACTTTCGATTAGTTTTTATTTTTAAGTTTTTTTTTTTTAAGATTTTCACATAGTTTTTTATTTTAAATTTTTTTTATAAGATATAGTTTAATTTATTACAGTATGAAATGAAAACAAACTTTGTTATTTACACTACAATGTAAATATATACTTCTAGTGTAAATAGTGATAATAATACTCACTCCTAATGTGAAAGTAGTACATTAGAAGAAACAAGAGTATTCCGATAGCCTAGTTAACTCAATCTCATTAGTTGCATTGCTAATTTTGTTTCATCATCAAATTTCGTTTACACAGTACCTACAATTATTTAACCTCTCTGATCCCTTTCTTTGCATGTATAACTTATTCTCACATTTACGGCGCCAAGCTTTGGGGTAATACACTAGTACTCCAATGGCATGCCCACTCAGTCAGTATTTAAAACCTAAACACTAACTACTCACTTTGCTCATTCAAAACTTACCACTCATTCACTGACTCATTCCAAATTCCAAACCTACTCCAATGGTAGTACTGTGTACGCGAAATTTAATGATGAAAAAAAATCAGCAGTATAACTAATGCCGAAGTTTGTTTTCATTGGTACGGTAATCCAAACAAAAGTGATGATAAATGTATTACATGCATTCCTTCATGCAACATTGTGATGTTGTCTTGTCCGTACTTATTTTTTTTCAATAATGTATACAAGTATATTTTGATATTTTAGCTTTGAACTTGCTCAAAGATGATTGTTTACTCAATATTTAAGCTTAAATAAATTAAACTAAAATATCAAAGCTATAAGAGCAACAAAAGGAAAAAAGAATAATAGCATGTAAGTAAAAGATCAACTAACAAAAGTGGTGGTAGGAACCTGAAACAGATATGATTAAATTAGAACTAAAAATTACAACATGGCCAGATGTCTTAAAACCTAAACAGGCTGGGGAATCCAATTAACGGAAAATAGTAGTCGGTGTTTTCATAATTTTAAGGGATTGGAGAGATGGTAGTCAAAAACATGTTCATAATGTTCCCTTAATTACATGAGTATAACTTTAAATGTTTGGGTGCCACAAGCACCTACTGGATATATTACCGAAAGTGGAGGTTCTTCCATATCCTTAAGATAGACATCCTCCTCATCACTGTCCCAAACTCCATTGATAGTAGCATCTTGTTCTTGTGGAATTTAGAATAACTTTTTATTATCAATCAATTTTTGGACTAAATCTTTGAATTTAAAGAATGTTCTATGGTATGTCCCCTTAATTGATGATATGGACAGTAGTACCTATATGTCCTCTTTAATGATTCAAATGGTCTCGGTTATGAGAGGTTGAATCTAACCACTCTCGGAGAGCATTTTGAACATGTTTGCATAAGATGTCCCAATTGGAGTGTATGACCTATTACTCTTTTTGGGTGTGTCATCAATCACTTGGAAAGAAAATGGCTTCCTCTCCATGGGTGGAACTTTATTTTTTTTCTGTTTGCTTTGAACCACCTTTACTTGTTCTTTTGCGACTTCGTAAGCCTCGCGTAACAAGACTATTCCTTCCCTTACGGATTGTATGAGGATCCATACTTCCTCCCTAGTTGCGGGTTCCTGTCCGATAGGGAACTCACTCATGGCATCGAAAAAGGTTTCCTCCTCTTCTTCAATGGCATGAATTTCTTCGTCTGGTTTAATGAGAGTTGAGGGGTTAACATGATTTTCCTCATCAAAAATAGCCAAAGAATCGGAAAGTGGTGCATTATTGATGCTTGGCTTCTTGCTTGCGGGGGGCAATGGAAGTTTATTATTGTCGATCAAGTCTTGGATAGCTTGCTTAAGCTTCCAAAAATTCTCCGTAAGATGGCCCCTGCCTTGGTGATACTTGCAATGTGCGTTGGGATTCCAGTTAGCCGTCCTCTTTTCGACAGGTGGATCCCCAAACGGTCCAATGGGAGTTATAATACCTTTTGCATGTAAATGGTCAAATGCGGTGTCATAAATCATACCAATAGGAGTAAAGTTCCTCCTAATTTGCTTCTTTTGTCCTTGATTGTTCATAGCGAGGACTTCATTCAGATTAAAAGTGCTAACATTGTTTGAGTGGGTGGTTTTGGAAGAAGAAGGATTGTCGTTCTTCTTTCCTTTCCAGCCACTGTTGGAGTTATTGTTAGCTAGCAGCTTTTTGTTTAGCTAGGTTGTCTTCAATATTAATCTCAATGTCATAGACGGCCTTAAAAGTGTGCAAGTTGTTTTGATACTTAAGATGCTTAGAGTACTTGTCTTGGAGGTTCATAATGAACATCCTTACAGATTCTTTCTCACTAAGCACCTCAATCATTCTTGCGGAAGAATCCCTCCACTTGTTAAAGAAAGAAGTAAAGCCTTCATTCTCTTTTTGTTTAAGAATTTCAAGTTCCCAATGATCAATTTCAACTTGAATATTACACTTGTACCTATGAATGAAAGCGCTTACAATTGATTCCCAAGTAGAGGTTTTCTCTTTGTCAAGAGAAAATAACCTTTGTTAACAAACAGTTTCTAAAGATAAAGAAAACAAAGAATGAAAGACTTTCTTATCTATCCCCTTAATATTCATTATTGTCTCGAGAGCTCTTAAGTGGAAGTAAGGGTTATCCGTTGCCTTGAACTTTGGGATGTCGTTGGCATTAAACTTCTACGGAAGAAGTTCCTTGTCCACCAAGACCCCTTGCGAACTAATGCCCTGGTATTTATAGTCATTGGATATCTTGCTCAAGCTATCTTGCATGAGCTCCATTTGTTGTTGCTTCGCAGGGTCATTGATTTGAAGACTTAAAGCCTTCAACACTTAAGTTACGTTAGCCAATTCATTCCTAAACTCGTTGACTTCTTCTTCTTAGCTTTCCTTTTTCGACCGATTGATTTGTCAAAAAGTAGAACTTGAATAAAAGTGTTGTCCTTGATTAGACGCCCTTCCTTTCTTGACCACGCACTGTAAATTAAACCATTTTTTGTTTTAATGACATGACTCAAATTGACTTTGAGCTTATGGTTTTAAAGCAAAAAGGCAAAAATAGGGTGCATATTTTTGGGAGTGGGTTCAAACAAGGGTTCAAACAAGTATTTTAATTGGAGGGTTAATATCCGACTTACCCCCCCTAAAAAATGACGGAAAACACGCGCATACAAGACTCTCTAGACATGGTCAAAGTGTGACATACATGTTAAGTGTGTGCTTTATTAGTGAATGCAAGTGACATGCTTTGAATCTTGTGTGTGACCATGGGACTAAGTGCTTAGACTCAATTACGGACTAAATATGGCTAAAGCCATTAACAAACTGGTCAAACTGATTAGCAAACTGTTTAATTAGACTCGTCGTGATGACTTGAGCAAAAATCAAAACTGTCGCCGCAAACTGAAGTTTGTCGCCAGACGTCAAAATTATCGCCATGCGACAAACAACAGCTTTTGGCGCCACAGCCCAAACTTCTACGGCATTGCTGGAACATTAATCTGGGACTGTTTTCAGTTTTTTTTTTTTTTTTTTTTTTTTTTTTACTCTAAAGGGACATGCTTAAAGTCGTACTAAGTCAGTTTGATTATTTTATTAGCCTTTAATTAATTCATTCATTAATTAGACAAAGTCCTTTTAGTCATTAATTGGTTTATTTAGTCTTAATCACAAGTCAAACAAACGGTTAGCACATATAGGTTATGCGCAAGCAAAGAATACACAAGTAGTCAAGTAGTCACAACATGATGCAATGAGTTTGCAACCTAACCATGGCTCTAGTTCTCTAAAGTTCAAGGATATAGATTAGTCAGAGAGGGTCCATGGTTATGAGTCCAGATGCATCGCGCGAAAGCCTTACCTTTGGAAGGGTAAAAACTTGCTTCCACGGTTTGGTGGATTCACAAACTCAGATGTACCCGTCGTTGCCAGGAGCGTTCAATTAGGTAGATGGAGCGTGAACCCCCAGAGGGTTATGGCCATATGTAGAACACATATGGGTTTCAGAAAAGAGAGAAAAACTCAATCAGGAAGTAGAATCGAGGCAACAGTGTTAGAACCAGTCAAAACAAGAAGGCAGAGTTCTGGCTCGGTATTAGAAGAACTTGGCGCCAGACTACAGAGACTGTCGCCACAAAAGTGACCCTGTCGCCAGGCGACAGAACCACTTTACAGACAACAGGCTCTGTTTTCTAAACGCTAGTTCCTACATGCCTCAGCAGGTATCTGTGTTCTTAGAATTTTCCAGTTTTCGCAGTATTATTTCGATTTTAGTTGTGAAAGATATTTCTCAAATTTCCTACGTGTAAAAATCCTATGTTTTTTACTCATTTCGGATGGTCTATCCAATGATGACCTTTTTTATGCATATAACAATAATGTAAATCAAAATTACGCACATGAAATACTTAGAACTTTTCGAGTCTAATCCGCTAATTCTAAATCATTGCCAAAATAAATTTTAGGAATTAAAATAGAAATCCTCCCCAGTGGAGTCGCCAAAAACTATAGGGAATATTTCAAGCATTACCCCAAACTTGAACCCCACTGTGTTCATACACTTAAGTATAGTGGCGTCCAAAGAGAAGGAAAATAGGGCAAAAGAGTTGCCAACAAGTTTTAGGAACTTGTAAACCGTTCACATGGTGAAGGTTACACTCCTTAACAATCCATGAGATCGTCAACTCCAATAGGTCTAGAACCAATCAGGGTTCGGGGATGAGGGTACAAATTCAATCTGAAAGAGAGAGAACCCGCCCTATAAAATAGGCCTCTACTTTATTCTACTTGAATTCATGTGCGCTTTCTGACTAACATGCAATCATTAAGTTAACCCTAAACCTGTTTAATCTATGTTGGTTGAATATTAATGCACAAATAAATCAATTATTGGCGATCACTTGAATTAAAATCATATTAGCCTAAACTAAAATTATTAATTATCTTTTCCTATTAAGGAAAAGTATATTTTGTTATCCTGGGTTGTAACCTACATTTATTCCTCCATATAATCCTTATTTTTATTTAAGTTAGCAATTTGTTCATTGATATAACTCCTACACATCAAGCATCGATGAATCCTAATAATCTTCCATTCTACTTCCATTGTTTGAGATTTTTCACTTCGAAACATTGACTAACCTTCTACAATCCACATCAGATTTTCCTAATAAATCAAATTCACAAAGAGCAGGCAAAGAAATTTATGACTAAATCAGTAAGTCAAGGCTGAGCATTTCTGTTATTATCGACATAAAAAAGAAAATCAACTTTTTAAAGAATATATTCTTTGGCCAGATATTTTGAATTATGTACTCCTATTACAAAACACGAGATCTAACTAAGAACCAGCTTAACTACGAGGATTCACCCATTTAATTGTACAAAATACATATAATTGCATCAGAAACAATGATTATGGAACCTCTATGATATTTTTATGATATAAAACACTTGTTTTTTATTAGAATGAGGAAATATGCTCCGAACAATATTCTTAATGGAGGATAAATTAGCAATACAATCTTTCTTTCCTAATCTTTTTGGAGATTGAGGAATAGGATGAGCAATGCAATATTATAGATTCCGGGAAAGAAGGGATAAGGAATAAAGATAGGCTTGGGAGATATACGACATATAAAAATACAATGACAATCATAAGTAACAGAGCCTCAATTGAAGTGTTCTGCATAGGGGCCAGTGAGCAAGTGGGATAATGGTATATACAATTGCCCTGAAAAATATCAATACCATAAATAGGTTTTACCCTTGATTTAAAGTGCTTTGACAAATAGCAACTTTACATAACTTTAGAGAGCCATTTTAATTTAGTTTGTCATGATCCAAGCTCAAATCACACAATAATTGTTCACATAAATTACCGAAATACAAACAAACAACAACAACAACGATTACAAATCACTTAATTATTGTTCACATAAATTGCTGAAACAAACAAGCAACAACAACAACGATCTAAGAACAAACAACAACAACGATTTAAGAGACATTCGGCTTCTAGTCATCCAGCAGCCATCCATCAGCCATCCAACCTTCAAGTCATAAATTACAAAAAATAGGTTTAGTAAAATGTAATGTATAATGCATGAAATCTTTAACTCTTTCTTACTATACTATATTATTGGCTTTAAAAATCAATTTATCTTAAAGATAAATATTGTGCATTATTTTTGCTATTCCTGATTTCTAGGCTAATTATTCCCCTTTGTATAATGTATATATCCATACGTTACTATTGAGAAAGATAACTATTCTAAACACATGCAACTATTCTAAACCTTCGTATAAAAGCCAAGACCCACACAAGTCGTCCCTCGTATAAAGCCTAGTCTAATGTAAATGCAAATTACAAATCCATTAGGGAAAAAAAAAAGTTAAGAAACATACGATGATACAAATTACCAATAGTCGTCCCTCTCGTCCGCTTCTAAATTGTTAATCTTCTCAACTTCGTTTGCCCGAATGAGCTTTTTCATCCTACGAAGGTTGTGATGGGATTGATCACCATCATATGGATCAATACAGCATTCCAAAGTTGCGGTCATTTCCTTGGAGTTCGTAACTATCACATTGCTAGCTGCTCAACAGAAGATGACTTTGAACCTAATTTTCGAATCTCATACGAAAATCATAAGCAGAATTAATTAAAGATTAACAAGAAATAGAGTCTTAACCATCTACGTTGCGGCCTAAGTGTAACAAATTATAATGGAAAGGGCAGGGCTTTGTCTAGCATTAAGGTTTTGCCTAGCATCCTTCACCTAGTTACCATCCCCTATTTTCCAAGCACAACTATCTAACATTTTTCTCTGCTTTGCAAAAGCTACGTATGCTTTAGTAGAAAGAATGGCCTCGAATTGGGGCCTCTCTCCCCTTATCCTTGGCATAAGAAGACTTAGGTTAGTTGATTGTAAGAAGACAATTATATTTTGTTGGGGCACCAGAAAAAGTCTCGTTCACGAATCACGAACCAATTTGCAGTTGAAAAGGGGAAAAAAATCTCACCACTACAATAATACAGTGAGACTCACGAAATGGAAGCTAAATGAAAATGAAAATCGGTTGAAAAATAAACATATTTGTATGTAATAATTATATTGAAAAAAGAGCTTTGGTTAAAAAACAGACATTATAACTGACATTCCAAGAGCTCTGGAGAGAAAAGGGAAAGCAGAGATACTCCTACAAAAATAAGAAAATAAAAACAAGTTGAAATGGAATTGAAGACGCAGACATCTGTTCAACACTTCAACATAAGCACCTGCGAAATTATGTGAACAAAATTATCATTTCCATGCCTTCTTCCCTCTGAACTGTTTGCCAGACGTCATCTTCTTTATCCTTTTATCTTCTCTAGATCTTGCAATCTTGCCTCTCTTTGCAGCAATAGGCATAAACTTCTTATGTTCCTTCTGTCGGTTGCTTAAACCACCCTTCTGTTAACCATCAAAATTAACATCAGCAGTAGAAAAAAGACTTCCATGAAAACCATGGGTGAAGCAATATAAAAAATTGGAATCAGCAAGATCAGTAAAAACAAGAATGGAAAAAATGGCACCCTAAACATTTAAACATCAATCTGCTGAGATTATCAATTCCCCTATACTAAATGACATAAACCAAAATTATTATCAGACGAGTACATCTAACAAAACATGAATTCAGCTTCTTCAGTACAGTCGTTATCATGAAGCTTTAAATTCAGAGTAGGCATTGGAAGCTTGCTTTCAAAACAAATAAATAGCCATGAGATTAACAAACAGGAAAAGAAAGACGGTAGGACCAGATGGATGGACAAACCTTCTTCTGTTTGACAGCAGCTTTAGACGTGTATCCTTCTCTATCCTCTCTTCCTGCCTTCATTAATGCAACTCTCTGTTCCTTGGTCATCTTTCTTCGGATATTTGCCTACAATCACAAAAATATAAGCAAATATAATTGGCTACAAATCATATAACACTATAACAGGCTTCTTTATACTCTCCAAATTTATTATAAAAGAGAAATAAATAATATTGTTCAGTGTACATAAAAGATCCACGGCATTTACAAATGAAAGATCAGTTTTTGCCTGCATCTTTTCACATCAAGAATTTTTCATATATGAAATGATTTAAAGGGTTCTAATGATTATATAACAGACTGGATTATATAAATCCTATTCAAGTTCATGGATTCTCTACAATTCATGGTTTCATCAAGTGGAAGAATAGATCCAAAAAGAGGGGGGCTAGCTAGCACGGAAAAATACTTACTTCAAGTGTGGAAGGATCAAGTGGCTTGAGGCATAATTGGTCTGCGCTTGGGATCTTGATAGTTGCTGACTTAGGATTTGTGCCCTTCAAAAATCCGTGTTGCGCGAAAGCAGATCTTGCATCCTTTTTTGCCTGATCAAGACAACAAAAGATATAATGAATCATGAGATGGCCACAGTTCTTTACACTATGAAAATACAATCTTGAATTTGGTGAGTAAATAGCACGTATTGCAGGTCAAGCCTGGTACAGATGATAAATTATCAATGTACCTGTAATACTCTTATTCGTTTAAAGTCTTCATTGGAATAAATGTGATCATCTGCTTCTGATGGGCGTTCCAACTTAGCTGCTGTCAATTTCTTCAGAGCTCGAAGACTAGAGTTAGCAGTATCCAGTTGTTGGTCTAAATCAGCGTATTTCCTCTTCCTTGCTCCTTTCTTATCATCACCCTCCACATCACTATCATCAGGTTCACTAGAGCTACATGATTCTTCCTCATCTTCAAAGTCATCCTCATCACTAACTTCATCTTCACTACCCTCTTCAACAAAAGTAGTCCTGTCTTCATTTTCCTCTTCAGACTCAGTTGAATCTTCATCTTTTGCATCATCTTCACTGCCAGAGTAGTCCATTGAATCTGCATCATCTTTCTCAACATCTTCGGATCCACTAATACAATTTTCATTCAAGTCACTATCTTCATCAGCATCTTCATCTGACTGCAATAGTTCTGAACCAGGGACACCCATTGCAACATTCACCTCTCCATATTCTTTTGGTTTAGCCTTCGAATTATTAGATCGTCCACGGTCTTTTTTGATAAGTAGTGAAGGGCAAATCTACAGACAGATAACCTTGTTACACACATTTATTTAGGGGAAAAATAGTGTACAGGTTAAATTAGAACATAAGGCAATGATTACCTCTCTAAATAAAGTGACTAGAGAGCGAGCAGCACTTGAAATTGCCTTTTCTTTTGATGTCTTGTACATCACAAGGTCTTGTAGCAAATCCTCATTCATCAACTAAAATACACAAATCAAAAGAAGATGTAATCACGATATGAAATTACAAAAGCATCTCAATGATGTGCAATTGTGCATTAAAGGAAAGTGGGATACACTTCTTGACTTTAGGGATTATGACTTTGAAACCGACATTGAGATCAGGAAACTTAAAAATGAAGAGTACCAGAGGCATGCGTAGACATATCTCTCTGACCACATTCAGTCCAACAGATATTGCCTGTCAAGTTTTAATGAGAAAAGGTTAATTCACGATATCAAACAAATAAACCGGGGAAAAAAAAAAAAAAAAAAAAAAAAAATTCATCATTGACATCCTAAGAACTATAGAATACAAACACAATTTAGATTTCAGAACACATATATTTAGATAAATGGCAAACAATTCGGATCTTAAAACACAACAGCACTATCTCTTAGGTTTCCCTAGCTCACTAAATCTAAAAGTTGACATACAAGCATTACCTCTGTTCGTGAACGATCGTGCACAAACTGATTTACAATCTGTTTGAATAGAGGTTCAACAGCGTCAGGCGGTACCTAATTGAGCCAAGAGTGAAAAAAACAGGTCAGTTTAACAAAACAAAACAATATGAATATTACAAATGCCAGCGAAAAATATTATTTGAGAGGGTGCGCCAGATTCAGAGAAAGGAAACAATGAAAAGAAGCAATCTAGATGCCACAAACAGACAATATCATGGTTCCTCAAAAAAAAAAAAAAAAAAAACTAAATAAATAAACAAACAGACCATATCATGGCAGGCTTGAACAGCAGCAGCAAGCAGATTAGTTATATCACGTTGATGAGGCTGCAGAAGTCAATGGAAAATGCAAATCAGATTATTATAGAAAAAAACTTACAAAGCAAGGTTACGAAAACACAAACCTGCACATATTTTTGGAGGTAGGGATAGAAGCTCAGCAAAATCAACTGGTGAAGACCAACTGTTCGAGCAATTACTTTCATCATCATCATCTTTATCTAAAGATACCAAAGGAAAAAAAAAAAAACATTTATTTTTAACATGAAATCGTCAAACTACTATGGAAATAACAGAATTTTCAAAAATCAAAGGTGAAGATGCCTGCAAATAGGATGAACTTTTTTATCTTAGATTGTCCTTCATCAAGATCGTACTCCATACTTGACTAAAGACAGAAGGCTTTTAGATAAGTAATTTAGAAGTGAATACCCAGAAAAATGTTTTTTTTGGCAAAATCCTACTCCCTCTGATCAAAGAGATAACAAACATAATTCAAATGAAGAGGAGAAGACCAGAGAGGATTTGAACAACTCTTCATCTGTTCAGATTATTAGAGAAATGCAATATTGTTTTGAGATTCAATTACTACAAGATTCCTAGTACTGAAAAATTTGTGCATAGTCACGTTTCAGAGTGGTAGATGAGAGTTTCTTGGCAGATTAGCACTAACCCAAGTATCCAGCCAAATGTTGCTAACCTTGCAGTAATTCAGCAGAGGTCCCTTAATATGCCATTTCTTTTGTTAATCCATTTATATCACAAATTATGGCGTAAAACTGGTAAGACATTACATGAACACAGTTTTATTATTATGAACTTACATGAGAGTTTTCCCACTCAGATGGTTGGAATAGCTAAAAGCTTTGCTGACCAACTAGTTTGCTTTCTTAGACTTAATTATTATGTAGTACAGTGATTAGAAAGCGTACACAATAACCACATAAAAGTCTTCCTGGAGTACTGCAACTATGCAACTCATAACAGCTCAAAACTGTTTGCAACTTCCTATTTACCAACCCCTCTCCCACATGGCACTAGCTGAGTCAATAATGGAGTTTTCTTTTGATTTCAAAGTTAAAGTGCTTATGAAAATGTCGATGGCATACATATAACAAAGACAAACATATAAAAAAAATGCTACACTAAAGGAAGAAAAACAGTATACATGACAAACATTGAGAAACTCAAAAAACATCTAAAGGGAACTTATACTAACCTCAAAGCGCTCATTGCAGCTTTGAAGGCGAGAAAACAGCTTCTCTGCAAACCCCTTAAGCAAATAAAGTTCAAACAAATTAGAGAAAAAACAGTGTGATGAAATTTAAATCAAAGAAGAAAGCAGCAAAGCCACATCAAACACAACAGACCTGTGCATCATTCAATTGTAAAAGCGGTGAATAGTAATTTGGACTGGTTTTCTCTAAACTCAACCGCTGCTTCTTTTTCATGCTACGCATCACACGTTGCAACTTAGCCTGCTTTTTCTTTTTGCTTGCTGTTGTGCCCTTATGGTGAGCCTGAAGGTACATGAAAGAGATGCATTAAAACAATATCTAGCTCGTAGGAAACATATAAGACAGCACTCTTAAAAGTCTTTTTACAAATACTCCCATTACTGCAAAAAGCACATTTCTAGTGAAAAGGTCAACAGGTGTTTACATAATCAAAGTCACAAGCCCAATTTTAACTAGATCTAGGAACACATGGGGAATTTTACAAGTGTAAAGATGAAACTTGGGAAGAGAATCAACTACTCAGGAAAGCTATCAAAATGAACAAGTCAAAGCTTGGCTCATCTGCAGGAGATGATGGGGACAGCATAAACTTTTTTACTTACACTTGTGGGTTATGAGCTTATGACTTACTACCTAACTTCCTTTTTACAAGCCTCATAACCAATTCAAAGCTCTCAAGCTCTTCCGCAATTCAGTTAGCAATTCATTGAACATCTAATTTCACTAGATAACTTATCTAGTTTAAATATGAATAAATCTATATCTTTTGGGCTTGCCTCAATTGGGAGGGTATTGGGTATATCAACTAATGAGGCAATAAGTCTGGTCTTTAATCTTATGCTTGGCTAGGAGTCAGTAAGCTTGGCCCTATAATCCTCCTCCCCCTCTTCCTATGCGAGGGTACTGTAGTCCCCAAGTGCCCCCCCCCCCCCCCCTTCTCTTAAAGGATGAGGTATTTGTTAACTGAAAAGGCCCAAACCCATCACTCTCCCTCTCTCAAGCCAATGCTTAACGGTCTTCATCTACACCAGTGTCTTTTTTATTTTTTTTTTATAACAGTCATCATCTACACCAGAGTCTCTCTCTCTCTCTCTCTCTAACCTATAATCCTCCGGGTATTCATACCAATGTTTTCTCTAGTTCAAATTTTTACTACATCTCCAAATTTAATTTGATATGTTCACCTTAAAAATCATTTGTTTGATTTTTCCAATTATCTTCTCTTCTTTCTTATTATATTGCTTAATTTTTTATTTTTTTTTTTTATTTTAAGGTTTCACTTATTTTATAATTCAAATATTACCAGATCTGTGAAATCATTTTTTTCGAAATGCTAGCTAATTTTAAGGTTTGCGATGAAGTTTAATTCTGTTCTCATATTCACTCATTTTCTGTATAGAAGCACTTCATTGATTATGGGTGTATCTAAAATCTAAATTATTTATACCTTCACGGATTCTTACAAATCAAAATAACACATTAGCCTTTGTAAATAATACCTGATTGGCTTATTGCCAAACCTTTTCTTTATCTGGATCCATAAATTGTCCACCCTTAATTAACCCCCCATTAATAATTCTCCAATAAAATCTACTCCCCAAGTCCCTAACTAGTAACCCCAATTCAAGCAAGGCCTGCATTTTACATAATTGGTACTATCCGGATAGCTATTCAAAGCATCGAGAAAAAGATAATGTTAACAATTTGTAATCCTACAAAGAGATAACAAAAAACTGTGACAAAAAGGCAATAATTACCTTATACACATCCTCTCTACCCAGAACTACTTGGGGTTGTAGAGTACAGGCCTCGTCTTCACTGCTTGATGCATCACTGTCATCATCATCTTTAATTTTTTCATAATCAAGTAGGAAGGATAGAGCAGCTATCATAATCCTGAAACAATTAGAAACATGAGTCAGACTATGCTTCCATGTCCACACTTATAGTGTCACATAGCTTTAACTTTTAAGGACACAAAAGGTGGTTACCGTGATGAAGGATGAAAGCACGCATTGCAAATTCCATTTACAGTTCTTTCATCAGACCAAACTTTCCTTCGGTGAAGATCACAAAGTGTGACAAGAGCCCTCTTTGCAAATGCCTCCTCCTCGCGCTATAGGAATATGCAAGAACATTCACACAAATTTTATTTTATTTTTTCCAATCGATTGAATTGCGAAATACGGATCATTATCATGTACACAAAATAATTTAAAAAGAATACAGACCTTTAACATTTTAAAAAGAACATTTTGAAGAGGCTTATTCTTAGATTCATCCTTGTGCTTTTTATTCATGCGCTGAATAAAACGAATGACATGTGAATATGCCAATTTCCTCAAATTCCTATCATCAAAAGTCTGAAGTTCCATGAACAATTCCAATGTCTCACCAATAGCAACAATCTGCAAACCAAAAACACGGTCACACTACTTACACAAGGTGATGACATATACATTATATGGTCACATTCATCAACCCATATTACATTATAATCATTCATAAACTTAATTAACAGTCTGTTCCCAGAAGTGTAGTAAACAGTCTTATTCTCAAACTACACAACTCAAAGCAGTCCCACTTCTACACCCATCGTAATTCCGCATCCGTTATTGAATTAAAAACTTTCCAACTGATCTTCATTACAATTTTTTAACTGGGTATATTGAGATTATGTTCAATAAAGTTTCCCAAAAAGATTACATTTTCACTGAAATTTCGCATATATCCTAGCTAATGAACATAACACAACACGAAATAAAATCGGAGAAATGTGCTACCTTACGATTCACCAAAAGGATGAGTCCCTGAGTAAGCTGGCTACGAAGCGAAGACGGCAACGACTTACCGGTACTACGAAGAAGATCAGCAAGCTGTTTGGGATACAACGACAAAAATTTAGGGTAAAAAGGGGTCATATGAGCCAAGAACAATGCCAAATCACCTAGTTCTTTAGCAACAGAAGGATCGGAAGAAACCCCACTAACAGAATTGAAACTAAGAGCAGCTTGTTGCTCAAAAAGTTCAAGAGATGATTTAAAATCCAGGTATTTTGTCTGTAATTCTGCCTCGTAACTTTCGGGATCACACTTCATTTTCGATTGAAGGGTTTGCATACTGTGTTTATCCGATGAGAGTCCGGCAGCTGCGATTGACTCTGATGAGTGGATGCGATTGTGAGGGGGACTCATGATTGAATTTTTTTTGATGAAATTAGGGTTGTGATTTTGGGTTTTTGGGATGGAATTGAGGATTGGGGGATTGAATGAAGGAGGACGATAAACCCTAGAAAAACCCTAATGTGGTGGAAATGGTGAATTTTGGCGGAATGGCTGTGATGGGCTTATGCTTGTCTTTTTGGCGGCTTGATACGTACGGTAGAAAATAAGTTAGTTACCCAATCCCTTCACAAAAGAACAAAATTAAATAAATAAATAAAAATAAAAAAATTTAGTTAAATAGCCCACTAAATTCATTGTGATTATGTAAGAATAAAGGTAGATCCTGAGATTTTATGGGCCCTAGGCATTACAATAGATAAACTCAAATTTTTCATGAGGAATGGAGTATTTGTTTTTCTTTCATTAGATGAAAAATTGTTATGCCCAAACACATTGTAATCGTGTTATCAATTTTCTTTTTTTGCACATCAATTTCAAACAAATTTAAGCTGTTTGTTCAACATTTACTTCAATAGTGGGTGAATTTTGACCATCTAGTCATTGGAGTCAAGAAATTGAAATCTAATAACCTAATCAGTAAGTTTTTTGCAAAATTATGCGAAAAGATAAATATTTTATCAAATTTAGGTTTTGTTTCAACATATTTTTGTCAATATCATTGTTTAGGTCTTAAATCAAATTATCATTTAGATCAACTAGTAGAAAGCACATCAATATCTCCATATCCCTTCTTATTGGAGCTTGAATTCGTTTTTTTTGTTTTTGTTCTTTTTTTTTTTTTTCTTTGCAGGAGCTTTTGCTATCAAGAATGAATATCATTATCAGCAAGGATCACTTTATAAATCACAATCGGAAGTGTTGATGTGTCACGAAAATATCATTTGTAGATTCCATCAACACTATTTCACCAACCTACCTACTGCCCAAAAAGGGGTACAAGTCAAGGGGCACAACTAAGTACTTAAACAATAAGCAGAATGAACTACAGCAAAATTTTGAAGCCTCAAGCATATAGTCAAATCCTCCTAGCAATGACTAACATTCACTTCGAAAACACGTACACAGTTATCAGCCCCACAAGAAGCAAGCTGGTTGCTTTTGCAGTCTTCTACCTTCTCGGAGTTTCTCCATGCTAAACGCTGCACTGTTGATGCATGGCACATGAATGGATCAAACTTCGCAACAACATTAACTGTAAATCCTACAGTTGACATACATCCATCCTCTAATTTAGCAGAAAGACCCCAGAGTTCTATGGATCCGTTTTCCAATCCAACTGCTAGTAGACCATGATTATTTCGACGATCAATACCGAGCCAAGATAAGGCAGTAACACTACATGGGAATGGTGGCAAAGTTGATATGAGTTTGACGGAACTTTTGTTCACCACTGACCATAACTTCACAGTCTTATCTCTTGAACCAGTTGCAAATTCATGGCCAAAAGGATTCCAAGAGCATGCCCATATAATCCTTTTGTGAGCCTCTTGCCTTGCTACAAGCTCATAACTGATTTCATCCACATCTGTACATCATTACAAAAATGGAAATTGAATTTAACTAAAAAGGTTTTAAGCAGAGAGCTCATCCAAGAGGAGTAAAATTATATTCTGTGAGGAAGACGTCACTATTTTGCTATTGAGTTTTGAAAGACCAAGTAATCAGAAAACCAACTTTCTCAAAATATTTCAGGGATCAGAAGAACAACATCAGCGCCAGAAGCAAACCAATGGCATTTTTTCTCAACTTCACTGTGATGGAAAAGGTTCAAGATGGTTTTAGCATGTAGGCAAGTTTTTTACCTTTGCCAAATATTGAGAAGAGGGCATTCAATAATCTTTTTAGGGTTCCATAGCTTTCTCAGAAAGATAACATGACAACAGCATGCTTCTCAAATTCAAAAATCCATAAAATGGCAAAGTATATACTCTCTCCTTGGCTCCATACCATACTATTACCTATTTGCTTGACTAGGCTTTCTTATTCCATAATAAACCACTTGACATTATTAACACACTACTTTTTAGTCTAAAATATCAAATGCAAAATCACTTGTGAGATTTTAATACCAATGCAATAACTACTATGGTAAATAATTTTTTAACACACTTGTTTTGGAGTGAAAAGACAGAAGAGAGTACACATTTGACTAGTCTGCAATCAAAATACCTACAATTCATTTAGGCCAACTCACCTTTTCTTTTTATGGAGAAGACAGAGAACTGACGATCCCTAGAGACAGACAGAAGTAAACTGTCATCATGCGAGAATTCCATCTGCGTCACAGTCAAGCTATGAGACTGTAACCGGCCAACTGCTTTCCATGATCCAACCTGCCATAGCCATATTTCTGCCACTGAAGTTGTCTGGGCCTGCAAATAAATACCACATCAAGACCTCAGCACACAGTATATTATTAGCAGTCTCAACATAACACTGAAAAAAAATAAATAAATAAATAAAAAATAAAAAAAAATAAAAATAGAGTGGAGCACAGAATTAGATGTAAGAAACAGGTTGTTTTACCTTTGACCCTACTAATAATGCAAATAAAAGCAATACAAAAAGCTTAATTAACAGCACGACTAAGGAATGAGACATCAAGAAAGGTATTAAATAATTTGGGTTATCTATTATGTGCTCATCAAGAGAGAAATTAAATAATTTGGTGTTTTGGTAATCTGATATGTGCTCTAGTGCTTTGGATGTTAAGGCTTATGGGTCAGCCTTCAGAAGAATGTGCTAATTCCACTTGGTGAGGATCCATATAAAAAAAAATAAAAATATAAAAAAAAAAAAATGCTGATTGTAATATTTAAGAGATGGAGATTTATTCTTCAACCCATTGGGCCTCCTTGCTGCTCCTTTCATGTGCATTTCTGTTTGGGACCCTATTATCAAGAGATTCCATGCAAGCCTTGCAGCGCAGAAACCAAATCCATTGTTGAGAGGGGTTAGAGCACCATTTCCTCCTTGCCAATTTACAATGTTATGTTCACTATCCTAGCCCATGGGGTTCAAAGCTAGAAAAACTGAAGAAAGTTCCCATGAGCAATAAATGATTCTGATAAAGATTTCCCATAGATCATGAAGGAAAATTTTGTCGACCCAGACATGCTGGAGGTCTTAGAATTCCTTTTTCAATCTATGAATGAAGCTCTAAAAGCAAGGTGAATCTAGTGGTTTGCAAATGAATATGATGCTTTGTGGGAGGACATCCCTAGTCATAAGGTCCCAAGAACCTAGGATCGTAGGATTTAAGAGCAGGATGATCTCTTCTACTCGTTGCCTAGGCATATCAATTTCATAATGACCCAAAATAACTAATAGTGTTGAGCTCATCATTTCATATCAATTTCTAAGACCCGTAGAGCAAATTCAAGAAGATGAGCACATAGGCACATAGCTGAACAAATTGGCTGGACTCCTGAAGGATGGAGTAATTCACCCTTAACCCCCCCCCCCCCCAAAAAAAAAAATAAATAAATAAATAAATGAATAAATAAAGCACACAAAAAAAAAAAAAAGAGTATTTGTGACTTCTATATAACTTGCACTCAGATTAGTCATAAAGTAATCATGCTGGAGGCATATCTAGCAGAATGGAACCATAACTAATAATATATACTTAAGTGTTATACTGTGATCATTAACAGGTAAACAGAAAAAACATGATAAATAATATATAATTGACATATCCATGTTGCATACTATCCAACATATATGAAATTACTAACAAAATTAATAAAAGTATCAATGATATAAAACTACACATGTCCAGCACATTACATGCCCTGAGAATCATAATTAATAGAGGAAGTTACCTTGCAAGAGGAAGCAACAAGCTTTCCCTCATGGTCACAACATAGAGAAAACAGCTCATTTCCATGACCATAAAGCTTGTGTGTTTCTGGCCACAATGTATGCCATGCCAGTTGCTCTTCAATAGGTGGTTCAGTTAATGTAACTGGTACTGCTTCAGGAACAGTTTCAAGTGTGTCAACGACCTCTGTGTCAGGTCTCTCTATACTTTCCTGCACAGCTGCACAAATCAAACTTAAACTGTGACTATTTGCTCCTCACATCATGAACTTTTATTTTTCTATTGTCTAGACATGCCCATGAATAAAATGCAATATGGTTACAGAAACAGAACTTCCATACAAAAAAAGAGTGAGGAGTCACCATGAACAAAAATAGGTTTCTGCGATAATCCAAGAGCAGACATATTTGCCCCTAAAATTTGAACATCCAGCTGAATGTCTTCTGGGACATCAGATTCCTGTGAAACAGCACAATTCAATGTCTTCAGAAAGGATAAAGGGGCTTCAAACACTCTGGTCACTTTCTCATCAGCTCCACTGACAAAGCGATGGTTTCCCTTCCCTTGTATGGCCGTCACACAATTAATATCATGACCATGAACTTGTGGACGTGCGATTTCATGCCAAGAGCACCTATCTCCTGTATGGCTCAACCACGGAGCAAAGATTCGAGTTGTCTGCAAAATTCAAGTTTTAAACAAAATCTATTTTAAAGGAGGTCAAAGCAACCAAAAAAATAAATCGCACACCAACTATTCAGAAAAGCTTTGAACTCCACAATTGGATTTTAAAATCAATGTCTGCATCTAAGAAGACAAAAACATCAATCTAAGGTGGGACCAATCAATATGAGGAGATAAGAACTGTAGACAGTACTTTTTTCAAAAATGAAAACCAAAGTAGCATGACAATTTAATAAGAGCAACAACAGAACGGAATAATTAAGCTGAAATGAGCTGAATTGTACATGCGTGTAAAAAAAAGAGATCAATGGGAAGTTGAGAAGAGAAACTAAAGTGAATGGTTGACGGTGGGAAGAGTTTCAAATCACTTATCAAACTGCTACATTAATCATTAATGGAGAGTTAGTCAAAAATAGCAAGTTTAACATACATTCCCCGATCCCAATAATTTCCTCCAATAATATCTGAGAAATGCCAGGCAAAGCACTACTCTCTATTTCCCCCTCCCTTTCAAATCTCAATTATGCCTCCATCCTTACTCTCTCTAATTTCAATAGTGGGGCTGCAATGAAACAACCAGAACTATTATAACCATACTAAACAATATTCAAGACTAAGGAATAGGAAGCATTTACAGCTTTCATTTAATTCACTTTGAGTCGATAATGAAGATAATTATGTAGAAAATGATAGACCAGAATCACTGGAATTTTTATGTTTTATCAACCTTTTTTCCCCAATTTTCTTTAAATATCAAGGCTGTATTATTTTTTTCTACTTCTGATGTTTTATTGGGTATTAATTTTTACTACATTAAAACTTTCTGTTACAGTATTGGTTTTTCAAAAGTAATTAGGCACGACAAATTCAGACTAGGGTCAGAAATTTTCACAGCTCAAATGGCCAAGTATTTCTCTACTACAGGATAGGAGTTTTTAACATTACTGTGTTCTTTCAATTAACAATTCAAACTCGGATCAGGGCCTGTGTTTTTTCATTTAGAGCAGGAATGGCCTCAAATAGCTCTCTCACCCTCTTTCCTAAACTTGGGGTTCACTCATCCCAACCCTACACTGAATTCCTTTTTCTTCTAGGGAGAAAAAGAAAAAAGAAAAAAGGAAGAAAAAAAAAACGCGAAACAATGTTAAGGCAGTTAGGCAGTGAGTATAGGGAGCCAACATAGAGAGATACTTAGGGGGGTGTTGGGGGAGGGAGCTCTCTTCTGACCTTGCCTCACGGCAATATAACAGCAGATTGTCACTCCCTTCTGACTCATGACCGCCAACACATGCAGATATATGCTATGTTACTCGGACTCGGGTACCCATGTCCGACACGGGTACGTATCCAAGTGTCCGACACGGGTACGTATCCAAGTGTCCGACTCTGCTATTTTGTGAAAAAAATCTATGATTTTCAACTAAAATGAAGTGTCCATGTGTCATACCCATGTCTGAGGGTCGAGGGTCCGATACGGGTACTTGAGGTAAAATGAAGAGTCCGAGTAACATAGGATATATGCACAATGAAATTTCAGAAATGTTGATGAAACTGCTTTGTGGTTGTTAACAGGTCAACATTGATTTACAGAAACATTGTATTATTTGAAGCTGACTTTTTTTCAGATTTGATTTTTTTTCAGATACATCTGACCCAAGATATCCAATTCAACAGAAAATGCTACAACCAATCATATAGTGGATGGATAGGAATGACTTGCTTAAAGAGAACAATTTATGCCTTTATGGACTACAAGTGAACACTGAATTTATGAAATAAATGGTTAAGGGCCAAACTATACAGTTATCACATCTTAGTGACCATTTGTAGGAATCCACACACAATGATTCTTCAGTAAAATTTATGACACTATAACTCTACGCAATTAACCTTTTATAAAAAACAAATTTAAGATAAGGTAGGTAAATAGAATGACATGGCAAGTCATCCAATGTCTCTTTGAAGATCAACCCAGCATAAAGGTCAATCATAAATGTCACCCGTCACCCTCGTTTCTAAATTCTCATTGTACACCTATCTTACCCCAGAACAAATCTTCATCTAAGCAAATTCTTCTCTTGAATTTATCTCATTGGGTTCAACTGTTATTAAATAAACCGTACAATGACTTGAAGCATTACAAGGTACTCCCTCCATTTTTTTATTTTTTATTTTTTTTTTTTTAAAGCTAGAGTTGGGATTGCACAGAGTTTTAGGAGGTTAAATAAAATAAGATGTGAGTGGGGTACATAAAGTTATTATTTTATTGAAAAGTAAAGTGGTGTGAGAGGGAGTGGAGACCATTGGAGGAGTGAGAAATGAAAAAGTAAGAGAGAGTGGGGACATTTGTGGGTAAAGATATACAGTATTATTAAATTGTAGGGGATTTCCAAAAGAGGAAGTGTAGCTTTTATAAATAAATAAATAAATAAAAACAAAGAAAATAGCAAGTGTTGCTTTAAAAAAAAAAAAAAAAAAAAAAAGGAAGGAGTACATAGATTTCTCATAGTACTTCATGTCTAGATTAGCTTCTAGTGTGGCCTATCATAGGACATGGTTTGGAACTTTGGATGTAGTGAAACTAAGGAAATCCTAGTTTACCTAAACAAAAATAGGATTCTGTTGGGAGAAAGAACATACCTGGTCATGACTTACTGACAACAAGAATTTACCAGATCTGGCCCACACAATGTCCGATACAGCTGCAAAATGTCCAGAAGGAACCTTCTGTGGCTGCCAATTCTCAGAATCAATACCAACATTTTTCCAGAGATGGAAAGACCCACCATATCCATGTGCCAAAATGGCATCCCCATTTGGATCCCAGTGCCCACCATAAAATCCCAAAGCACAGTGGCTAAGCTCTCCAACAGTAACAACATTCATCCAGATGCCGGAAGTGCTCTCAGGTTTCCAGATCATCATTGTCTTGTCCATAGATGCAGATAATATACTTTGGGGTTGTAGGTATCCTCTTCCTTCTGTGGATGTAATAGGTGGCTGCCACTGAACGGAATAAACCCAGTCCTCATGTCCAATGAGGAGGGACTCCAGTGATATCTGATAGGTGGCTAAGCCATAAACAAAAAGAGGACCCTCAATGTATGACGCTAAGCCTATAACACCTTTCCTTTCAGGGTCATCTGAGGTTTCGCGTATGACCATTTTCCATATGCGTATAGATTTATCCTGTGATGAGCTTACAAGTAATAAAGTCTCTCCTGCCCCATTTTTCCCTATAGGCAACGAGAAATCCAAACTTCTAATCCAATCTGAATGTCCTTTCAGTTCACAAGCACGAACAAACTGAAATCAACCAATGATAAGCAAACTAAGAAAACTGAAGTCCAGATGAGCAACAAGACTTGCCTCGAATAAAGTTCAAAGAATAAAGCGAAAAAGAAAAAAAGCGAAGATAACTCGTCCATACAAATCCATACCTTTCCTGTCCTCTCTCCACAATACAGATGAATTTTATTATCCAAACCTCCCATGGCAAGGACAACACGTCCTGTATTATCAGGTAATTCCGCTAATGCAAGTGTTACCATTGTTTTTGATCCAACAAAAAGAGATTCAAGATGCGACAATTTGCAATCCCCTGAAAATAATCAGATCAATGAGACCAAACAGTCACCTGGAAAAAATCAGAACAATGACACCAATCACTTCAGGTTGCATGCACACAAGACACCTGCACCATAAAGAGAATGGATCGAACACAATCCAAAAAAAATACAGGCAAATTTGATCAAAAATTTAACTTGTGATTTCTCAATAAAGCACTTAAAGTAAGACCACTTAAGACAGAAGTATTATTAATTATAAAGCACAAACAGCCAGATGAAGTAGCAGTATAATAAGCAAACACTACAGATGCCATGCACATATTAGGATGCATTGAATTTGGGTCTTCTTGACAACCTCGCACAGGATGTCAAAAACTAAATAAAAACATAATAATCTGTAGAACAAATGAAAAATTTTAGGAGATGAAACCCCAAAGATTCTCAAATAGATAGGTAGACATGGGTCAGGTAGAATAAGGAGTATACAACTACAAGTCTACAAGTCCTAAGTTTTTTTTTCCCCCTGTTAGAGCTTAATGTCTAGAATACGTAAATGGGCAGGTTAAGAGAAAATATTCATAAATCACATGTTTAGAAATATTTTTAGGTAGTATTTGGATCTAAGCATCTGATTTCAATTCTGGATTTTTAAGTCTGTAATTTCAAATACAGATATTCAATGCCAAATTCTGTGTTTGGGAAAGTTTACCTAGAATACCATGGTATTCAGCAGCAACAACTTATAGTTTCATAATAAATTTTCATGCACCACCTTCACTTCTACAGCCCACTCTCTCGTTTCCTCTCTCTTCTCTTACATTGCTTCCCCCTCTCAATCTCCCTCCTCCTTAATTGTTCTTCCAAAATCCCCATATTGTTGACCCAAATAGGTCAGAAATCGGCTCAAATCAACCAGATTCTGCATGTTTTTATTTCTCCTTTTGTATATTTTGATTATTATTCAGATATAGGTTCTTTAAATTTTAAAACCAAAATTCATAGCACATTGCCACCGATGAAATGAATGTCTAGTCTTGCTGCGGTACATTGAAGGCGATGGTGGTGGAACTGCAGCAACGGAGGATATAGTCATGGAGGTGTTTCGTTTCTCACAAAGGTGAAAGTGGTGGCACAAAAGTGGTTGACGTGACGGCGGCATCCACAAAGGTTGTTGATGTGACAATGGTAGAGGGCGTCCAGAAAGTGTATAGGAGAGAGAAAGTCAGCCATGGTAAAAGTTAGGGCTTTATAACTGGGAACAACAAAAAAAGGGAAGAGAGAATGGTTTAAAGGATTTGAAATGCCATCAATTGATATTGGTTTTGAAATTCGGTAAACTGAATTAAACATTTAAAGTCTAGGGTTTGAGTCAAATTCAAAATGGAAATTCTAATAATTTTCAAACAAGCTATTTGGAACTATTCCATCACTTGAAATGATATGATAATTCCCAAACAAGACCTAAAGGAACTTTAAAAACCACAAGATTTCACTAGATTGACAACAATATTTGAAACAGCTCTTAATTCCAGCAAATTGAGGATTTCATTTGCAATAAATTTATTAAGTGAGAACTCTAAATCATGTAAAAAGTTTTTATTCTCCTTATATGAAGGGAAAAAAAAAACCATCCTTTGAATATAATACATACAGCTCTTTTTAAGTTCCCTAGTCCCTAGAAGGGAGTCCGAGAGAGTGGAAAGAGACACGGGATAATAGATAACCAAAAAATCAATACATATACTGACAGAATTAGACAGATAAATAGAATAAACTAAAACAGATCTTCAAAGAGAGGAGAAATAGGGGTAATTAAGAGAGCCTAGCATAAGTTACCAATTTCAATGGATTATCTCACTCTCTTAATATTCTTCCTATAATCAAGCCCAAACTCAACTAGTAAACATCAAATTCATCTAATAATGTTTGACATAAGGTTGCTTTTAACATTTTTTTTTAACTCGTCAACGTTAAATCCAACTATGTAGTCTAATTAAGAGCATTGTCTTTTGTCTATCAATTAAAAAATATTTAGTCACTTCTTTAGAAGAATGATTAGACAGTTCTGGTCAATTGATCATAGAAGGGAATAACAAATTGCTGCATTGTAACACAGCACTTCAAAAACCAAATCTATGGATCTTATCAAGAACGTTTAACAAGATCCAGTGCTACTAATCTCAACAGCTGACTAAAAAAATTGTCAGAGAGTGGAATAGGGTAAATTAGTTTAAAACATAGCTTATTTAATACGAAGTACATTAGTATAGCAACATATTCAATTGATTTTATCAATTGTTCTATATATCATATATTATTCAATAATCAACTACCTTTCTCATTCAAGAAAAAACTAAAGGAAGATGCTAAGATCTTGCTTTTTTTTCATAGCCTCTATTACATAAAAGTCTAGCATTTCAAAGGGAAGTTAAGCTTTTGCCAGGACAATGTATTTTGGGTAGGCTTTTACGTAAGATAGCCATCAAATTGACCCCCTAATAAGTGATATGATATTTGTATGTTGTGTACCCAGAGTTGTACAAGAGGCGAGTTGTACAAGAGGCAATCATCATCTTTTGTTTCTTATACAGATGCTCCACATCTTTTAAACAGATTCTTTAGAATTAAGATTTAAGAAGCGTGTTATGGATTTCAGCATCCACTCCTCTATTATGGTGCATCTTAAGATTACTTTATGTTAGAATTGGGAGGAAAAGCATGTTCGTCACGCTTTACATTATGAGGTCTGTGGCTAGAGCAAATTCAGAAAATTTTGAAGGATATATATGCAGGGAAGAGTAGTCCTCTGAGCTTTGCTAAAAGGACCAGACAGAAATAAGGTAAATATTACAATCAACATTAAAGAAGTTTTGCATGGTCTAGATGGAAAAAAATGTACAAGACAGGTAAGTAGTTAAAAGTATCACCAACCTTGGGCAGTTACTGGAAGAATGATTTCCCAGATGTTCACTGTACCATCAGAAGAAGTTGAAGCAAAAATTGCTTCTGTTGAAGAAAACATTATTCCAGAGATGCATGTGACACCTTTCTTATGAGGTTGCGGTACAGTCAATACTTGTCTCCACTACAGTCACAGATTAGAGAATCCTACATTCAGTTAATGAAGAAGTCCACACATATAGAGCAACTGAGAAAATTTATGCCAACACAACTATTTCGTGAGCTAATCAGGTTAGACCATTATAAGGGTACAAGAGGCACACAAGTCCAGAATGATTAAAAAAAAATCCGAAAAAGTATAATATAAGTATTACATTGCCAAGACCATTCTGGTTTTCTTTTTTCAAACAAACATAGAACTAAGATTCAGAATACATGAAGAAATGACTTCAGCTATTAAACTTCCCTACAATGATTAACATATCATATTGATCCTAGCATTTAAATTGGGTTTGAAATAATACTTTGAAACCTGAAGGAAATAAAGTCGGGGAAAACAATAAGTTTGTGGCAAGCTGTTTGACAAATATTCACACACATGGACAGAAATGCTTTTTTTATTTTATATTTTTGGTGGGGGTGGGGGGTGGTGATAGGTCAAACGACTTAAATTAAACATGAAATTGTATTTGGTATCAGAAAACATCAAAAGAAAGATAAGATCGTTGGAATTGCTGTGGCCAGAAGCAATATGTAAAAACAATGTCAAGGAAATCAGTGACACATTAAATACAACTTCAAATCCCAAGCCCTAAAGAGCTAAGATTAAGACCTAGCCAACAATAAAGCACAGCTGCTTTGTCTATAAAGCAATATGGAATACCTTTTTATCTGCGAGAGAAACTTCCCACAAAATAATAGCACCGTCAGCATCTCCAGAGAGCAAATAATGCTGCCCTAGTTGTTGAGCTGTTTCAGAAAGAAAATAATGATGAATCAGCAGCTGAAAGCTTTGAATTTTAATACTGGTAGAGCAAAAAGTCACTCATTTCTCATTTTAGGCCATCATTGAATCAAACCACATTTGCTAAGATACTAGAATTGATAAATTGTCCTTAGTATCCAATCTATTACAGCATTCACTAGAAAATTCATAATTTGAGTGGATAACATTATACTAGAACTGAAGAGTGAAGTGATGATCACATGCAACTCATATATACCGTGATTTGGGAGAAAAAAGGGGAGGGAGAGACGATAGAAATCGAGAAGGATAAGATTCAGGAGAGAACCACGATTGTGTCAATACAGGCATGGGTAAGCTCAAACCCAAGAGGTAATCAGATACTCGGTTACTTGACTTAACATTAATATTATTTTAAAAAGGAGCAAATGTCGCTGTTTAGACATCAGTTGCTTACTTGCTACAAAGTCACTAATTGTAGGCAGATTAGCTGTGAAAAACTGAAAACAATTTCCATACAACCTTCCAGTGGCTGTAGTCTTCATTTAACTACTAACAATCCAAAATTTTAGCACAGTTAAATTATATGATGTATTTCTAAATGTACATCAGACAATTTGGTCAAAACTCAAATCCCAGTCTGCCTAGACAATAAACATGGACATAACCAGGATATCTTGCAACACAAAACATTGATAGACAAACATAAAAAAACAACAATATACCCACTAGCTAATAGCTATAGTTATTAGCCTTGATCAAGACCTTCAAGGGTTAAGAAAATATAAAACAAAGTTCGATCAAAATATCCTGTCTTCTTTATAAAAATGACATGATTTGACTTCTATCTAGTGTAGGAGATCCATAAACTTCAGGCGGGCATGAAACTAAAAGTACTCCTCATGTTTGTAAATTAGTCACATGTACTATCTAATTTGTTCGGGAAAAGTGATCACAGTTCTTAAAACGGTATCAGACAATGATTGAATTCCCTAACATACCTTTACTTATAACAAGTGGTTCAACACTATGGAAACAAAAGTAAAACATCGAATTCATATGATATTGTAGCATTTTATACTAAAATTTTAACTTTAATAGGGTTTTCACAAAGGTGGCACAATGATACAATGTATTTTCAGGTCCCTAATCATCAATACTAAACTAAGACAATGATAATGCAATATAAATCCGGCCATGGCATCTCCGCCATCCATCATTTCAACACCAGGGAAAAACCCCATTTGAGTACAAACCATCATTACAAAACAACCCATAAAACAGAAATTGAATTCAGAATTCAAAGTATTGATTAAACCCAAAGAACCCAAATGAGAAAAACAAAAGATAAAGCTAAAAAAAAAACCTCTAAAAGCAAACTTTGAAGTGGGTAACCAATAAGTGCAGTTAACAGCAGCTTTGTGACCAGGAAGTGTAGTCAAAATCAGGGCTTTCTGCAACACACCCAGAAAAATTGAAATCAAAATTTGCAAAGTACATGAATTTGCAAATAAGAAACAAGAAAGAATTATTGCATGTAACCTGAGGGCAGAAAATGGCAACGGCATTATTAGCACCAAAAGCAACAAGATTAGAAGCACCCCAAGAAACATTGTTGACGATTCTGTTGCAGCCTGCTCCAATGAAAGCTCTCTCTACTGCGCAGTTGCTCACACTCATGGCTGAACGGCTATGTGTTTGTTCGAGAAGTTGAGGAGAGTCGCCTAAATTGAAAATGGGGGTTTTAAGGAATTTTTTATGCTACGTAAGACACCTATTCTCAATACATAATTTTAGTTAAACAAAAATAATTTCAATTCATTAAAATTAATGTACATAATTTTAGTTAAACAAAAATAATTTCAATTCATTAAAATTAATGTAAAATAAGGTGAAATAAACGTCTTAGGCCCTGTTTGATTCACCTTAATTTTACTGAACTAAACTTATTTTTACTGAACTAAACTTATTTTTACTGAACTGAACTTAATTTTACTGAACTGAAATTATTTTTACTGAATTTAAATTATTTTTACTGAACTGAAATTATTTTTACTGATTTTCTATTCTAATTCTTCTTTAAGAAAACTGAATTTTACTGAACTGAACTTATTTTACTGAACTGAAATTATTTTTACTGAACTGAAATTGATTTTGTGAACTGAACTTATTTTTACTGAACTGAAATTATTTTTACTTAATATTATTTTTTTAAGGTGAAAAGAACAAGGCCTTAATCTTAATCGACATTTGGGATATTTCATATTTCACCTTAAGCGACCTTCAATTGTTTTATATATTATACTTCGTATGGAGTATTGTTTTCCAAGTGGCAAAATTGTAAATAAAATAATACTCCCTCCGGTTTTTTTAAATGCATTACTTCTCTACTATGGGTGTTTATTTTTATATACATCACTTTCTTATTTGGCAACTTCATATTATATTTTATCATTTTTTCTCTTTTACTTTAAACCCTACTTAAGTTATTTTATCATTTATGAATTAGTGATTGAATTATGAAGCATGGATTAGTGATTGGAAATAATTAATTTGGCATGTTGTATATGAATACACTTTTATTATTGGCATGATAGTGAACATGTTTAATTAAACTAAAGGTGTAATTTGATTTGGAATATTGAAAAGGAATTTCCAACCTAAACGGCCAAGAAAACTAAAACCTAAAAGAGAGGGAAAAAAAAAAAAGGTGGCAATACGCACTCAATGAAATGCTGTTTGATTTTCTTTATATTTTGATGTTTTTATAATGTTGTAAATTTTAAGATTAGAGTTTAGAGGAATGAAAATTAATCAATGTGATTTGAGAGTGTTAAAGTGTTTTAACAAGAATGCAGGACGTTCATGATACTGAAACAAAATCATGACACATCTTATTCAACAAAGCCATCAAGCCTTTTGATACTTAAAGCGCGACAGAAAAATTATTAATGAATACAAGCTTCATGGCCATCTACTAAAAATGAAGGCTCGAAAAAGGAAAAAAATTCCATCCAAAATCTGACTTCTTAGATGGCATAAATTACAACGAGACAGACAAAATCCCATAGCTTAAGTAAACTTAGAGAATAGAGTCTCTAAACAAAGTATAGTTGCCTCAATTGGATCTAAGCTAGGCATGAGAGATCGGATCACTTTCTTCTAATTTTGACTTTGAGACTCCACATAAGCTTCCCCTGGGGCATTGGGATGGACTTTGGCAGGCGGAGAGGTATCTCATGCTCCCCCAGTGATGACAAAGGATTAGGCATATACAAATTTTCAGGTTCGACTTGAACAGAAAGTTGCCTTGCCACCTGGAAAATTTGAGTTATGTCAACTTTAGATAAATTGTCTCCTGTTGTGTGCATGTAACAGTTCCAGATTGGAAGATTCAATACATTATTCAGTTATCAGTATCCAAACAATGATGGAATTGCATCCAGATATGAGTGAAGTAATAAGAAAAGAGTGAAATCATACCTCAGCAATAATCTCGTCTTTTGTCACAGGTTCACGCAACTCATTGTCAACCTTAAAATATCTTCTGAAAACCTACAAAAAAATAAATTAACTTCCAGAATAATCACAATCACTTCTATGTTCAAAACTTCACAAATGATAGACACATTACTATACTGATTAGAGGGGGGAAAAACATGAAACAGCAAGCTGAAGTTATGAAGACAAAACTCTGCCCTTACTGCACAAATTATGTTAGGTCATGAATCATATTCTTAAAACCACTATTAGATCCAAGGGTGAGCTGGGATAAGATCAATGTATCTGTCTCTAACCCTTTTTCGACCAGGATCAGTACCGATTGGGAGAACCAAACCACCTATATCTCCCATTCTACCCCATACCCCTGGAACTTTCTCCTTTCTCTAGTCAATTTGGAAGAGTTTGGAATGCCTGGCATTCATTAAAGTCAACATCACCTTTGACTCTTAGTTCAAATCTTCTTATTGGGCTGCTACAGAATGATTCTTCACTGAAGAAAACCACCCTGTAGATATAAAGACCAACCCGTTGGCCCGTCCATCTGGTTCTACCCTCAGCTAAACTTCATTACAGTAAATGTGGATGCTTCTTTTTGCTACTCACCTACTCCTCTAAATTGCTGTTCCAAGGGTTCATTCATAAGCTATATTGCAACTCCCCCATTGGAAGCTGAATTAAATAGAAATATAAAGGGTCTATGGATAGGAGACAGCCAATGGGGCCAATGCCTAATCTCGTCTGATTGTTCCGAGGCAGTCAAGGAAATATCAGATTCTAACTACAATAAAAGAAGGCTAACAATATCACAATTCGCAGAGTGCCTGGATTACCTACCAGGAACCAGGATTGAATTTCGGGATCTAATTCAGTAGCAGATAGCCTGGCAAAGCAATCTAAGAGTACTGCAGATCAGTTGCTACATCAATATATTTTGCAAACCCCTCCCTGGGCCTGTAAAAACTTTCTAATTAAAGATACACTTGGTAGTTGGTACTCAAACAATTGAAATTGTACTGTGTATGCAGGCTGCCATCCCTTTACAGGAGACTTTTGATGGTTCTTAGAACCAATCTTTTTATTTTCATTTTTATTTATTTTTTTTATTTTTATTTATTTTTTTATTTTTTTGCCTCAGAAAAATAAGATAAACTCTGTTTTTTGTTTCATGTATGCAATTTCCTGCATATGAGGGTATCGAGGTGAGCCAAGCCCATGTCCTCACTCCTCAGGAAGATCTCCTACATGTTTTCTCCCACGCAAGAATCTTCCCTTTACGTAAACTTCTCACCAACTTTGTGATGGTGGGTACCTCACTATTCCTAGTCAAGAAGGACCATAAATGAAAACATTTGGACTTCCATTCACTAGTGAACTTGCGCACATATTTCTGGATAGGTTGAATAAAACGTAATCCTACCCTGATGAAATCATCGCCAATTCTCACCTTCTTTAACAAAGTTCAATTGTAGCACCCACATTTTACATCAATGAAACATCAAAAAGGTATTACCAAGAGAGGGGCAAAACTTCAATGACATTTCTGGTTTAGTGATTTACCAGCAACCATCTATTCGAACTATATCTGGGAAATAAGGCAAATTACAGTTTCAGACTACAGAGTCAAAGTTAAAGGGTAGAGAAGTTTATTGCAGAGCAGCTTAGAGCTCATGGCAATTAAGCTACTGAACTTAATCAGCGAAACATGAATCAAGATGTAATCCTTCTTAAACTCAGTCAAAGCTCCACTGACATCAAGGATGATAAGGAAATCCTCCAGTCTGACCAAAGAGCAAAGACTGCATGTAAACAAGGATAGTCTACTGCTAATGTTTGCCATCAGGAAGAGTTACCAACTCTAATTTACTTTGGGGAAATAGATACAGCCAAAAACAAGGATATTTCAAATGATAAACTACCATCCTCAAATTCCTCACAGCAACAAAAGACCCCTCCAAAAGACCCAAAAATTTCGAGAAACATGGAAAATTGGTAAGAGTCGTTATCACATTATCCTATATTTGGTAAATAGTCAGTAAAACAGCAGCAGGCTGGCAAGAAGAGTGTTAATGAACAGTAGGCTAATATAAGGGGAAAAAATTGCTAAATTGGTACTCCTCAGCGGAATTTTGGCTGCATGACTATATCATACATGGAAATCAAGGAATATTTAAAGTTCAAATTATCAAAAAAACTTCCAATGATTAAAAAAATTAAATTAAATTAAATTTAAAAAAAAAAAAAAAAAAAAGGATGGTTAAACGGGTAATTTGCAGATGCAATGGTATGGAGAAGACGAAGAGGCTTGTACAAGAGTTTAGTTGGTACAAAACTTTTTTCATGAGAATCATGAACATTTCAGCATTACACAGGGAAGGCTGAGTTTCCTTACCTAGATGGTACACTTTACTTCTTCTATTGATGCATTCAGGTTACGGTGTTTTCTCCTGTGAATTCCCAACCTTAAGCCTGTTGGGGTCCAAGAAATAACAGTTGTCATAATAAGCAACCAAGGCCTGCTTCCCCAGCCTACCTAATCCAGCCAAAGTGTGATGTGTGCCAAAATCAGAGACCGGTGATGCTCATTTGCAGGCCCATTTAACCCAGTGATGCATGCATTAACCCAAACAAGGTTAGGTTTCATACTAATATCAATGCCATGAACACATTTCACCGGACCATGAGTCAGGAAACTCAGGACCCCTTCCAAAATAAAGTCTCCCAGACAGGTTTCCTCACCAACCTGAATTCAATTATACTCGCTCCTCTTTTCATATCCTGGATGCTATGAATATGTACTTCTGGTTAACTGAATATTTCAAAGTATACTTTCCTACCTTGTATTTGAATATGACACTATTACATAATTTGATCAAAATGAGGTAAACTTGATTTTGACCAAATTCTAATGTGCAAGCACAATTTTAATGCTAATAGACATCTAGTGTAGTTTCAGAACTTGGTTAATTAGGGTTTAGCACAAGATATTACTTCCTTCACTTATTTTCATAAGTTGTTGAAGACAAAATTGAAGTCAGGTGCTATAACAATTCCCTCCAAACAAATTTTGTAGTGTTATACTCATCATTGTTTTTGCTGAAGTAGAATATGAAGACAAATTCAGTGTTTTTTGTTTCATGCATGCATTTTCTTTAAGTAACTTAAAGAAGGAAAAATAAAACTGCCGGGTGGAAAAAAAAAATCCCATCACTCAAGCTCAGCGAAACACAACATAGTGAAATGTGGAGAATATGCCCCTTTGATAACATATACAAAACACTAACCACTGTTCCATTATCCAGCCGTTTTGCTGCAGCAATGTACTCTTTCATCAGATCCTGCTTACTTTCTTTCACCACCTTAACTTCTTCTTCTTCTATAGGTTGGTAAATCTGATTTTCACAGGAATTATTTCTTAAGATTAGACTGATAAAATAATTGGAAATCCAACTTTAAATAGAGTACATTTCAGTAGAGCACAACCATCAGTGCAAATAACTACGGAGTATTAAACAAATAATACATTAAAGTTAGCAAATTACCTTCCTCTGCTCCTTAACCAGATAGGCAAACTTATCAATGTTTGGCACTGCAAGTAGCTTAGGCATAAGATAATTGCGGAAGTAACCAGGAGCAACCTTCACCGTCTCACCAGCTTTACCGAGCTTATCCATGTTCTGCATAATTTAAGTTAATTATAAACAAAACATCAACCATTGTAGCTAACCATAACATAAACAAACACATCTCTTGTTGGATTTCGCGACAAACCGTTGTAAGAATAACTTCCAATTTCCTATATCGGACTCCTTGACCTGTGAAAAACAAGGAAGGGAGATAACCATCTGATCTCTTAACGCCAGCATCTTGGCCAATTCGACGCAATATATTTCTCCCACATTGATAATATGCCATCTGAACCCAATTCTACTCTCACCTTCATTTTCAGAAAGAACAACAATCAGAACAATTTGTAATTTCACCAACTCTGAACACATTCAATATTCTCAGAATAAAACCATAAATGGGTTTACTCCAAGTTTGAAAATTTACCCAAATTTCATGAATCATATGTAGTATTTAAACATACAAAATTGCCAATTAAGCTCAAGACCCACATAAAAACAATCAAAATAATTTATCCTAATTCCAAACAATTCTTAATTTTCACCATTAATTAATCAAATAGAGGTGTTTTCAAAAAAAAAAAAAATTAATCAAATAGAGGTATGAACACAGCCTATGTTACTGGGACAAATATTCAAATTAAGCTCATAATTTCTTCTCTAGCAACAAAATCGAGTTTAGTAATTATAAAAAATAGTTCAATAATCGGGTTTAGAAGAACCCTAAATTGAGTATACTGAAAAGTAAATTAACGACAATGCCAATATTGTGAAGTTGACATTTGATGATTGCAAAAAGGAACCAACATCTTACCTCGGAAGCTGCTTCAATGGAAGATGCAAATATCAGAAGGCGCCTCAATGAAGAAATGTGGAGTGCGCTTCAATGGGAAAATGAGAGAGTGAAGAGGACAGAGTTATGTTTTTTTTGTAGGTTAGCTTTTTTTTTTTTCAAATCTCCAATTAACGCCCGCAAAATAAACTAAATTACGTATTTACCCTAGCTATAAAAATAATTAATTTTACCTCAATTTAACAATTTTACGCTTCCCAAAATTTTAAACTGTTCTTTCTAGTGTCTTATGAGCGTTCTCCTCCGTTAAAGCATTCTCCATTAAAGTGGGGCAATGCGCTTTTTCCCCTCATTGATGCAGCTTTTGACATTATGAGCTTTCTCCACATGACTCCACTATTGAAGCACCACCGCCATTACTACCTCCTCGCCAGCCACCTCCACTAACACCAACATCCACCAAGCCCATCACCACCATAAGTGGCTTCTGAATTTTTTTTTTCTTTTTTTTTTAAAAAAAACGAAACGCCTAAAATTCTCGTAACCCGTAGGTGGTAACGCCTAGATTTTTCGTTCCCACGGTTACGAAATATCTAGGCGTTTCTAACAAATCGCCTGAAAATTTTGTAACTTGTAGGTAGCAACGAAACATCTAGGCGTTTTTACCTTGCAAAACTGCAAGTTACGATATATTCGGCCGTTTCTCAGCCACCAATATAAACTCCATCGCACCCCACCTCGCTTCTTTACTACCAATTCCTTTAACTTAAAACTCTTAATTTTGTTGTTAATTAAGGATTTCCAATTCAGAGGTCCAAATTTCTATATTGTTATTGTTAAACAATTAATTTTAATTTTTCTTTTTTTATATGTCAATGGATGAAAGGTCATAAAATTGTCATTTTTTATTGTTACTGTAGGGATTTATAGGTACTACGCAGCGGAAATAAACATGAATCATATTCATACAGTACCTAATCCAAGGATCTAATGCATAACATATAAAGAACAAATAATTGTACCTTTGAAGTGTGATTCCACGTGCGATCGAGCAAGAACAAAGGGAGATAAAGAACCCCAAGCGTGATTCCTCTACTTGGTCCACGGGCACAAGTTAAGACCTCCACTAATGCTAGTTAGTTGCAATTGAAACCTTCAATTGACCTTCTACGGAGAGGAGAGACATACTAACCAAGAACCACCACGATAACCACCACGAACCACCACCTAAGGGGCGCCCGTACAAACGTGAGGGGAGGAGAGAGATAGCCGTGAGTTAGAGAGAGGATTAGGGTTTTGGGATTGGTCGCCTTGATGTCAAAATTAACATTGTGTGAATTATGACTACTCACTTCAAACCCTAGGCATGAATCTTATTTATAGATCTCATCTCTAAATAAGAGCCCATGTCAAAAGCCCAAAACCTAATTCCAATCTAACTATGCTAGCCCAATCCAATTCATGATTAATTAATTGCTCATGAGGCCCATTAATGGGCCTCTTACTTGCTTAACCCAATACCCTTGTGTGTGACCAATATAGGATCCATTCTAAAGGGCCTTGGGACCATTTGACTAGCCCAAAGATCATCTCTCATAGTCTAGCAACAGAGGATGACGCCCCAATAGAATGAACTTATTATCTCCATAATAGTGATCCTTGATATATCTAGTAATTGCACTTATCGAAGACATAATTCCTTCATTTACTTGTGTATAATGTATTAGAATGATAATGTGTTTAGTGGATGCTCATGAGACAGCTTTAATAGAGAAGTCAGAGGTGATTTCTATGGATGAGAGTGAGGAGGAAAAGGGGCAAAATGGTCTTTTTAAGTTAAAATGCGGGCGTTAGTATGTAAAATGAGGGCGATATTTAACATAGCTTTTTTTTTTTTTGAAACAAGCTTAATTTCTTTTTTTTTGTTTTTTTAAAACAAGCTTAATTTCTTTTTTTTTTTTTTTTTTTTGAACAATCAGTATTTTGTTAACTTAATTTACTAAACGAATAAAATAAACTAGTGTTTGTGATCCCGGCATTGCCCTGAGATGTTTTTTTTACCTCCTCCGTTTTCTTTTACTTGCAACACTTTTCTAAAAAAGAAATGTCACAATACTTGCAACACACTATAAAAGAAAAGTTACTTTAGGGAAAAACTATATTATTTCTCTTATTTAAAGCATGTGGCCCACTAAATTACACTCCTAACAATCACTCATCATATTTTAAAGTTTATTATATTATGTAAATCCCACCTTTCTTAATTACCGTGCTACAGGATATGTTGCATCTAAAAGAACACGTAGGAAGTGTATTTTAAGGAAAAATTGCCTAGAATAATATCACCTTTGCGGTGTCCGTCTAAAATAATTACACCTTTGGGTTATTTTAAAGGAAAAATTGACAAGAATAATATCGATTTTGGTCGATTTGTCCAAAATAATCCCAACTTTTGATTATTTTTTAGGAAAAATTGCGGAAAATAATACAACCTTAGTGCGGTTCATTTATAATAATACAACCTTTGGATTAATTCTTAATATTATAACCTTTTACCCCCCATCTATGTTAATCAGGCAAATTTACGAGGCAACTTGTTACAAGAGGTAAACTAATGACGTGGCAGTAATACTTCGTACGTGTCATTGACCGTTGGATAGCGTTTTCAAAATCCCTTTCTTAACTTATATACCCTGTTCCTTCACCATTTTCCCCCAAATTTGCTGCATTCCCTTTCTTTTTTCTTGCTCAAATTCGCACTCTCCCCTTCAATTACTCTGAATTAATTGATATGCCTGGGAGAAGGCAACCATCCCAATCGGTTGGATATGGAAGCACAACCAATTCGGCAAGGGGGCTAACTCAAGAATTCGGTGTTCATGTGGGAAGTATGCTGTTGTGAGGACATTGAAGAATGGTCCAAATATGGGGATGAGATTTTATGGTTGCCCCTTATGGCCAGTAAGTTTTATTCTTTTTTTAAAAAAAAAAAAAAATTACTTAATTTTTGTTAATGTTGTACACTTACTCTGATTTTGGGTATGATTTAGGATACTCAATGTGAGATGTTTAAGTGGGTAACTACTAGTACTGACTTGGAAGATCTTGAACTCAAAATTATGGAGAAGGATACTGAGATTTGTGAGTTGGAATATGAGAAGAAAATGAAGGATGACAAGATTAAGAAGCTGCAATTGAAGAAGGACAAGTACTCTGATGCACTTGCTGGGATGAAGACAGAAATAGAAGAGTTGAAGACTCAAATCAAGAAAAGTAGGAAGAATGAGAGAAGAATGTATTTGATGTTGTTGTCATGGATTGTGTTTGCTTTTTTTATGTTTATGGTTAGTTGAGTGATGTAGTAGTACTCTAAGTAAACTCTTTGTATGAGTTGTGATAACTCTAGATAAACAAGATTATATATGCTATTTATTTGCAATTTGATAAGCTGAACTTAGCGTCTTCATTTGGAAATGTTAACTTTTGTAAAATGAGTACATAAACTTGTCTCAACAAAATACATAAGAGTAATGTTGTTCCCACAAAAGACATAATGTTGATCCCACAAAATACATAAACCATAGCAAGTGACTACCAACCAACATTACAACTTGAAACAAGTTCATAAATAAGCAAATAAGTTCATAAATAAGTTCTTAAAGCAAGGTTGATACCAGGACATGACACCATACGCTACAAAATGAAACAAAACAGATGCTGCTATGCTGATGCTACTGTGTGATCTGGTGGGCTGTGGAAGCTTGGCTGGACTGGGTTCCTAGCTTACTTGGTTGCTGCTTCCTAGGCCTCCCTCTGCCTCTTGTTGGAGCAAGCTGAGAAAAAAGAAAAGGAAACACATTAGGACAAAGATAACTTAGTAGTATTCACTTTAAAAAAAGGCAAAAGTATACCTTGGGCATCAAAGTTGTGCCATCTGCAGCAATTATAACACTAACACCAACCGGAAGCTGATTTCTACCCCTTCCCCTGCCTCTTCCAGGACCCACTCCCCTTCGGCTGCTACCACCTCTAGCACCTCTGCCACCCAATATATCCCTCCCCCCTCTGCCTAGCTGAGTTGGCTGAGCTGTGTTAGAGTGGTGCTGAGTCTGAATTGTTGAACCACATGTTGCAGGTGCTGCAGATGCAATGTTGGAAGTAGAAGCTTCATTCACTGTCTCCTTCCTGGGCCTACTCCTTGGCTTTTTAGGTGCTGGCTCAGAGACAGATGTTGTACCCTTGTCAGGGCATCTCCTCTTATTATGTCCCTTGGTTTTGCATATTGAACAGGTCAACTCCATTCCTGTTCTTGACAGTGTTCCTGGTTTATTTGGTTGTCAAAAGGATCCTTGATCCTACTTTTTCTTGGTTTACCAGGACCAATTTTAATAGGGGGATCCACATTGCATTTCACCCTAGGCCAATGTCTGTCTCCTTCTAAGGGTGGTATGGCCCCAACATAGGCAGTGAGATACACCTCTTTTTTGAAACACTCATCAACATACAGCTCAGCCTCTTGGTTTTTGAAGAAAATGCAGGCTACACAGCATGGCAACAGGGTAAACCTGTCATGTCCCATTTTTTACAGGTACAACTCTTAGCTTGAAGGTCTACAGTCACCATATCAAGAATGTATCTCACATTGAACTTGGTCTGGGAGGAAGGCATAACATCACACTCATCTGCCTTGGCTTTTTCTTTTTCTAGTTTACTTTGTATCCTAGGGCACAGTATTGAAGCAGATTTCTCCATATCAGTTCTTTTCTTCACCACCCTTTGCATAAGAGCAATCCTAATATCCTAAAGCATGCATATTAGATGTTTAGTCCTAGCATTAATAATATAGCCATTAAAAGTCTCGGCCATATTATTGGTTATTGCATCTGAGTTCACTGAGGTGTCTAGAAATGCTCTACAAAAGACTTTGGGATTATAACTCCTAAAGGCAACCTCGGCATCAGGGTTAAGCTCTTTAAACTCCTCTAATGCCTCCTCACAATCAGCACTGTTATAGGACTTAGCTATCTTCCAAAAAAGAAGTTTCTTTTCATCTCCCCTAAAATTCTTATGCCAATGGGAGAATATGTGCCTAGCACAGTGTCTGTGCTTAGCACTAGATAGTACTGTAGCTACTGCATGCAGTATGGCCTTCACAAACACAAACATGAACAACAAGAAATAGTTTAAATTTCAGGCTACAACACAAACCAACAAGAATACAAACCAACAACAAAACCAAGGAAAGTATACCATATAAACATGGCTGCATAACATATAAACAACAATAGGGTACAGAACATGCAACATATTAAAGTGTCAATAATACAAAGAACCAACAAGAATGAGTTTGGAAAGTATACCTGATGTTCATCTGATATTATTGTGATGCCAGCACCATGATATGTCCATTTTATATAGTATTTTACCCCCGTCCCTTGGTCATAATTAGTAGTGTTTTTGGCTCTTTAGAGCCACTTTTATTACTAATATGTGTTTTCTAGTGTTTTCGTAGTTTTGGTTGAGTTTTGTAGGGAATTGCACCTTTGGAGCATTTTCCCAGGGTTTTATGAAGCAACTACGAGCATTGGAGGAGCATGACCGTCTTTGAAGCCCAAGGCCGGCTAGAGCCATCGAGCCGGTGATTAAGGGCTCGGTATTTAGAGTACCGAGGTTTGGACCGAGTATTCAAGACCCGAAGAGGAGATCCGGATTGGGCCGAGGAGTCGAGCCCAATCGGAAGTCCAAGCCTCGAGGAGCCACAAGGGCCTGATCGGGCAAGCATAGCCCCGATCGGGCAAGGCAAGTGCTAGGCTCGCCCGATCGTGCGAGGCTTAGAATATATACTTAGGTTATATGTATATATATATATACATATACACATATATGTATGTGTATATATACACATATATGTATGTGTACATATACACATATATGTATGTGTATATATACACATATATGTATATATATATATATATATATATATATATATATATATATATATATATATATGTATGTATATATATATATATGTATATATATATGTATATATATATATGTATATATACATATATATATATATATATATATATACATATATATATACATACATATATATATATACATATATATATATATATATATATATATATATATATATATATATATATATATATATTATAGAATTGAGATCATGTGAGAACCAATCTAATAGAAACTGGGAATCAATCTCAGCCTTTAATCACGCTCCATCCGACGGCTCACATTTCACCCGCATTCATAAATGGCATTTTTGTAATTTCGTGAATTTTGAAACTTTTTTCCCGTTTTTTAACTGTTAAGGCAAATTCATTTACTTTATGACATTCATTTACTTTTACTATTTTACTAACTTTTAATTTACATTTTAGAAATGAAACTGGAAATCAGTTTGTAAAGTTGAAATATTACGAAAATGCCATTAATGTCACGGCGGGAAGCATGTTGACCGTCCGATTAACATGATCTAAGGGCCTAGATTTGTTCCTAGCTCTTGTTATAGCCTTGGTTCTCAATAACCTGGTCCTATATATAATAGTAAGAAGAATAGGAGGAAAGAAGAACAAAAAAGAAATACTAGTAAGTAAAGTAATTAAGAAAAACCCAGCATGTAAGTTTTAACAGGAGAGAAAAAGTTGGGGGTCCGTGATTTGTGTTTCTTCAATTATGAGAAATTGATGAATGAAGAACATAGAGAATTTGGGTTCTTGAAATCTTAGCTTGTTGAATTTCGAGAGTAATGTGGGTTTGAGAATTGAGACAATCGAAGTTTTTTTCTAGGGCAACTTCAAATGTTCTGTTTCAGAATTCAGAGTGACGATAAGTTTGAAAAGCCAGAAAAGGTGGGGGAGGGTCGCTGACACTGGATGTTGGGACTCTTGGGAGCGAGAAGGTCGCTGGCAGGGACTGGCAGTGACAATGGGTAGAGGATGGGAGTTTGCATTATAAACTGGACTCACATGAAACGGACCCACACAAAACCTTCTCTTATTTATTTCAAATTAATTATTTTTTTTGGGTTTAATTTCAAATCTACTGTTTTTTGAGTAATTTTGTGCAATTTTGGGTAAATTTGGTGGTTTTAGGGTGGGTAGTGGTTAGGGATGTCAGTGGGGAGGGTCAAGTAGGAGCGAGACCCGCCCCATCCCCGCCCCAGTGGGGCGAGGATGGGTCTTGGTTTGGCGGGTGGTGGGGCGGGGATGGGGATAAAAACCATAACCGCCATGGGTGATGGGGCGGGGGTGGATTTTAAGTTGTACCCGCCTCATCCCCACCCCGCCCCATTTCGTACCCGCCCCATCCCCACCTCATACCCACATCTATATATCTTTTAAAGCAAAATTACATACTTTTATACTATTTATAAAATAATTAGGTGAAATACAATATTAATTATACTACTTTGTACGAAACTTATATTATAACACAAAAATGTGTGTAGAATGTTTTATTTTATAATTCGTATTAATTATGTAGGATTGTGTATTTGAGATACGGAGATTAGGTTGATCTTTAATTTGGTGGGGATTAGGCGGGGATTAGGTGGGGATGGATATCCAAGTGGGAGGTGGGGCGGGGATGGTTTTGGAGTTGTACCAGATGGGGCGGGGATGGGGATGGGGATGGGGATGAAAATATTAGGTGGGGATGGGGATGGGAAGTCCAACATCTGCCCCGCCCCGCCCCGCCCCATTGACATCCCTAGTAGTGGTGGTTAGGGTGGTCGGGGATTGTTCTTGTTCTATGGTGGTCGACGCATGCGTAAAGGGTGATAAATTAGAAGTGTTGCCCAAACTCAACGTCAAGCTAGGTGGTAGGTGGTGATGGGCTACATAATTTACAGAAAGTGTTGCACAAATGAACATTTATTGGCGACGGATATCAAAATAATAATGTGTCACAAATGAAATAATAAACCATTATTATATGTTATAAGTTAAAAACAAACAAAAGGCAGAAAAAATTTAGATTGGGGCTTTCCACCGGCAAGATCTGATGGAAGCCCCTCAAAAATTAACAATGGAGGCTAAGATTGAGGAGAGAGGTTAGGGTTTTTTTTTTTTTGGTTGAGAAATATAATTTATTTTTTTTTTTTTTTTTTTTTGTAATTTTATTCATTTTCACATAGGAGTATTCATTGAATTTTATTTATATTTAAATCCTTATTTTTAAGTATTCCCCTTAAACTTGTGATACTAGGTATGCCATTTGCAATAAGTGGCTTGAGTTGTTCATATTAGATGATTTGAACTATTGGAAATCAATTGAAAGTAGTTATCACAACTTAGAAAGTTCAAATTCACCATATTTTTTTTAACTATAAAAAAATATCACTTGGCTTGTAATATTTTGAGATTTAGATTTATTTTTGAGATTTGTAATATTTTTGGTTTGAATAGTTATCAATTGATCAACTTGCCACAATTCAAGATTTTAGTTTCACCATGCTTTAATGGTTTGAAGTTTTTTTGGTACTAAATGGGGTGATACACAAAAACAACCAAATCAAGTAGCGAGTTACGTTAGTATCAGGGGCGGACCTATTAAGGGTCTTGGGTGGCACCGCCCCCCCAAAAATATTTTTATTTATTTATTTATTAAGGTAAAGGTATAAATTTATAGGTTGTCTCTTCAGAGACATCTGATAAATTTATAGGTTAAATACAATTTTTTAATGTAATAAATACTCCCTCCGTTCCCTAATATTTTTTACATTTAGAATTATGCGCGGTAATTAAGAAATTGTGTAAAGTTGAGGCATATTGGAATATTTCAATGATTGAAAGTACAAATTTATTGAAAAATACAATGTTGAGCATGTGGGGTGGAGAAATTAGAGGAGAGAGGAGAGAGAAAGTAATAATAAGTGTTGAAAAACTATTAAAATAGTACAAAAAGTACCATAGCACATGGAAAAGTAAGGATTTTTGAGTAATAAAATTGTAAAACAAGGGTAATTTAGTCCAAAATTTATGACCAAAATAGGAAAGATACTAAATGTAAAGAATAAAAAGGAACACCCTAAATGGAAACGTAAAAAACATTTAGGAACGGAGGGAGTAACATTAATTTAGCTTTGTCATAGTGGTAGTGCATTGAATTTATGCAAAAAGTCTTAGGTTCAAGCCTTCACAAATAAGCATTTTTTTTTTCCTATTTCTAGCCCCTCCAAACTAAATATTCTACATCCCCACTGGTTAGTATTACCCGTTTAATAAACATGCTGGGTTCGGTGATTCTAACTCGTTTATTACATGGATCGTGTTCGTATTTAGTGGTTTTCAATATATTAGTACGTGACATGAAAACGAATACAAGATGACACAACTTGTTTGCCAGCTCTATGGATTTGTTCTCTTCAGCTTAATTTCAGTTCAATTCAGTTTAGTTTCTAATTTACTTCTCTCATAAACAGTTCAGTTCTAGTTCAGTTCAGTTTAGTAAATTAGAGCAAGCCCATATATATACAAATGCTAGATTTGAGAGTAACATCGGAACTCCAATAAAATATTAGAGTATGTTCCGTATAATACACAAAAGATACCATTGAATTAAAAAAAAAACACTAATAAAAGCTATTCAAAAGCCAGTGTCGAACACATTTTTAGACTTACAACGGGTCCATATGGAGTAATTCGATTATGGATATAGGATATGTGTCACTTCCAGCAAGGACCCATCATAAAAGTCAGAAAAAGAAGACAAAGATTACAACAACCGACCACAAACTCAATATACTCGTTTTAAATATTTCTCACCAAATGTATTCTTCAAATGAAATTACAAGTAAACAAACAAATCAAACTCAAATTCCTAAATCCTAATAAAAACTTGTGAAATTAGCGCCAAACACAAATTAAGCGGTAGCACCGCTTCCTACAAAGCAGCAAATTATTATTATCAGTGTAAATAAATACACCATTAAAAATGGCGATTACATTTCAATTTCAATCAGATATGCGTTTCTCTCTCCAATTCACCTCATTCTTCCGCCGCCTTTCGCCGCCGTCAACCGCCGATTATCGCCGCTGGTTATCACCGGCTGTTACCGGTAATCATCGCCGTGTTTCGCTGCGGTTGAGTGTTAAAGCTTTCTCAAACGACGCCGTTGTTGATAAACCCTCGATTTGTACTGCTGATGAGCTTCATTATGTTCATGTTGCTAATTCGGATTGGCGTCTTGCTCTTTGGCGTTATCATCCTAATCCTCAGGTTTTTAATTTTTTTGATTAATTTGACTATTTGTGTTTTTTTTTTTAATTAGGGTTTGAATTGTGATTTTTGGGTGTTTGATTTTGTTGAATGTGCAGGCTACTGCTAGGAATCATCCTCTTTTGTTATTGTCTGGTGTTGGGACCAATGCTATTGGCTATGATCTATCTCCCGAGGTACTTGGATTTTCATTTTTTTTTTTTTTTTTTTGGGTGTTATTTTATGATTTGGATCAATGTCGTTGGAATTTTAGTGTTTAATTGATCAATGTTTTAATTTAGCGCTGCGAATTAACGGATTAATAGATGCAACTTATTATTGTTATTAGTTGTTGAAGCATAACAATGATTGAGGTGTTGAGTTGTCCTGATTATCAGTACTTTATTTGGAAATTATTTGGTACTCCGTATGACCGTATGTGAGTTGTTGGTGGTGATGACAATCATGAACAATGTTAAAATGTTGGTGGCTGTATGATTTAGGTTATACGGTTTAAGTAAATTGGCTGCTTATTTAAGTGTCCCATTTCCTTTTTAGGAAATTTTCTCTTGTGTTTTGACATTTTATTTTATTATATCTCTTTCCTCATATGTTCCTTATTCCTACTTTTCTATTATTTTGATTCTCTCTTACAAAGTACTTAGTAATAAATTTTGAACTTATTGTCACTTTTCTATAATTTTTTTTATTCCCTGTCAAATCCCACTTATAAAATAGTTAATTTCACTTAATTCACCATCCAAACACCAATTAGTGCTGCTTAAATGAGGCACCTATAAAAAATGGAGGTAGTAATGTTTATGTATGCACTTTTTACAACAGTCAAAGAGAAATGAATGGAAAGTAAGAGAGAAAGGATGAGAGAAGTGGAATGTTGCAAGTAAATAATACTTTCTTCGTTCTTTTATTGTTGCACCATAGAGGTTGGACACACTTTTTTTTGGTAGTGGGAAAAAGAAAGAGAGAAGGGTAAAACTACATAATTATCCATGTGAGGGTATATTGAGTATTTGTAGTGTGAACCGAGATATTTTGTATTCTAAAATGGATATGGTTCCTATAGATAAGTGGTGCAATAATTAAAAACGGAGGAAGTATAATTATAGAAAATATAGGTTGAGTGGAGTTTTGCATGAAGAGTAGATGAAGAAAAAAACATAGGTTAAGTAAATAACGACAAAGTAAGAGATTCTACGAGTGATGAACTTGGATGTGTTAGAAATTATAAATAGGGATGAGATAGGAGAAATAAGAACATACATATATTCAATCCAATTAAACATTGTATTTTTACAAGACTTTATATAGGCATACACATCATGACTACTTGTTAGAATTAAGGAAACATAATCTGATTTAGTGGGTAAACATGGATCCACTAAGCTACTACATTAACTCAACTAATGATAATTTGCCTTCTTACTGTAACAAACTACCCATACACTACACACATGCTCCGTAGAGCTTGACACTACTTTGAAGTTTGAATCAGAAATTGATTGAAGAAGTAGTTATTTATGCATTTTAAATTTCTGCTATAATTTCAGAATTTTGCTTTCTTTTTCACAACATGGTGGGGGTTTATTTATTCTTCTAAGTTCTAATCTTCTTGCTTGGGTCATATCCCTGGTTAAAAAGATTGTCTAGGACATTTTCCTAGCCTCAAATTTAAATGAGGAAGTGTTTGGGACTTAGTTTGAACTAAGCTTGCTATCTTAAAGTTGGTGATGCTATTTGGCATTCATCGACAGTGCTAGATATTATATGAAATACTAAATAATTTTTATATTCTTCATTTTGACAAAATGGCTATAGTCTCTTTTCAGTTTTCCTTGAACAAATGCCATTTTGTTCTTAAGCTTCTGTCCCTATTATCTCATTAATCTTCAGCAGTGCATTCCCATTGAAAACCAAAGACAGTGTAATTCATTTATTTTTTGCTTCTCTTCTAGTTTATTACAACCTTAAGTTAAAAGAGAATTAATGACTCTATCTTTACCTTGTAACCCACTACTTCTGAAACTAGTTTAATTCTGTGACTTTTTTCACTTCATTTAAATCATGTGAGAGGTTAGCTTTCTGGCTGGTCTCCATATTTCTTGCCTTGTAGTCTCTAGGTTAACACCATATGCACCAATTGAAAGTGGATTCGTAGAAGAATGTACTGTGAATATATTAATTTATCCCCTTCATATGTGCATGGTGTGGAGTATCTAAGCTGGCCATATTAGAAAAGCTAGATGCATTAAGATAAACTTAATTACATTGTATTTCTGTGTTTACTTGGTTGTTATGCTTTACATAAGGACTTATTTAGTCTACACTCTACATAAGCTCTACGCATAAAACTTTTGGCATTTAAGTGGGGTATCTTAGTATCCTACTGTCATCATTAAACCTTAAAGCAATTTTGTATATAGATTCCAAAACTGTTGTATTTTATCCCCTCAGGAACACCATAGCCATTTTCTGTCGATTCTTGATAACATTTGCTGTAAATATTAACTATGGTTGTCCTTTATAAGCATTATGGCACTCCAATTCTGATAGGGTTCTGGTCAACATGCTCCCAAGTCAAGAATTGGGGCATAGCGTTTAGGTTAATGTATCCATAGTCAAGAAATGCCTTAATGTGAACTGGGAGTGTCATCAGAAAGGAGTAAAACATTGGAGTTTTGCTGCAAATATGGCTGGGATAGAATGGAATGGAATGGTGGCCGTAGGGCAGTTAGGGGTACTTTTATGTTTTTTTCCCCCCCTCTCTCAAGGGTGTTAAGGAGGGATAAGATTAATTAGTTATATGTATGTGTTATCGTTCATTCATATCCTAGAGAGCTCTATGTTGTTTCCTTTTGCATGAAAAAAGGTCAGTCTTGTTTTTAAAATGCTGCTTTGATTTATAGTCTACTTTTCTTGGGATCATGTTGTTAAATAAAGGCTTGTTGATTGGCTAGTAAATAAGATGAAAATATGGTCTCTAGCGGTCTTAAAACTGTTTAGGTGGCTTTGTCTCCTTTTTTATTAATTAATATTATATTTGTGGCAGTCTTCATTTGCTCGCTACATGTCTGGACAAGGATTTGATACATGGATTCTGGAAGTTAGAGGGGCTGGATTGAGCATGCCTGCTACACACTCTAAAGATGTTGAACAGTCAGCCCATGAAATTTCTAGTAAGATGGAGTCAGCAGCTGAAAAGGCAAAAGAAGCTGCGACTCAAACAAGGCAGTCCGCAACTGTTGAGGATGGGGCAGTAGCTGATGCAGACGTCCCTGTTCATAATGGAGCTCCATTGACAGTTGCGACAATGTGGGATGAATCAGAACTCGTTACAAAATTGACAGAAACATTCATGCGTTTGTCTCAGAGGCTCTCTGGCTTTCTTAGTGAAGGTCAATCAAAAGTTATGTCTGCAAGACTATTTGATCAACTTCAGAAACTCTTGGACGATTCTTATTTACTTGACCGCTTCAATGACATAAAGGAAAAGCTTTCGAGCTTGTTAGAAACTAGTGACAACTCTTCTGTAGCTAATCAAGTATCAGATCTAAGCCAAAGGCTAGTGAATATCTTTGAAGAAAGTCAACGTTCGGTCTCGCCTCCACTCTTTGATTTGCAGACCCGTTTCTTCACAACCATAGAAGAATTTCAGAAACAGCTTGATGTGATGGTGAAGTATGATTGGGATTTTGATCATTACTTGGAGGAGGATATTCCTGCTGTGGTGAGGTGACCTTTCTTCTTAATTGTTGGTTAAAAACAGATTCCATATTTTTAACAGTTTAACTTTTGATAATCCTACTTTCATCTGATTTTTGATCTTCTTCAACTCTCCCTCACCCTTCACGCTATGATAATTATAAAATTCTTTTTAAATGTGAGCGAACATGATTTATGTATAATCTCTCATTCTGCCAATATATTATGCTCTGTAATTAGCTTCATGCCCCTTCTAATATTATACTCTCACACTTTGTGTCTTTGTAATGCAGATGGATTATATAATATCTCAAAGCAAACCCAAGGATGATAAATTGTTTGCCATTGGACACTCAATGGGTGGTATACTGTTGTATGGGATTCTGTCCAAATATGGTAAGTTATGACGTTTTGGTGTACAAATTTTGTGGCTATTGATTACATGGTTTCACATCTTGAAGTCTTTTTTACTGCATGAAAGTGTCAAAGCTTGAGCTAAGTACCTTACCAAAATCTTAAGACAGGAGTCAAGGAGGAACCAAGGGAGAGATCTGTTGGCAAGAACAAAGAAAAGAAAGTAAATTTAAGACAAATCATAACATTAAGAACGAGATTGGGATATGGGAATACTTTTCATGTTATTATCGTGATTTTGCCAGATTGCATTCTTAACTTTAACCATAAACAACACTTACAGACTTGTGAAATCTTTAAAACATTGATCAAGTAGTTACTACTCAGTACTACAATACCTTGCCAAAATGGCAAAATCAGAAATTTGTGGCTATAGCTCACCCAAACTTCAATCTTTCTTTGCAAATCTCTAAACTAAAAGCTATGAAGGTGGTTTTGACACCAAAAATTTGTTGTGTAATGGGTCTCTAGAGCATTTCTAGTAAATTTGACTCAAATCTTCATTTATAAAGATGGTGTTTCAGGGATTTGTTTCTGGGTTGGAAATACTAAGAGAGAAGAAAGGGTCTCCCATAGTGAGATGATGATAAGCACAGCACCAAACCCACCATTTATTTGCCAAAAAGCAAGTACACGGAAGGCCCTTGAAATACCAAAAATTTATAATTTACCTCCATTAAAGCATGCTTAAGTTCATAAGAATTTACCTCCATTTTCTAAAATGTGTTATCAGTATTAAGTTGCATAAATAATGAGTGGGTCTTATGAAGTTTTAAACAAAGTCATAAAAACAAGAGCAGTCTCCTCTTATTAATCCTCAACATCAACCAAAGCTAATGAGTCTCTTGTATCTTTACACTTTAGCAGTCTCTTGTAGCTAACGAGAGCAGTCTCTACTTATATCCTTTAAGGACCAGTGCACATACATATTGTTTAATAAGCTAAAAACACATCCTTTATCTTATTAATGTGTTTTTTTTTTATTTTTAATTTCTTATTTTTTTTTGACAACATTAATGTGTTTAACCTTATTATGTATATCACATTTTATTCTATACTTCAAGCTGTTCCTGCAATTCCTTCTCAAACATGCACATCTCTATTCGACCAATCTTCTTTATACATATCTTTAGAATTTCCCCTTTGACATTAGAGGTATGCTATGACTGTAAATTGCTGTAACAATCCCTGTCGTTACTGTTCTCCTTTTGAGCTAGCCTGACTTACTAATAAGAGCTGCATGTTGGTCACTATTTATTACTATTATTGCATTTGGTTAGTCACTATTTGGCTATTTTCCAAATCAGGATATGAAGGTAGAGATCCTAGATTAGCAGCTGTTGTAACATTGGCGTCTTCACTTGACTACACAACTTCTAAATCAACACTTAAGATGCTCCTACCCCTTGTAAGTGGAATACTAGTCAATTCTGCATTTTTATGGTCCTTTCCTCCTTTTACAAGTGATATAATTTTGTTTTTTTTGTTTGTTTTTTTTTTTTTTTTTGTATTTATTGTTTATCAGGCAAATCCTGCACAAGTCCTTAATGTCCCTGTTGTTCCATTAGGAGCCATGCTATCAGCTGCTTACCCTTTTACATCAAGTCCTCCATATGTCTTGTCTTGGCTGAATAATTTAATATCAGCAGAGGACATGATGGATCCAGAGTTGCTAAAGAAGCTTGTTCTGAACAATTTCTGTATGCACAAATACCTTTTATTCTTTTGAATGTTGTTTTGTATTTTCTTCTGCAGTTTTTGATGAGAAGGAAAAGTACATGTGGCACTCACAACACAACATATAACAAGCACTTTTTTTTTTTTCCTCTTTTGCTTGTATTAAGTGCTAATCAACTTCTTTGTCTAGACTCTGTACTATATGGATTGCTATTCTGTTGATTAGGTGCACATCTATTATTAGTCCAACTTTTGTAGTTGTTTCTTGTTGAATTTTCCATATGTGTTGTTTCCCTATCCTTTTCAAGTTAAAATTGCTTTTTAATTGGAGATGTGGATTGACTACCATTTAATGCTATATATTTTACTGTTTCTGTGCTTGTATTAAGTGTTAATAGTCAACTTCTGTGTCTGCTATCTGAACTATGTTGGATTGCTCCTATTATACTGTTGTTTTTTTTGATGACCTTGATGTTCTCATTTATGCTGTTTTCCAAGTCTTTAAGAACTGCTATCTTTGCGTGTTGTACATTTGTCATTATGTTATAATTGATGTTCAAGCAACTATATACTTGCTAGTGTTCATTAGAATGTCTTTAACTAATTAACTGTAAGGTGAAATTTTGCTTGAATGTCAACTGTCAACTCTTCACCACAATTTTTCCTCAAGTATCTTCTTCTAATTCATTGATAATACCTCCAGGTACTATATCAGCTAAACTTTTACTACAACTAACAACAGCACTTCGAGAGGGTGGACTGCGTGACCGTAGTGGCACCTTCTTCTACAAGGAGCATTTGCACAAAATTACTACCCCAGTGTTGGCTTTTGCGGGAGATCATGATCTCATTTGCCCACCTGAAGCCGTTTATGGTATTCCTTACCTTTTTTTTTTTTTTTTATTTATTTTAATATCTTAGCATCTTAGTCTGTGTTTAATGTTTGACTTTTAACTTATGAGACATCATGACGTTGATTTTGACTAATTTTTATTTTTTTTTTATTTTTTTAACCTTGTTAGTATTGGTTTATAACATAATGTAGAGATAAGTGAAAAATGTTATAATAAGTGACCTCGGGGGTGTTTGGTAAATGAGAATCGAGGGTGGGAATGGGAATTTTAATCCCAAATAAAACAAAATCTCTTGTTTGTTAAATGGGAATGGGATTAAAGTAGGGAATGGGAGTGGGAATAAATGGGGTGAATTCCCACCATTTTATTACCTAGGGAGGGTAGGTAATAAATGGGTGGGAATGGGAATAAGTAGAAAATGACATTTTTGCCATTAATGAAAAAAATGGAGGAGAAAGAACAGTAAGGGTAATATTGTATTTTTGTTATTTATTCCCCATCTATTCACATCCACTACCCAAACAAAGTATTGTCATATTTTTCTATATTCCCAACAATCAATTCCCAATTCCATTCCCACATTTTAATCCCCAAACTCCCATTCCCACATTCCAAACGCCCCGTCAAAGTATTGTTCTGTCTTCTCACTTTCTCACTAATACTCCCTCACTAATTTGTGTCATTGCTATGTTAATTAAGAGGTAACATTAACATTGATTAGGTCTTGAGAATACATACATACATACTGGTGACGATAGGAGGCTGGTGTTAACGGTGTCTTAGAGATACTGTTACTGTGGTGGTTAAGCTAGCTTACTGTGTTATTGGTGGTGGTGGACTTGTGGTTTGAAGTTTTTTGGGTGGACACTGTCACGGGGTGGGTTTGAGTAGACGGAATAAGGGTGGTTTATGTTAACTTATTATTAAGTAGTAATGCTTTGGGGTGGTTTTGGACTGAATTCTGTTACAAATTTTATTTAGATGAGTTACTTTCTATTAGGGGTGAAAGTTCGGTTTGCGGTTTGGATTATAGCCAAAACCGAATCCAATCCGAATTAATTCAGTTTCGGAAATCTCAATGTGAATGCAAACCGAATTTAGATATGATCCAATATTATCCAAACCGAATTAATTCGGTTTTTCAAATTAGAATCCAATCCATACCGAAATTTGTTCCCTTCTTTTGCAACATTCAAACCCGAAACTCGAACTTCACCCAAAAAGTTCCTACAATCATTTCTTGTTAACTATATTCTTTGTGAGAGAGTAAAATATTGAGATAGGAGAATTAAGAATTAGGTTTTTTTTTTAGTTTATAAATGAAAGGGGAAAGTGGTTGGATAATTTAAAAAAGAAAATGGGCTTAAAAAAATAGGTCGAAATTCGGTTTGTAATTCGGTTTTCGGTTTTTTTAAACCCCAAACCGATCCGTAATCCATATTTTTTAATTTTTCCAATCCGTTTCAATCCGAATTTCAAAAAAATCCAAATCGAATTACTAATTCGGTTTGGTTTTCGGTTTGGATCGATTTTAATCCGAATTACTTTCACCCCTACTTTCTATATTATTGACGATCGTCAAACTCGAATATGTGGATCCTTAAAATTGGCTTTATTTTTGTTTTATTATTTAAAAAAAGGAAGTCTCCTTACAAGATTACGAATCAATACTCCCTCCATCCAAAAATAGTAGTCTTATATAGTATATACCCAAAATCAATCAATCAATCAAAGCCTTAATCTCATAAGTGGGGTCGGCTACATGAACCAAATTTGATTATTTCGTGTAATTATCAAAAATGATCCCCCTCCTCCATCCCTTACGATCCAATGCTTCATCCTCATGCACATCCATTTACTTATAAAGTATACACCCAAAAAATTTTCCCAATTTTTTTTAAAAAAAAAAAAAAAAAATCTCCGTTATTGGTTTCTCTTATTGTTCACCTTTAATTAACCAAACCTCAGCATCGTTTTTTAAAAAAATTCATTTTTAGTCAATCAAACCCTAATTGTTTTTACTTTTTTCTTTTTTTTTTTTTTTTTTGTTTTCTTAGCATTCAGATTTCACCATCTTGCAGTCTTGCTTTGTGATATTTACCTTTAATCAACTAGTCCCCAATTTTATTTACTATTAACATTGCCTATTATCAATCAAACCCCAGTATACTCTTCTTTATTCACCTTTCTAAACACGTGTGCAGTGACACAGGGACTTTGTTGCAGCCCCCCCACCCCCTTAAGTTTTTCTACTAGATAGCACAAAGAAAGGAATTTTTCAACCAAAACTTAAGAGGAAAAGTGATATAGTTTAGCTTAGTGATTTTAACTTGTTTGTCCAAAATCTATTTTTGACATTTTTCATGGAACAGAAACTGTGAAGTTTATGCCTGATAACATGGTTACTTATAAAGTTGTTGGACAACCCGGAGGTCCACATTATGCGCACTATGATTTGGTTGGAGGAAGACTGGTTAGTATATTTTGACCTTTCTTTTGTAATTTATTTACTTTATATCATTGAAAGCCATGCTTAGTACAGTTACCAGCATATTTTTGTATTCTTCTGCTTCAGTCTTTTGTGGCTTTCTGTGAACCTGTGTCCCCAACCTCCTCCCCCTTCCATATAAGTTTTTAAAACTTAATTCTTATTCTTGGTTTTGCAGGCTGTAGAAGAAATATATCCTCTTATAGTTGAGTTTTTGAGCTGTAATGACTAGAGATTTGGATTTAAAGGACGTGACCCTCTCTCAAAGTGATTTTATTTTTTTTGTCTACAATGAGCAAAGCAGCTGCATCTCACTTCACCAACTCAAGCTATTTTCACGCCGGTGCTCAGTTAATTTATGATTTTGAAAATGGATTGCAAAGTAAAATTGCCCTAGGCAAGCAGCCAAGAATATCTCCTTTTTACCGAGGATGTCAAGAGTTGCTTTCAGGTTGGATTTGGTCTGCTATCCAAGCTTTCGGTTCCCATACTTGTGGTCAGAATTGTACATGTGTATAAGGTTTTCAGATTCTTGACTCTAAGTTCATAGTTCGTATATATAGAATCGAAGATGCTGGTTAAATGTGTTTTGCTGCAGGTTTGTATTATTTTCTCTACAAGCTGTATAGACTTTGTTGTAAAATGTCCCTGTCGTTTTCGTTACGTCGAGTGATGGATTTTGGATGTCATTCTATTTCTCAGTATCAAACCAAAAATTAAGGAAAGCAAGGAGCCAAAACTGAAAAGGAAATCTTAGATCTATATATTTTGGAGTTAATGTTTATATGGTCTCCTTTTTTATTTGTTTGGATAAGATGAGACTTACTGTTTGCGAAATAGATGTGTTATCCTGTCTTTATTTTGGGATACAGATGGTGTGTGATTTTTATTGTTGGGGTGGAGGAGGGAACTCCGTTACGGTGATAAATTACTTGATTAAGGCTTATTTTTGAAGATATTAGCTTTAAATAAATAAACTAGATTTTTAGGTTATATTTTATGTAATTAAATTTAACTTAATATGCTGAATGATATTAATTTTTAAAACTTAACTGAAATTTATGTAAACTGATTAAAGCATTATTGTTATTGTGAATTAAACTCCTTAGAACTTAACTGTAACATAGTGAAATTTGTTATAACTTACCTGAACTTATACTACGTATATAGCATAAATTGAATAGAATATACGAAGTACCTATAATTGTTTTTGGTCCGAGCAGTGCTTGGGAAATTCGTGCAGTATGATTATATGATGGTTTATTGTGTGATGAATGAATAAAGAGAATTCTTTTCCTACATCAGTTATGTTTTTTCTCCAATTATATGCTTAAATGGACTATTGGTGTTACAATCTTTATTTATTTTGTTGATGCTGAAGAGGGATTACAATGGCATTGCACGTTTGCACGTAGTTAAACATATTAATATTTTAAAAAAAACATGTCATAAGAAATCAAGAAGGTTTTTTTTTTTTAGCCTCATTGTTGTATTATCGCGCCCTTGAGGCTTTGTCCTTGTAATGTTGTAAGACACTAATTAACAGTCTAACAACTATCAAATTAATCAGTTTAGTTTAAGGTTTTCCCTCATATCGAAGAAGTGGTTACGGCGTTAATCACTACGTCTTACTTGTTATACCTTGAACATTTATATTTTTTTTTTCTGGGCGTAGAGAGAGCTCCCAATAAAGAGCAATGATGTAGACGAGATTTAATATTGATGTTAGAGTAGACAACCACATAAATTTTTATACTTTGCTTTACTTGTGACATTGAAATTACTTTGTATACTGCTGTGCTCCATGCCTCCATCCCTAATAATTTGGTTTCAACAATAAACATGTAAGAAAATCCAAGCCTTTAGAAATCCATTCAACATAGGTACAGACTACAGACTACTGAGTACAAGTGGTCAACTTTAGCACCAACAAAAAATGTCTCCCTACAGTTAAACAAATTAAATTCAGAAAGCATCAGAATATTATGGGCATATAGATAAATTTAGTAAATTACAATAAATAAAGTAATTTCATCATAAATAATGCAATTTATGCAACAACAGCAGAAAACCAACAACAGTGTTATTTCAGAGTTTGTTTTGTCATCTTTAGAAATTAACCTTCAGAAAGATAAATTTTTTGTACCAATTTTAGGCTGCATAATCTAACCATTTCTGTCAGATTCATTTCTTCCCATCCCTTGTTTTTTTTTATGGTGTTCTGCGTTTTTTCAGAAGATAGATGATCACAAAATGGGTAACATTTCCAATGTGGGAACAAAATTTCTATGTCGTCTTGGTAGGCTCCCACATTGAGTTAGTACTCTTATCGTATTCTTCGTTACATGTTATGTTTTCGTATATAATGTGTTCAGTATCTGTCTAGTATTACTCATAAAATTCATCGAAACATTAGTAGCTTGATATAAGACTCGAGTGCAGGTAGAAGAGTGTTGAAATGGACTCGAACATGGCTGGTTTTCTTTTGAACGCGTCAACTCTTGATCTTGGGCTTAGCTTGAATACACTTCACACCCAAGCTTGTCATCATGCTGATCAGAGTATGTGTTCTCACACTTTAAATTGTTTTCAATTATGTTTATTTTTGTTATATTATATGGTCGGTCCAATTCTAGGCATGTCATACAATTTGGCTACTAGATAACTGTTCCAAGATTAAAAAAGAATTCTAGTTAGCCTCTGAAGTTGTTTGGAGTAGATCCTTTCTTAGGACAAAAGTACTCCTTCCTTATATTTGTGTTACTCCCATTTACACGACACAAGGTGAGTTCCCCATCAACTACATTTGCTTGAGAGTAGGGGGATTTCCCTTACCTCTCCCCTCTACTCTCAAGTGTTGACCTGAAGGAAAAAAAAGTGATAACAATAGAATCATCAAAAGCGAGGCTAATGCTTTATTTGAAACTGATGCAGGTAACCAAAGATTGCAAATGGATTCGACAATAGTCCCTGGGGCTTACAACAATGATCCGATGCAGTGGTCGTACCCAAGTCACTTGGTACGCCTCAAAAGTCCTAATTGCTCACAATCAAACCCTGATAATTCTATTGAAGACCAGGAGGGAGTCCAGAGCAAAGAACGATGGACTTATGTTAAGGTCAACATGGATGGTGTTATCGTAGGAAGGAAAATCTGCCTCGTCGATCATGCTGGCTATGCTGACCTTGCTCTTCAACTCGAGAACATGTTTGGTAATTTAAGCTCGCTCACAAATGCATTACTTCCTATAATCGGAGAAAATCATACACAATTATTTTCTTATCAGTATGGCCTTAATTTTGAGTTCAGGTGGGTTAACAGCATATGGCTTACGCTTGTTTCAACGTGGTTCGGAGTTTATGCTGTTCTACAAGGACAGAGAGGAGAAGTGGAGGTCTGCTGGCGATGTTCCATGGAAGTATGTTTCCTTCATTAGCTAATAGTCATGTTTTTTTTCAAAAATTAACATGAACTTAGTCATTCAGTGCAACAGCTTTAGTGTTTTCTGACCCTCATTTCACTATACATTGTGGTTGCAGAGAGTTTGTAGATTGTGCAAAGAGGTTAAGGATATTGCGAAAGAGCAAAGTGCTACTCTCTTAAGTACAAACAATGCCTGCTCTATAACATAAACACACGAAACTCGTTTGAGCCTGCTATCAGGACTTAGATATGAGTTAGGATTTAGATTCACTAGCTTTCAAATTGTAATGAACTCAAGTAAAATAGCTTACTCCATTAATCTATCTAGCTTTCGATCAAGATTACATAATCCCACTATTAATCCTTAGTAATGTCATCATTAAATCTTCTTAGTTGAGATAATGTTGACTATGGTGTGTGACCCAATGAGGCCTGTGAATAGTTTGTTCACAGCAAATGCTTGATTCTAATATGACTTATAATCCTTTGTGAATAGTTTGTTCACAGCAAATGCTTGATTCTAATATGACTTATAATCCTTTGTAATGTCATCATTAGTTTAATCTTCTTGCGACGCCCTTTTATAATTTTTGGGTTATCAAAGATCATAACAATGATTGTATTGTGTATGGCACAAATTATATTGGTACAATGTCTTAATGGACTGGATGTTACCTTAAAAAGAAATTTGAGACTCTTATTAATAGTGTTTGGATAATTATATCCTCTAGAAAAGTTATGTATTCATTTGTCGTCATTAATCTTATGAAATGTGTTTAGAAAATTATAGGGTTTTTCTACATTATAACCTTCTAACTTTTCGTTTTCTACGTTGTATCCCCCTTTTTGAAAAATCTACACTGTAACTTCAAAAAACATTTAGCTTCTATACGGTAACCTTGCCGTTAACAAATTCCGTTAGTGGAGTACACTCACCACTTAATAATATTTTTTATCGATTTGCGTGTTGGAAATGGTTCCGTTAAAGGTTTTGGGGGCTATTTTGGTCCTAAGAGATCCAAATTGAGCTCAGATTTGACAAAAAAATGACACAAATGTCTTGTTTTGCGTATTATATACGTAAACACGCAAATCGAGACATTTCTTAATATGCAAAACAGGCCATTTGTGTTATTTTTTTTGTCAAATCTAAGCCCTTTAGGAACAAATTAGCCCCCAAAACCATTAACGAAACCATTTCCAACACGCAAATCGATTAAAAAATATTATTAAGTGGTGAGTGGGCCCCACTAATGGAATTAGTTAACGGCAAGATAACGGCAAGGTTACCATATAGAAGCTAAATGTATTTTGAGGTTACAGTGTAGATTTCTCAAAAAAGGGGGCACATCGTAGAAAATGGAAAGTTAGAGGGTTATAATGTAGAAAAACCCAAAATTATATCTTCTTAAAGGTTATTTAATTAATTGCCCTCATCAATGTTATTGCCTCTCTTTTTTAAACTGTTAAAAGTAGTTGTTTCGGGGTTTTTTTGTGATTTCCTCGGATACTGGTCACGCTCTGTTGACAATGAGACTCGGACACCTGCAAAACAACGAATATTCCGGTGATCGGAATATTCGTCTCCGACGATCAAATTAGTGATCGGAAACCGGAAAAGGCTAGAGAGAGAAAGTAGAGAGAAGTTGGAGCTTTTAGTGCTCTATATTTATGTTATGTCAAAATCCTCCCCTCCCATCATAAATGATTGGGGTATTTATAGGGGTGGGAACATGTGCACCTCTAAGGTTTATGCCCTAGAATTTCGTGACATGATTGGCTGCGCAATCAGAGGTCGCCACGTATCATGGGGGGCGCCGTTTTACGGTTTTCAAGGGTTTCTCGGGATTTGGGCCTGAGGTCATCAGGGCCTTTTTCTCTTTCTGATGTTGTATTAGGGTATTTAAAGAAGGCTGACATGTGTCACCCTGACAGGTGGACACGTGTCTCACTCTCATAGGGCCACGTGTCGCCTTTTTTACTGAGCCACGTGTCACTATGAGATTGGGCCACGCACCTGGGGTATTTTTACCCTAAACATTTGCCCCTCAGAGGGGGTGGCTCGTACACTTACTAGACGCCTCCTCTGATCTTGCATTCTGGACGTCCTGGTACTCTGGGTTGGGTTTGCCTCCCATCTGCCCTGGACGTCCATATACTTTTGATTCAAGGCTCTTTTTGCTACCTGGACGTCCATATATTTTGCTCTGGACGTCCTCGTAGTCTGGAGTGAGCTTGTCTTCTTGCTCATTTGGACGTCCATACTTTGTACTGGACGTTCTCGTACTCTGAGACAGGCTTAACCTCTGAGTTCATTTGGACGTCCACTTACTTTGGGCTGGACGCCCTCATACTCTGGGAGGAGTTGATCTCCTAAGAGTCCTAACTACCCAGAGCGGCCACAGCAATGAGGCTGGACGTTCTGGTACTCTGGGAGGAGCCTATCTCCTTACTACCCAGAGCGTCCACATATTTTCTTTGAGATAAACTGGGCTTCCATGATTTCAGACGTACTCTCTGGCTCTTTAATCATGCTGCGTACGTTTGAATTTTTCCTTTTGGACTAAACGTCTGAGAACTGGGCGGACGCTTTTTCCTCTTAGATATTCTCGAGTTTTGGAGACTAAGTGTTGAAGGTGTAAAACTCTTGAATTTGTCACTTAACTCATTTCAACTCACTTTGACGTGCCGTCAATTGTCCGTCTGATTTTTTCACAAGTTACCAGAACCCTAATGTCGTTTTGTCCCTTTCTTCGAGTAATTTTTCAAGAAATTACCATTTGAATGTTTAGGCGGGAAAAATGATTTTACCATTTTGCCCCCATGAGTTCATTCTATAAATATCGGAAGTGAATTCTCATTTTCACACTTTACCCAATTGTGAATTCTAGAGAGAAGTCAGAGCATTTTAGTGAGAGAAAGTTAATTTTCCCTTAATCTTCAAGAGCGCCGCCGTGAGTTTGAGTTTTCCGGGCCTTTTTTGAGTTTTCCGGTCAACCTTCAAGAACTTTACCACCACCTTCAAAGTTTTCAGAACGTACAAAGGTAGGTCGTCTACATTTTCTCTTTTACTTTTACTTGTTTTCTTTTTCTTTTACTTCAATTCTGGATCTATACTCGGCTTCGTCCGACTCTCGTCATGAGGCCGGCCGTTCGCCTGGGACTGAGGAGTCTAGAGTGGACGGAGAAGAGTTGTCTCCTCCTTGGAGTGAGTCTATGTCTGATGTGTACATACTCACCCCCACTTATTCTTCTCTGTCCCAACAGGCAATGGCAAGAACAATGCGTACGCGCGAGATTCATGCGGCCAGGAACCCAGACGGCAGTCTAGAGTCCCCTATGACCCTAGTAACCCAAGTACAATGGTGGAGACTAACTCCACCACCCAAACCACGACCGCCTCCACTGGCTCTCATCACTTGGCCATGGAGGTCACTTCTTCCTTCGAGGAACGCCTACAAGCTGAAGGCGCCTCGTCCGCTCCTGCTCCGGAACTTAGGTTCCCTCAATTTGCCAGTTCGGTCATGGATGGGGCCGAGCTGGTAGCCTGCAAAGACAATCCTTCCAATCCTGGGGCGGACGCTTCTGGTTCGTCCGTCCCCTCTTCTTCTCAACCTCTGCTTCAACTAGGTGGGGCGGACAGACCCTTGACGGGAATCTCAATCAGAGAACCGTCCGTCCTACCTATTCGCAGCGCCCCTCCTTCGGGAAATCAGGCGGACGCTGCCAAGGACAAAGGCAAGCGTCCATTAGTTGAGGAGGGCGTTCCTTCTTCCATGGGCGTACATAGCTCAAGAGGCCGAAGCTCGGCCGAGGCAGCAGACCTGGACAGGGTGTTGTCTTCAGAGTTTGGGAGTGCTCCTTCTCACCAAATGGAAGAAGAAGAAGTTGAGAAAGAGGCCGTGAGTGAGACGGCCGAAGGTGAGGCGGCGGCCGAGGAAAACGTCGCCAACATTGACAACTTCAGGGACCCGTACGCCTGTACGGTTGGGGAGACGGCCCTGAAGTTCCTGAAAAAGGACTTTGAGAAGTACAAGGAGTCCCTCCATTTGGGGGAGGGATTTGAAATACAAGTACCCAGGAAAGCCATTGTTGTGGCTACCTGGGATGAGGAGAGGCCACGCAAACGGGCGTTTTGCGTTTACAGGGCCGCCTTGGACGTGGGCCTTCGCTTCCCTCTTCATCCATTCGTTCGGACAGTTCTGGACGAATACGATATTGGCCTCTTCCAACTGACGCCAAACAGTTGGATGAATATTTTTGGGTACTTAGTGACGTGCATCTGCAAGGGTTTCACGCCAGACTTTGCAATCTTCTGTGAGATGCACTCACTCACTCGGCTAGAGAAGGATGTGGACGGTTGGCTCATCTTGAGTGCGACCAGGGATTACATGGTCGTGGTCGACCGTGTCAGCAAATGGAGGGACTGGAAGCACCGCTTTTACCGTATCAAAACTCAAGATGCGGAGTTCAACCTCCGCATGAACAAGTGCCGTCTAGAACCTATTCAGCTCGGACGCGGAGACCATAGACCTGACAAGCCGCCCATCCATCCTAGCCATGAGCACCAGCTTGAGTACTTCAAGGTCAACCGAGTCAACAGGGGTAACAAAACTGAACGTGTCCCTAGCCATTGGGTTCTTCTTGCCAATTGGCTTAGGGACCCTATCTTCATGTCTGCGTACGACATGTACCAGAACATGCCCCTAGGTGGACACTTAGATATATAAACTTTTTGTACGCACGTAGAGTTTTTAGAAAAATATTCTAACACTTTTGCTTTTTCTCTGTGCAGCGGAGGCGTACGCAATGCTTGACTCGGCCCAGAAAGGGAAGGTGGAGATGTCCGAGGTGGACTTGGCTAGATACAAGGCTCGTTTTAAGATGTACGAGCAACTCAAGGAGGTAAACACTTAGTTTATTTTTTGAATTTCTCATTCCTCATTGTGTCCGTTCTGCTATATTGGGAGGAGCCTGCTTCCTGAGTTTGCGCGGACGCTTTACGTCCGTTCAGGCATGCTAGAAGGGAGCTCCTTCCCCAATTCACACGGACGCCAGCATATTCTTTGTCTTGTAAAATTTTTCTAACTTTGGTTGTGTTTCTTGTAGTCCTCCTCTGCTCCGAAGGCTAGGAGGAAGCAGCCGGCCACGCCCACTCCTGATGCGAACGCATCTAAAAAGAGGAAGACGGTTGCTTCCAAGACGTCTTCAAAATCTGCGGCCAAGGCGAAGTCGCAGACTGCTACAACGCAGTCTCAAGGAGAACAGCCCAGGCTGACACAAAGCGGGGTCTCCAAGCCCGTGGAACCTGTTGCTGATCAGGTCCACGATGAGTTCGTCCCTTTCGGACGGTGGGGATAAGTCAACCCCAGAAAAAATGACCGGCCCCTTCACGATTGCGGGGGTCGAGATAGTCAAAAAATCTGACTGGCTACATGCCCCAGTCAGTCGGCCAGCGATGCTGATGCTGGTCGTCCAGAAAACGATGGGGAGGCCTCCTTGCCGCCTCCTCCCATCAATCTCTCTCCTCCAAGCTTATCCACTGGTTAGCCTTTCTTCTTTCTTTATTTTTGTACATCTTTATTTACTTGTACTTGTAAATTTTAGCTAACTCTTCTTGCTCGGTCGTCCGTAGATATATCAGAGGAGATGCAACTGAGGATGCCCGACCACTCACTGACTGGTGCGGACAAGAAGGCCATGCGCGAGGCCATGGTTCGCGCGGTCCACCAAGTGCAGCGTGACAAGCTGCGGAGGATCAATGAGGGCTTCTTCGCCCCCATGCTCAATTGTAGCGCTGAGGTACGTTTCATTTGCATTGTACTTTTTCTTTCCAACACTTAGCGAAATTTTCTCATATTTGACTAAGTCTCCTTTCTTTTTGTCCGCAGCTCTTCCTCCGCCTGAACGCCTTCCTTGACTGGAAGGATAAAGAGAAGGAGCGGCTAAAGCAAGCTTGGCTAGAAATTAGAAAGGCCGGGGACACTGTGACTGGGACGGCCGCCGTCTAAAGGGTGCATTTTGAGATCCAGATAACCGCGCTGTCCGATAAAGCAGCGCGACAAACAGAGGACCTGGTCAAACTGGGCAAGGCACTCGAATAAGAGTCCTTGGCCAGGGAGGCCTTGAGGGTTGAAAGGGACGAGGAAAAGTGGAGGCTTGGCTTTGAGGCGTCTGAGGCCTTGAAGAGTGAGCTGAAGTTGGCCCAAGCCAACCTTAAGTCTGCTCTAGATGAAGCGGACGCGCTGAAGGTCGAGGTTGAGACCTTAAAGAAGTCCATTGCGGACTATGAGGAGCAACTTAAAACTCCTCGGCCACCCAGCGCGGAAGAAGTCGTCCGCATAGAGCAAAATGCTGAAGACAGACTTAAGGCATACTTCTTTGATGCCTTTGACTTGATGGTGGACGAAGGTGAAGCCGCCTATTATGAGGAACACTTAAAGAAGCGGCTTCAGTACGTCTGCCTCAGAGAAGAGGCAAAGAAGGCCGGCATGCCTCCTCCTAAGCTAGTAGTTACTTCCCCCGAGTCCGGAGAGGACGGGGATGAGGAGGAGGAGGCGGACGACGGGGCTGCCAAGGCCGAGGACGCCAAAAATGCGGAGGAGCCTGCCAAAGATAATACGGCTAAGTAGAGCTCAGGTCCTCCAGCAGCCGTCTGCTCAGCTTTCAAGCTTTCCTTCTTTTTTCAGCTTACTTTGTACTTAGCTTATTATGTACTTCTCTTTTTTTTTGTTTTGTATTTTGAGGCCGCCTGTTTGAGCGGTTTTGTACACATTATGGCCGCCTTTGCGCGGTCTTATTAATGAAATTTTTTTTCGCCTTTGCGCGGTTCTTTCACCTTTGTTTCATACTTAGCAATTTTTTGCAATTTTGTGTTTTTTGAATGATTTTCGTACGTCTCAATATTATGCCTTTTCGTACGTTCCTAGGGGTATGCCCCTTTATTCGGTGTTCTCCTAGTCCATTCTCTAAGTGGTTTGATTAACTTGGTAGTTTTTATGCCTTAAAGGGTATGACGACTAGCAAGTTAATCAAATCATAGTTTTGATTGCCCTTGGACTAGGTAAAGCACCGAATCAATTTAATTGGTCGTTCGGCTATCATTGTACGAGCAGTCCGTTGAATCGATCGCTCGGACGCACCCTAGAAATCCTAAGTATTATCTCAACTTAGAGATTCCTTGCTCGGCCGGGCCAAACGCCTAGGTATGCCCTTGCCCTATTTGTAAAGGACACTTGCTTTCTACACAAGTTCTGAATACCTTTCCTCAATCGTCCGCCTAGAATTGGGAGGACGCATTGTTCTCTAAATTAAATCAGTTTTTTTTTTTTTTTTTTTTTTTTTTTTTTTTTTTTTTTTTTTTTTGGTGTGGCCGAATTGCTATGTTGGGAGCAACCTTGCTTCCTTTTCACTTCGGCCATTTAGTAAGAATGATAAGCCGTGTTGCTATATTGGAGCAACTTAGTAAATCTTTTCATTCGGCCTTTAATCATAAATAATAATATGCAAATAAATACAAGTAAAACAACAAATAGTTCCTCAATGCCTGACTTTTCATTAATTTTGTCAAAGGTACATTGTTGTGGCCGTATGGCTTTAATTACAAGGCTCGGTCATTAGACCTAGCTGTATACACAGCTTTTTGGCTAAGTACTTAAAGAAATAAAAACTTAAACATGATATTTCTTCAGATTATCAGTGTTCCATGTCCGTGGGATCTGACGGCCATCAATTGCCTCAAGGCGATATGTGCCGTCTCGGACTTCTTCCCTAATTCGATACGGCCCCTCCCAGTTTGGAGTCAACTTGCCGTCCTCATTGGCACGGCCAACAACTTCCATTTTTCTCAACACTAGATCCCCCATTTTGAGCGGCCGCTTAGACACTCGGCGGTTATATGCCCTTGTCATCCTTAAGCGATAAATTTCATGCCTAAGCGCCGCATTGCCCCTAGCTTCTGGAAGAAAGTCTAGGGCGGTCTTCATGGCCTCCCAATTGGCCGATTCATCATAAAGCATTACCCGCAAAGTGGGCCCGTACATTTCAATTGGGAGTACAACCTCAACTCCATAGACCAAAAAGAATGGAGTCTCCCCTGTAGAACTCTTTGCTGTTGTCCGTATGGACCATAACACGTTAACCAACTCGTCTGCCCATAGACCGCCTGCTTTTTCAAGCTTGCGCTTGATCCCATTTGAAATCAACTTGTTATAGGCCTCAACTTGACCATTGGCTTGTGGTCGGCCAACTGAGGCAAAACAATGAGTTATGCCTTGGTCTCCCAACCATTCCTTGAGTTGGCGCGTCTCAAACTGGGGTCCATTGTCGAACACCATTGACTGGGGTGCCCCATACCGAGTGATTATGCTCTTCCAAATGAAGGCTGACACATCTGTCCATTTAATGCCCCGGACGGCCTCAGCTTCAACCCATTTAGTGAAGTAGTCTACTGCCACTAGTACATATCGTCTCTGGCCGGATGCAGGAGTATACGGCCCCAAAATGTCCATGCCCCATTTAGCAAAAGGAAGCGGACTACTAATGGCTGATAGACTATTTGCTGGACGATGAATAAGGGTTGAAAATCTCTGGCACTTGTCACATTTTTTCACCATTTTTATGGCGTTCGCATTCAAGCTCGGCCAGTAATATCCCAAATGTGTCGCTTTTTCAGCTAAGGCTCGTCCTCCAATATGTGAGCCACAATGTCCCTGATGAAGGTCGTCCAACACTTCATGCCCTCTTTCAGGAGTTATACACTTAAGGTAAGGCTTCACAAAGGCTCTTTTGAATAGCTCCCCATCCTTCATCTCGAACCAGGCTGTTCTCCTCTTCATTAGCCAACTCTCTTTTGGATCGTCCGGAAGTATTCCATCCCTTAAGTAGGAAATAATTCCGTCCATCCAGGTTGAACTTCGATCTATTATCTGAACGGGCTCGGCGTCAATGCTCCTTTTCTCCTTTACTTCCCAAAACACTGATCTTGGAGTATCACATGATGCCGAGGAAGCCAATTTGGAGAGGGCGTCTGTAGGCGTCGTTCGAAGTGCGCCTACGTTAAAGCATGTTGTGAATATGCTTGGCACTCATAGGAAGTGGGAATTGACATAACGATTAGGGACAACGATTAGGGACAAATAAAGTAGGGAGCCGCCAACAAGTTTTTAAGGAACTTGTAAACCGTTCACGGATCATTTAAGGCAACCACGAAAAGGGACAACGAAGGCAACAACGATTGACCCGTAAAGGTTACACCCCATTCATAATCCATGAGATTACTAACTCCATATGGTTTGGAACCACGAAAGGAGGATCGGGGATGATGGTACGAAGTGAGTCATGGAGTCACATTCGCCCGTATTGGCCTCTACTCGATTCTTATTGTGAAAAGTATTCATGTGATCTCAAAGGCATACAAACAAAATATTCAATTTGCTCCAAACTATTATTATGCTAAATTGGTTGAATATTAATGCAACACATTATTCTAAGATATCGTGATCACTTGATTAAATAACAAGATTAAAGGAACCTAAACCGGTTGTCCAAATTATCTTATTAGGCTGATATTCAATTACATATTCCCTTTAAACATGCAATACGGTGATCATAATAATAATAGAACAAACATTAATATTGGAAGCAATCTAACAATAATAGCGTTAGTCAAATCAAATAATAATCCTCATCATGAAATTAGCAATAAGAAATAATAATAAGAGTAATTAAGTGATTAATTACTCACTTTCCGCGATTTCTTGAAATTGCTACATCATGAATAAACTGTTAGTAACTTCTATAAAAATAAATCAAATTGAAATTAAATTAAATAAAAGTAGAGTTGATTTGATCCAAACCCTCAGTTAATTCTACCTTTCACGCCTTGGTTTAAGTATAGAACTTCGGGTATTGTATGGACTCCTTGGAGTGCTTAAGGTATATAAAATGAGAGAATAGGGTGGCTAGAGTTTAGGCTAGAGCAAGAGTGAGGAAATAATATTTTTGGTGTAGAGAGAGAGGAGAGAATATTTTTGGTGTAGGGAGAGAGGATGATTTTTAGTGTAGAAGAGAGGAAGAGAGAATGATTTGGTGATCAAGCTTGTTGATGATTGAAAAAGGGGAGATATGACCTCTATTTATAGGGAAAAAAAGAGGGGTCGAATCAAGAGAAGATAAGAATTCGAATCGGATAAAACTCTTGTAATAGACAGTAGTTTTTGCGGTATTTGTTTTTATCATATCTTTTGATCCAGAAATTGGAATAAGATGAATAAGATATCGTTGGAAAGCTCTTGAATTCTACTTTCTAACCAGATTAGAATCAGATTAAAATATTTTGTATAATAAAAGATATGGCCGAAATAGTGGGACGGTGTCAGTTTTGGATAGAGTTTCGTATTTCTTTTATATCTTTTTCGTTATAGCTCGGAATTAATATTATAATATATCATTGGAAAGATAATTTCAAGAGCTATCCAAACATATAAAAATCAGATAAAAACAGTGAGGAACAAAAATAATATCTGTCAATCTTTGAACGTCTTTCAATTCGAATTAAATTACTAGAGGAGTTTTATTTTATTTCAAACTCTTTAGTCTTATCTTTTGAAAAAGGATAATTAAGATCTTTTAGAAGCTTATAGAAGCTTCCAATTAATCCTAATTGGTTTAGGAATGAGATTAAAACCTTTGGACCCTCCACATGATCATCGGGTCGTAGGTAAGGTGGGCTTAGGTTCGGTTTAAATTAGATCCAGTTTAGTATTTTGGCCATAACTTATTCGTTATAACTCGGATTTGGGTTTATAATACATCGTTGGAAAGCTATTTTAAATCCCCATCCAAATATTCAATCATTGGACCCAGATTATGGACCAAAATCAACTGGTCTAAACGTTTTTTATAAAAAGGACACGAAATGAATGATTTTAATGGACACGAAATGAATTATTTTGGGTTTAAAGGCATGATAAGAGGACAATAAGTTATGGTTTGGGAAAATAGGCTATGAATTGGCTTGGTTTATGAAATGTATTGGGAATGAACATGGATATAAGCACACTTAAAGATTACATACTCAACCCAACCAATAATGGCGGTGAAAGGTTGTTCATCATCGGGTTTGGTTTTGGGGAGACATTTTTAGGTGTCTACAACGTCCGCTTGATGATTTTCTGAACGAGGAACTTGTTTGAGAGAGAAATGTTCTAGGCCCTCGGCCTCATCCTTAACTAGCTGCATGTACTTCATCATGGTCGGCTCCCTGGCTTCGAAGCCACCATTGACTTGGTGAACTATTAGTCGGGAGTCCGAGCATACTTCAACTTTGGTTGCCCCGGCCGCTTTACACATCCTTAGGCCGGCCAACAATGCTTCGTACTCAGCTTCATTGTTTGACGCTTGGAACTGAAATCTCAATGCGTACTCATACTTGTCTCCCTCAGGAGATTCACATATAATACCAGCACCATATCCGGTCGCTGTTGCACTACCATCCACAAACACTTTCCAGACTTGGTCCCCGGCCGGCTGAAGATCAGGCCGTGTCATTTCAGCCAAAAAATCCGCAAAAGCCTGCCCCTTGATTGCCTTCCTTGGTTCGAACACAAGGTCAAAACCTCTGAGCTCCAAGGCCCACTTGAGCATGCGGCCACTTGCCTCTAATGTTGAGAACGGCTTCTTCAAGGGTTGGTCTGTGTAAACCACAATTGGATGTGCCATAAAGTATGGCCGCAGCTTCTTCGATGCCATGTACAAGGCCAGACCAAATTTTTCAATTGGGGGGCACTTAAGCTCAGCATTGTGAAGTACATGGCTGATAAAATACACTGGGACCTGATGGCCGTCCCTTTCAGCAAGAAGGACGTCACTTCGAGAGTGTTCAGAGATGGCAAGATAGATATATAGCTTCTCATTCTTGAGCGGACTGACGAGGCGAGGCAATGTATGCAAGTGACTTTTCAACTGTACGAATGCTTCCTCGGCCTCCTCTGTCCACTCAAACATGGCTTTCTTCTTAATGGTTTGAAAAAAGTAACGGCACTTATCCCCTGACCTTGACAAAAATCTTCCAAGGGCTGATAAACAGCCGGTCAGTCTTTGCACCTCCTTAATTGTTCTTGGAGACTTCATGTCAAGAACAGCTTGAATCTTTTCAGGGTTGGCCTCAATTCCACGTTGATCGATCAAAAATCCGAGAAACTTGCCGGACTCAACACCAAATACACACTTCTTTTGGTTAAAATCATCTTATGCCGCCTGAGTTCGGTGAACGTTTCTCGTAGATCCTTGAGATGGTCGGCCGACTCTTTTGACTTGACAATCATGTCATCAATGTATGCCTCCATGTTACGGCCGAGCTGGTCTCTAAAGACTGTATTAACAAGCCTCTGAAATGTAGCAGGGGCGTTCTTAAGGCCGAATGGCATAACTTTGCAACAGTACAACCCCTTCTCGGTCACAAACGCTGTTCTCTTGATCTTCTTCCCACAAAGGAATTTGATGGAACCCGGAGTATGCGTCCATGAAACTCATTAGGGCGTGTCCGACCGTAGAATCAACCAAACGGTCAATCTTAGGCAAGGGGAAGCTATCCTTAGGACACGCCTTGTTCAAGTTCGTGTAATCCACGCACATCCTCCAAGTCCCATTTGGCTTTTTCACAAGAACTACATTGGCCACCCAATCTGGGTAAAAGCATTGCCGAATGAAACCGGCGTCCAGCAGCTTTTTTACCTCTACTGCGGCCGCCTGATTCCTCTCTTCTCCGTGATTCCTCTTCTTCTGGCGGCCAGGCTTTATCAGAGGATTCACGGCCAACTTATGCATGGCCAGGTCAGGACTTAATCCTGGCATTTCACCAACTTCAAAAGCAAACACATCTTTGAATTCTTTTAACATCTGAACCAACTCATCCCCAACCAATCCCAAGGCTATAGTGCCAACACTAACTGTCCGTTCAGGGTGGTTGGAGTCAAGCACTATATCCAGGTGGCTGCCGGCCGGCTGGGGCATCAACTCATCTGGCCGGCCGACAGTCATTAATTGCTAGGCTTCTTCTGCCCTGGCCGCCTTACGCTTCTGGCCGACCAGGTATGCTGGGAGTGAGGTTCCTTCTTCCTTTGGCTCGGATAATTTTGGGCCGCGTGCTGTTGGCTTCACGGCCAGCTGATTACATTCCTTAGCCATTTTCTGACTTCCTTGAATTGTTCCAATTTTTCCGTCCGACCTTTCAAACTTCAGCAACATCAAATGGGGCACTATCACCGCCTTGGCTGCATTAAGAGTGGGGCGGCCAAGGATGACATTGTACCCGGTTAACTCTTTTACACAAGGAAACGGACGACCATGTCTCTTCCTTCTCCCTTTTGCCCGAAACGGATGGGAAGGTCAATCCGTCCGACTGGATGAATGATATTCCCCCCAAATCCTACCAAGGGGTGAGTAATGTCCTAGAGAGCATCTTCTAGGAAGCTTAAATTCCTTAGTGCGGACAGACTGATGATGTCGGCCGAACTGCCCGTATCAATCAATATACGTCCCACCTTCAAGTTTGCTATCTTCATGACAAAGACCGTGGGATCATTGTGCAAAGCCCTGACCTCTCCACGGTCAGCCTCACTTATGATTACTTTAGGAAATGGCTCGGCCTTAACGGCGTTCGTTTGCATCACATTTGACAGGTTTCGAGCGTCTTGCTTGATTCCTTTCATGGTAGGGCCGCCTGAAGCAAAGCCTCCTGAAATCACGGCCACAAAACCTGAATCAGTGCTATTCCCATCATCTTCCTTGTCATTTTTCTTATCACTTTGTTGCTTTTTCTCGGACGTGTTGTCTGTCCGTTTGAAGGTGAATTTGGACTTGGTCACATAGGGTTTCAGCAGACCCTTGTCGGCCAACTTGTCCAACAACCTCTTCAGATTGATACACTCGTTCGTGTCATGACCTACATCCTTGTGGTAATGACAATACTTGTTCTTGTTTCTGTACTGGGTCGAGCCTCTCAAAGGCTGAGGCTTCTCAAACTCAAACTTGTCTTTTATCTCCATCAAAATGGAGTAGCCATCCTTGTTAAACTCATACTGGGGCTCGTACGTCTTGCTTTTCTTTGACTTGGGTTGCTTGTCATCAGCCACCCAGATTTCTTTTCTTTTGTTTCCTTCTCTCTTTCGGCCGACCGAGTCTTGCTGAGAAGATTGCTTCTTCTCAGCCCCCTTGGCCGGCTGTTCTGATTTGGTGAGCGAACAAAAGTCCGCGGCCTCAATATAGGCTTCGGCTTCCCGCAATACACCTGCGTATGACCGAATCTTTTTTCTTACCAAATCAAACTTAAAACCATTATGCCTTAATCCCCGAAGAAATTCTGAGTAAGCCATTTCGTCCGGAAGATTATGAATTTGGGCTTTTCCTTGATTAAATCTTTGGACGTACGAGCGTAGTCCTTCATTCTTTCCTTGGACAATTGTGGCCAAGTTGAGACTTGTCTTTCTTGGTGGGATGTTGTATGAGAAGTTTCCCACAACCAACAAACTGAGGGTGGTAAAACAATTGATGCATCCGGCTGGAAGGCTGTTAAACCAATCCTAGGCCACCCCTTTGAGAGTGGCCGGGAAGCATCTACACCATGTAGCATCATCTACACTTTTCAAGTACATCAAGTTTCTGTACGAGGTAATGTGATCCTCTAGGTTGCCCGTACCATCATAGGCACCCACTAGTACACTCTTCACTTTTGCTGGTTGAGGGGACGCTAGTATGTCTTGCAAAAACGGAGGCGGCTTATCTCCCAAATTCAACAAACGCATTTGCCAATCAATACGCTGGCTGAGCGGACGTTCCAGCCAGGTAGGGAGCCTGGCCGAACATCTGACCATACGGCCCATATTGCCCAAAGACTTGGGGAGTTGGTTGTATCAACCCATTGAGTACTTGAGGGGGCTGATATTGTGATGGCTGAACTGGAATGGGAGTAATAGTTTGAGCAGCTTGACTTCTGCTGGAAATGGCCGTGTTGGTGTATTGGGAGAAAGATTGGTTGGAGACTTCATCCGGCATGGTTGGGGTAGAGGCCGTGTTAGAGTATGCGGCCCTCTCCCTTTGCTTGTGCCGAATGTAATCCCTTGCGTCCTTGAACGCTGTGACGGCTCAGTCTTAACTCTTTTCGGCTGTCTGCCCCTCCCCCCGGCCGATTGTGTTTTCGCCAGCAGGCTAGAAAAGTTGGTCCGTGGGACTCGGGGAGACCTTCCATGCGGACGGCGGAATGGGGTGTTACCAGCATCAGTTGCATTGGTCTTGTTGTTGGCTTTCTTGGAGGTGCCTCCTCCCCCCTTTTGCTGAGTAGCGGCCAACTCCTTGCGGAGCTTAGTCAGCTCGGCCATTAGGGTAGCTGGGGTGACAGGAGGTTGTTCGGCCTCTTCAAATGAGGCAGTCAAAGGATTGCTTGAATGTATGGTAGTACGTATGTCTTCTACATATCCGTCCTCGCCTGGACGAGGACCAGAATTAGGTGTCTGACCATCTATTGCCATAACGGACGAGTATCCCCACAGGCGGCGCCAAATGTTTCGGGGTTTTTTGTGATTTCCTCGGATACTGGTCACGCTCTGCTGACAATGAGACTCGGACACCTGCAAAAACAACGAATATTCCGGTGATCGGAATATTCGCCTCCGACGATCAAATTAGTGATCGGAAACCGGAAAAGGCTAGAGAGAGAAAGTAGAGAGAAGTTGGAGTTTTTAGTGCTCTATATTTATGTTATGTCAAAATCCTCCCCTCCCATCATAAATGATTGGGGTATTTTAGGGGTGGGAACATGTGCCCCTCTAGGGTTTATGCCCTAGAATTTCGTGACATGATTGGCTGCGCAATCAGAGGTCGCCACGTGTCATGAGGGGCGCCGTTTTACGGTTTTCAAGGGTTTCTCGGGATTTGGGCCTGAGGTCATCAAGGCCTTTTTCTCTTTCTGATGTTGTATTAGGGTATTTAAAGAAGGCTGACATGTGTCACCCTGACAGGTGGACACGTGTCTCACTCTCATAGGGCCACGTGTCGCCTTTTTACTGGGCCACGTGTCACTATGAGATTGGGCCACGCACCTGGGGTATTTTTACCCTAAACAGTAGTGTGTATTCATTTGTACCCCTACAAATATTTATTTATATAATTTCTCTCATTACTGCGGCCAACAACTAAGTTTAACTTGTGACACAAGGTCAAACCGATAGAGGTCTTTGGGCATGACTAGCTATGACACACATAGGATGCTTATGAGACGAGACAACTCGCGAGCTACTCGAGTTCGACTCGGTCAAAACTTGACTCAAGTGAGCTTGACTCGAGCAAGCTCGAGATTGACTTAAAATTTTAATGAGTCAACTCATTACTCGACTTGAAAACTCGTGAGAAGCTCGAATTCCTGAACATAATATTATATTTACTAAAAATTAAAATATTTTGACAACACTTTTTTTTTACATTAAAAATTAATAAATAAAACATTATTTATGTACCCGTATCCTCATATCTATATTTCTCAAATGAGCAAATTAAAGAGATTTGAAGAGATGTTACATTAAATAGAGAGTTTTAATAAGACGAATCAAATTGCAATCTACTCGAGATCGACTCGGTCAAAGTTCGACTCAGTCATATTTAGTCAAAGCTCGACTCGATCAAAACTTGGTCAAAATTTGACTCGATTAAGCTCGACTCAATATGTTAACGAGTTGAATCGAGCTACCCCAAACTTGAACTCGACTCGTATCATAAGCACCCGCACCACATCGCACACGTTAACTGCACTAATGTAATAGAAGATTCTACATAAATCAAGAAAGGTTTGTCATATTAGAGCGGCTAGAACGTGAAAGTATCGAACTCCAAGAAAATGATCGAGGTATCGGATTGTTGTTCTGATCCGATGACGATCACATATGACGGCGATCAATCCCACAACAAAATTCGTAAGCTAAAAAGGCTTATTCAGGAAATGACAAATCTCGCATTTTTTATAGTGATTATGTTCTAAAACACATGTTTGTATTTTTTATTTAGTATTTAATTGTTTTTATTTATTAGATATTATTTCCATCTATTTTACCAAATCACTATTATTTATTGTATCAACTTTTTGGAATGTACTTGATGTGATTGATAATAGAATTCTTCCACTAAATATGTCTTTAGAAGATAAATATGGAGATGACTTTACAAAGATGATAAGTCATTAAAGTTTGACTTTTCTAAATAGTTAGGATTTTTTGGCAAAAACTACCTTTTATAACCAACATTTTGTGAAAAACTACCTTTTAAAAAATATGTTGTAAAAGACTATCTGATTTTTGAAAAATGTTGTAAAGGACTACCCTTAACGGAATCTGGACGTTGACCAATTTTTCCGTCTTTGACTTTGTCACGTGACTAGCATGTACCTTTAATGACCCTTTCTTCTCCCTTTTTTCTCCCAAATTTTCCGAAAATTTAACCTAAGTCAAATTTCTTAAGATTCGTACTATTCATTCACTCAATTAATCACTTAATCTCCCTCCATTAACGCTTCTCTTTCCAACTACACAGATAAGACGTCTTCTCTTGACCTCTGAAGATCACTAATGGCATTTTGCAGATGGTATTGATTTTTCAGCTATAAAGACCCAAATTTGGTAAGTTATACAATATTAATTAAATTTGTACCTTCGAAATTACACTCTTCATGTTCTTCTCTTTGGCTGACCAAAACAATTGTACTTTTGTTTGCTTGAAATGGGTAAAGCATCTATAAGAAAGCGAAATGAGGATATGGTGAAGGGACCCTGTGGCGAGTAATTCAAAAACCCAAGTAAGATTTCTTCCCTTTTTTCAATTGTATATTGATTGTGTTCATGCAATTGGGGTGAATAGTATATTATATATGAAATTGGGGTTTGTGTACTATTAGATTAAGGATTTAATTAGTTTAATTTATAGCACTTGGTTGGGTTTTGTGAATGGGTTGGTTAATTAATACTTATTTTTGGCATTATTTTACTGTATTTGTGGAATTGTGTTTGAAAGGAGGTGTATTTGTTTATTTGGAACTGGTTTAACGGTAGGGATAACATATTTTTTTCCTTAGTTTCGATTAATGGAAGGTCCAATGGAGTCTTTGTCACTAAAAACAACAGTAAAAAAAAACAACTTATGAAAAGGGAAAGGACAATTATTATGGTCTTGATTTGCATACCACAGTTTATGAAGTTTGCTATTTTGAATTTGTTGATTGGATAACGAAGGGGTTAAGGTATGAAAGTGTAGAACATATTTGGTTTAGGAAGAAGGGGTGTACCCTGTACAATGGTTTGAAGGAGATAAAGGATGACTCTAATATTCCTGAGTTTTTAGATTCTCCTGAAAAGGATAGTTGGTATAATCTTTATGTCACCCATGTTAAGGCTGCTGAAATGGTCAAAGTAATTAATATAGATGATGCTGATGATGTTGTAGTTGAGGATGAGGTGGACAGTGGGGGTCATGTGGATAGCATGACTGTGGGTGACTCACTAACATTGGGGGGTCCACAAAGTGATAGTGAAAACTAGGGGTGAGCAAACCGGGTACCCGGTCAAAATTTTAGGACCCGGACTTGGAATTGGTTGGAACCGGGTCCTAAAATTTGGAACCGGAATTGGAATTGGTTTAACCGGGTCCTAAATTTTAGGAATTGGAATTGGAACCACCGGGTATCGGTTTCGGTTCCGGGTACCCACTTATGTATGTAATTGTTAAAATAATAATACAAATTATAATTCTTATTTTAGTTAGTATCATTATTAGTGTGTAATACTTATATTTATATATGCATTAAGCTATTTGCATTGTATTCATGTTAGGTATTAATAATACCTTTTTTATTGTACAAATTAGATACATTTAACATATTTTTATTATTTAAAATTTATTTAGTTTAGGATATATTGGGTAACCGGGTACCCAACCGGTTCTGGGTCCAAAAAGTTGAGAATTGGAATTGGAATTGGTTATAACCGGGTCCTTAATTTATTACCCGGAATTGGAACCACCGGGTCCAATCTCGGTTCCGGACCCATCGGTTCCTAACCGGTTCCGGTTCCAATTCTGGGTACACGGAATTTTTGCTCACCCCTAGTGAAAACCCTAGATCTGGTAAAGATAATAACAACACAACTTCAGATCCTCTGCCTCTTTCTTCTCCCTCCTTCATAAAACACTCCACACTAAACGTTAAAAAAAAGGAAAGAAAAGAATTAGGTCTAAAAATTCAAGTAGATCTAAAAAATGGAGAGAGGCTAGTTTGAGTACTTATTTTGCTGCGGATGTTTGTCAATCTGAGACCGTGATTGATGAATCTGATGAGGATGACAGTGATGTACTCAATGAGGGAGACTATAAGGATGATAGTGACAATGATCTCTTTGCTGAGAATATAGAAGAGGGATTATAGAACACAGTTACCAGAAGTTGGGGGGGGTGCATATTGTGACTAGTGCAACTGGGCAGATTGTGACTAAGAGTGTAGCATTGCAGCAGACATAAGCAAATGAGGATGCAGAGAACATATTTTTAGGAAGTGATGCTGATATTAATGACTCTGATGAGGAAATTAGAAGCTGTCATGGTAGTGATGATGAGCAGGGCATGCGGTATGCTGTTTTCAATCCATCAGTAGACTTCAAAGGGAGGATTAAACTAGTGTTAGGACTGAAGTTCCCATCTGCTAACATCTTTAGGAAAGCTATTAGGTTCCATGCAATTGAAAATGGTTACAACTAGTACTACTTGCATAATGGGTAGGGATGGCAATGGATCCGGATCCGACCTAGATCCCTGGATCCATATCCATTTTCACGGATATGGATTTTCAAAATTTTAACCCGGTGGATCCGGGTCGGATATGGATCCTGTGCAAAAATTGTGGATATAGTTACGGGTCTAAACAATACATCCGGATTCAGATCCGTTTACCCTTTTTTTTATTATTCTAAGTCAAAAAGCCCAGCCCACAACTATTATCTCTCTCTTACATTCCCCTAACCCTAATACAGTAATACGTATCAGCAACCCTATAGCTTAACCCCAAATCATTCTCTCTCTAATCCCCAAATCATAGCTAAACTCTTAATATATCTAAAAGTTCATCCATTATTGGTGTTGAATATTGATAAGTTATTGATTGTATTGTACAGGTGAATATTATTGATTTCTTATTTGATTTTTTTCTTGCTTTGGTTGGTAATTGATATTTATCCTTTGTTTGCTCAAGTTCTTATGAGTAATTTTATTCCAGAATATAGATTTAGATAATTCTTGTAGCTTACTATAAACTTCAGTATATAAATGTTCATAAATTATAAATGAAATGCAATTATTTTACAAAAAAAAATGTGTTTAGTTCGAAATTAATTTTTTTTCTTAAGGATCCATTTAGGACCCCTTTTAGACCCGGATCTATAGGACCTGACGAATCTGGATATGGATCCTCGATTTACAGATCCGACGGATCCGGGTCGAATTTGGATCTAATGGACAAAAAGGGATCTGGATCTGGATCCACCTGGACCCGATCCAGATCCGACCCATTGCCATCTCTAATAATGGGAAGAAGAGGGTGTCAGTTTCTTGTATGAATAGGTGTAAGTGTAAGTGGAAAAAATATAGATTAGTGATGTGCACTTGTGGTGAGGAGAGGAAGTGTAACTTTAAGATTTCTGGTAGGAAAATGAAAGGAGAGGAGACCTTTCAGCTTAAGATCGAGCCTTAGATTGGAGCACATTTGTGGAAGGAAACATCAGAACAACAAGGTCACATCTGAGTATGTGGCTGAGAGGTTCCTAGATAAGTGGAGAGACACACCAAGCTGGAAGTTGTCTGAGTTTATGAAAAGAGTGAAAAGGGTGATAGGAGTAGAGGTTGGATATTACAAGTGCTACTATGCAAAGATGGTAGCACAGCTATTGTCAAAGTGGTTGGGATTGAGAAACCTCCTCCAGTTTTTCAAAGAAATATATTTGTCTGCAATCCAATAAGGAGGGCTTCATGGCAGGATGCAGGCCCATCATTTGAGTTGATGGGTGTCACTTAAGGGTTCCATACCCTGGTATATGCCTAACTGCAATTGAAAAGATGGCAACAATAATATATTTTTTGTAGCATGAGCCATTGTTGAAGTGGAAAATGCTGAGACAAGGGCTTGGTTCTTAGAGTTGTTGGTGGCTGATTTGGAGAGTGTGAAGGACTCTTTGACTTGGGTTGGAGAAAGAGAAGATGATGTGACCTATATGTCAGATAGGCAGTAGGTATTACACAAAGTAGTACATAATCTTTCATTTTTTTTTTTTTGCAAGTGTATAATACATACTAACATAATGTTGCTGTATGTTTACTGGGATTACTTGATGCTTTCACCAAAGTTGTGCCTAATGCAGAGATTAGATTACTGATTTGATATCAAAGTAGTACATAGCTTAAAACGAGTGCCTACTTTACTCTACCAAAACTCACAAACAGAGACATGACTACAAACTAGCTTAAAAGTTTCACCATGATGAAACTAACTACAACAGAAACAAATACAACTACACAAAGACACCTTATTACATTAACTCCTCCACTTGTCTTCTTCTTCAACTTTAGTTTCATTTTGTCTAATTCATCCAGTACCCTCTTCTTCTTAGATTCCAAGCAACAAACTCTGTTCTTCAACACTGCAACCTCAGCCTTAAGCAAGTGCTTTTCTGCAACAAGTTGATTTGTTATATCTCTCTGCCAATCAATAATTCCCTCATCAACCCAACGAAAATATTTGCAGCCCCTTTGATTCGTTTCTGGATTGTAGAATTTACAAGCTTCAAACTTTCTCCTTGGTTTTTCATGAGTCCAAGAAGTGACTCTTGCTATAGGTAGACCGCAATTACACTTGTTTATGGAAAGAAAATAATCCATCGCACTTGCATCAAAATCGCAATTGCAATTATTAAATCAAAACCCAATTGCTTTAAACATTTCAATTCCGCATATACAAGACAATTAAAAAACGGATTTGCACGAATTAAGCAAGGTAAACATGGATTACTTGAAACTTACAACAATTGGAAGGAAATTCAATAGACTGGGGCTGAATTTGAGAGGAATTCGAGAATTTAGGGTTCTAGGGTTACAAAAAGGGGTGAATCGGGGGAAATCGGGAAATTTGGGAGAAAAAAGGGAGAAGAAAGGGTCATTAAAGGGCACGTGCTGGTCATGTGACAAATTCAACGACGGAAAAATTGGTCAACGTCCAGGTTCCGTAAGGGGTAGTCCTTTACAACATTTTTCAAAAATCAAGTATTCTTTCACAACATATTTTGTAAAATGTAGTTTTTCAAAAAAAAAAAAAAGTTGGTTGCAAAAGGTAGTTTTTGACAAAAAAAAAATCAATAATTATATGTTTATGTTCTACACTACATATTCAAATAAATAAGCTATATGCATATTTTCTAAAAATGTAGAATATCTAATTAGAGTTGAACTGAACTGAAATTAAGGTGAACAGAACATGCCCTAAGTAAGTATATTCTATACATTCAATTATTTTTTTTATTTTTTACTTTTTAAAGGATTTATCAATATTTACAAGTTTGCTTGTTTTTTTAAAAAAATTTTGGAAAAATATATAAAATCTTCTAGGATATTGAATAAGTACATAAGTTGCTATATTTATATGCAAAATATTTGTTTCTTAAATACAAATTATTTTCAAATAAAAAAATATTAAGAACACACTAGGAGATGACACATGTCATTATCGGTGTGTCTTTTAGTATATTGTTATTGATTGATTGATTGATGATTGATGGTGTAAAATAAATAAAAAAATAAATAAAAATACTCTCATAGGCCCGCACTTCATCACTTATTGACATCATGCAACTCAATTAGTATTATGTGCACCATGGTGCAACTAGAAATAGGTGCACCACGACTATACTTTTGAACATTTAGTGTAAAGAAATTGAACATTTTACAAAAAATGAACATTTAGTAAAAAGAATATGAACACGTCACAAAAATTGAACATAAACATGCAATGTTCATATTGTATCAAGAAATGTTTGTATACATTAAATGTTCAGTTTATATTACAAAACTATTGAATTATTATGAGTCAGTTTAAAATTTGTTTGACTCGTAATAATTCAAAATTTGCGACTGTTCATATTTTTTTTATACTAAAAGTTCAAAATTATAGGTGTGGTGCATTGTTATTGTTCAGATTTTTTACTAAATCTTCAAAATTTGTGATGTTTAGATTTTTTAACTAAATGTTCAAAATTCTTGATTGTTCAGATTTCTTTTACTAAATGTTCAAAAGTATAGGCATGATGCATTGCAATTGTTCAGATTTTTTAACTAAATGTTAAAAATTTGCGATGTACAGATGTTTTACTACATGTTCAAAATTTGCAATTGTTCAAATTTTTTTACTAATTGTTCAAAAGTATAGACGTGGTGCACCTATTTCTAGGTGAACCATGGTGCATCTTAAAATTTGCCCATGCCACTCATTAGTATCAACCAATTTTAGTCTTTTGGACTGATAGGCCCAAGTCACCCAACATACATATACATGAACATGATCATCAATTATCATCCTTCAAAAAAAAACCATCAATTATCAAAGAAATCCTTGTGTAACGTCAATTTGTATCTGGTCAGTAAACCAAACAATAGTAATAGTATTATTGAGTACAAAGCATTTAGTCTGAGAAATCATAACAGAATCATTATTATATTTATGTGATTATTGTTGTCATAATTCATAACTTTAAAGATACATCATTTTAAGAATCCTAGCTACTTAATCAATCTTGGCCTTCTTTTATAATCATCATTCATCTTATATCTAGGTCCTTTCCAACATCTTAACGTATGGAAGGAAAGAACTACTTTTACAATATGCTGACCATCTTAGCACTTATTGCAACAATAAGGGTATTGTATCTATAAATATTGGACTGTATACTTCCTCCTTAAAAAATTACAACATAGGGGAGTTTCATGGTTTATAGGAGAGGAGAGAGATAGAAAGTGATTATAAAAATAATAAAATAAAATAAAAAAGTTATTCATGTGATGAGAAGAGAGATAGAGAGAATCATTATCCAAATAAAATAGTATTGCGATTAATTTATTATTTCCTTAAATGGAATAGTTACAATAAAAAAAAAATTGATGGATAACTATATATGTATCCAAAGTTGACATGACAAATCCATTTAGGCCTGTTCTCTTCACCTTAAAAAAATAATATTAAGTAAAAATAAGTCCAGTTTAGTAAAAATAAGTTCAGTTCTGTAAAATTAATTTCAATTCAGTAAAATTAATTTCATTAGTAAAATAAAGTTCAGATCAGTAAAATTCAGTTTTCTTAAAGAATAATTATAATAGAAAATCAGTAAAAATAATTTAAGTTCAACAAAAATAATTTAAGTTTAGTAAAATTAATTTAAGTTTAGTAAAAATAATTTAAGGTCAGCAAAAATAATTTTAGTTCAGTAAAAATAATTTCAATTCAACAAAATTAAGGTGAAGAAAACAGGGTCTTACTAGTATAAAGAAAGTTGTGTGAAAATTAAACAAGATACGGTTTGTATCCAAGTGTATATGAAACTGTATCCTATTTTGACACAACTTTCTTTATTTATGGACCTGTATTCTCTTTATAAAGTTGAGGAAAATTTGTGTAAAACTACCCTAAAGATAGGGTCATTTGTGAACAACTACCCATTTTTTTTTTATTTGTTTAGAACTACCCGTAAGTTTGGAAACGTTTCGGTAGCACTACCCACTAACGTTCTCCGTCCAATTAAAATGTTATGTTGGCCCAATTTTTCACTTTTATCAATTACAATGCATGGCTAATTAATGCTAAAATAAACAAAAACCCCAATTCAATTAAACCCCCAAACCTTAGAAATCAAAATCCCCAAATAATTTTACACTCATGAACCCTAAAATGAATTCTAATTAAAACCCTTATTAGATTAATTAAGGTGAATTAAAACCTTTAAACAAACTCGGAGAGTTGATTGGGTGGCAAAAGTGAAAAAAGTGGGCTCCGATAACGTCTTAATTGGACGGAAAATGTTCATGGGTAGTGCTACCCAAATGTTTTCAAACTTGTGGGTAGTTTTAAACAAATAAAAAAAAATGGGTAGTTGTTCACAAATGACCCTATCTTTAGGGTAGTTCTACACAAAATTTCCTAAAGTTGAGATTTTGATTAATTTGCTAATTTACATCCTCAAATCTAGTCTTCAAAATACATGCCCAAAAGTATGTTACATGTAATAACAATGTAATATGGATCAGTGGAAGTACATTATTTTCTTATTTTGGATCAGCTTTTTTTTTTTTTTTTTTTGAGGGAGTGTCTATTTTTTTATTTGAAACTAGTTTTTGGGCCCGGACGATGCCCCGGATTATTACATGGAATTGAACATTAATATACATTGTAATGTATGATTTAATTTTCTTGTAATTAAATTTGTTGTTTATATAGTCATTTGCTACATATTAATTTTTTGTATTCAAATGATTGCATAAAAAATTACCTAGCTTGGTGGTAAGATACTTAGTTCTAGAATTAGAGGTTGTGGGTTCAATTCTTGCGGAGAACTCTTTTTTCTTTTTATTATGATGAGTCCATGACATGGAATGAAAAACAAATGGAAGAAGAGCCACGTAGCATAATGAATAGTTGAGTAGGTGACGTGACGTAGTGAGGAGAGCTTACGTGACACGTGGACGTTCTTAGGAACGTCTTTTAATATATTAGTATAGATATTGTAATCACATTATCCTGTGTAATCTAGAAGTTGAGAGGAAAATTTAACATTCCTTCTTTTCTTTTTTTTTTGACAAACATTCCTTCTTTTCAAAAAAAAAGTACGGAGTGTATATTAATCTCAAATAATTGTTTTTACGTTACTCTTTACAAATTAAACAACAAAATTAAAAAATCAAGTTGAATTTGTAAAAAAATATTTTCCGTTAAAACAAACAAAACTAATTGGGAAGCATTTTCAGCAAATCAAAACAGCAAATACCTTCATTTTCTTCCTTGACCAGCTTGACAAATCATATGATTGAATACCTTATAAAAAGTCAAAAAAATTGTCATTTAAAACCATAAACTTAAATTTTCTCACTTTTTGGAAGGCATGATTGGCGGACACCAAATCATTTAAGGAGCTGTACACTACTTAAGTTGGTTAATTACTGTTTCTAAATTCCTAATTCTATCCTAAAATTATTTGGATAATTAACCAATAATAAAAAAGATTATGCCGCATTATTTTCGTAATATATATTTCTTGTATGCCAGCATTATAAAACGCCAAAAAAGGGCAGGAGTCAGTAAGTTAGACAGAATATGTTTAATCATGTTGACAGTTAAGAAAGTATTTTGGTCAGGATTAGGCAAATCTAAGTTGACAGTTGACTGACATCCTTAAACTGTGAGGCATTTCTCTTACAAACTCAGTCAAATGGATTGATGTTCTTGTTCTAAGCTCAGTGATATGAAGTACAATGTTACTCATTTCGTATTAAAAAGGAGTAATTGTTTGTCAAAAAAAAAAAGTGAAACACTCTTTTTACAAAAATTTGGATACATATGATAAGTGTGACACTTATAAAAATAGAGGGGATATATATGTTCACAAATCAATTTTAGATATTAATTATGTTCATTTCTCATGATTTGATATTACTAAAAGACTCATTCAACCAAAAGCTTAATTAAGCTGATGGTTAAAGCCATGATCGTTTTATATACTCTATCATGCTCCTTTACAGTTTACATACATGAGAGCTCATTAGGCTTGAAACGCTTCATATTCCACTTTGAAAGGAGAGGTGGATGAAATTTATCCCCGTGACCTTTGTGTCACGTTACCTCTTGATATCATGTTAGAGGATCAACTCAACCAAAAAGTTTATCAGATGGATAAAGCCAATGATATACTCTATCATATGGTCTAATCTGATCTGATTTTCAAATTTGACTAAACTTACCCTTATTTGTTTGATTTGATATGAAATTATCAAATAAGACATAATTAAATATGTATTGATGCATTCTTTCCAAATATGAATTATTCATAATTTTTTATTACCAATATAAATATATATACGGATAAATAAACATATATAAAAAGATCTTATCTAATGTGACCTACAGATTTGATCATTTCGAATACAATCGAACATGGTTAAAAACCTGAGTTGAACATAGTCTTACTTGCTTCATTTCCTTGACCATTCACGCCTGGAATTTTTAGTATCGTTATGGCTAAACATTTAAGTCGTCAAAACATGTTCAATGTGAAATCTTGTTTGATTTGTATTGATTTGTAATTTATTGATCGTAATTTGTGTAAAAAGTGGATGTAAGAATCCTACTTAATTAATCTTAGCCTTATTTCATACTCGGCTTCCATTTGTTGATGTAGTGCCTCAAATTAAAAATAATAATTTCTAGTGATTCTTCTCTTAGTAATGGTAATTAACATCAGATATATGTAGCCTGACAATTTGACAAGTAGAAGATAATACGGTTACTAGTGTTGCAATTGCTAAGTTAGTGTAGTATAGTATATTAGTGGGGAGTTATCTATCATGTTATTAGTGGGGAATTATCTATCTTGATTAGTGGAGAGTACATATATCAACTTAATGAAACAGGGGAGATACGTTTACAATTTATTTTTTTGCCACCTGCTAGTATTGGTACAGAGGTACTCAATTTTCACAAATATGATGGTAAAATCGTATGCACAATGCACTATGTATCCACTCCAGTGAATATATAACCAAAGGACATAAAGACATGTCTAAAAACACATTAGACATGCCCTGTTTGGTGGTAGAGCTTTAGGTAGTGATTAGCGTTTTGACTAGTCAAAACATTACTAGAAAAAATTTGAGAGTGTTTTAACAAGATAGCAATTCTAGTAGCGGTTAACGATAGAGGTAGCGTTTAGGTAGCTTTTCTCAAACGTTAATAATAATAGCGTATAGATTTAGAAGTAGCAGGTAGCGTTTGACAAATTTTATTTCAATTAATATTTATATGAATTTTGATATATTTTAGTATCACAACCGCTACTTTTACCAAACACTCGTACTTTTAACCATTACTTTGACAGCTAACCTCTACCCACTATTAGTTGACAGCTACTCGCTACTCGATCGCTAAAAGCTACCCGCTACTGCTACTTTTGCCAAATAAGACCATTATCCATATTATTGGGTAGACATGACTAATTTTTTATTCTTTATATCATATAACTTTCAAAATAAAAAAAATTATTAAAATACCATAATATTGAAAGCTACAATAAGGGTGGAGCCTTGCATGAGTTGATAATCAGCGGCAATGAAAGTTGAGAAGTTGAAGGACATCATTAAAGATAAAGTTAGCAACTTGGAGTTGGATTCCACTTCTATGACACACAACTACACAACTAACACAAGTACTTCGTATAATGTATTGTCCATTTGTCCCAACTCCAAAATTAATACACATGAAAATGGAAAGCATTTAGTACTCCTTATTCTCTTTACAAAGTTCATTTTATTTGTTAGAATATGCATTGAAACAGTTTGTCCCTACGAACAATTTAATTCGTTGTTATAAAGTCATCCATGTGTGTGACATTTGTTGGTTTTACATTAACCTATCTTACTTAAATCTGTTGTTGGAAATTAAAAGTTTTCTCAACAGATTAGGAAATTATAAACTAAATTATTTTCCAGTCTTATGCTCTAATTATCTAGGGTGATTAATTGCCCAAAAGTATTAGTTCAGTCACAACTAGTTTAGACAATTACGTATTAGTAGTGGTAATACAGTCTCAAGACCTGGTATCAAATCTTGTCAGCTAAGTGACTTTATATACGCGGATGCACCCAAAAAACACCTTAGGGTGGTCCGCGACCAAGATGAAGCTAGCAATAGGGGGCTCAGAAGGGAGTGTAGATTCTAGTGTATGGAAAAGAATCTAAGCATTACATAGTACTACTCCATTAGTAATTAGAGTAATCTATTGTATTATACACTTCCATAGACACAGGAATCTAATGAAGGAAGCAAACAAGCTAAGCATGAACATTGCTTTCCAATTTCATTGACAAAGAACAATAAGACAAAAGCTTACTGCTGCAAAGGTTACAAGCACAAAAAGATTGAATGAGACAACAAATTTGGCATTATGTACTTACAATTATGTATCATAAAAACACACTCAAAATACTCACAAGAGTAACATTTACTTGCAGCACTGCTAGTCTAACATCCTACTCTTAGTGACTATGTGTTCACGGGCAAAGATAGCATTGATGATTCACCCACCAAGCCATAACTTGATCCACAAATTCTACCTTCAAGGAAGGCCACAGTCTTATTGATGTGGAGCGTTTTTACGAGCTTAGCTCGGGTAATCTGTCTAATGCGTCGTAAACATGTCTCATTGTTGGCCTTTTCTCGGGGATGGTATTAACACAAGCCATAGCGATTTTTAGAACAGCTATTATCTCGTCTTCCTTGTCTGCCTCTTGAGCCAAAGACGGATCTAGAACATCGATTAGTGGTTGTTTCTCGTCGATGCATTGTTGAATCCATTGAACAAGGTCCATTTCCGAGGTGCCCACTTCAACTAATGCGGATCTTCCAGTGATCATTTCTAGTAAGATCACCCCATATGAGTACACATCCCATTTTTGTGACGGTTTCACAGCCTTAAAGGATTCGGGAGCTTGGTAGTAAGTAAATGCATTCGTAGCTGAGACACTTCCGGCTTCTGAAGGTGCACTGCCTGCTTGCTTTTGTTGGGGTTTCTCAGAGGTCATCCTACTAGATTGAAGGGTAGGGGATCCCCCGGCAATATTAGCAAGGCGCCCGAGTCCAAAATCTGCGATTTTGGGCTCCATGCTGTGTCCAAGAAGTATGTTGCTCGGGTTTAAATCACCGTGAACATATTTTTTGGGGCTGAATTCATGCAAGTACACTAAACCTCTAGCAACATCTCTGATAATTTGTAATCGAATTGACCACGACAAAGGTGTAAATGAATCCATCCCTGGTTTCCCTATTGACATAACAACCAACAAAAGCCAAAGAAACATATTAAGAAACCAACATTACAAAATCAATCAAAGGCAAACAGAGTTTATGAAAATATACCATGTAAAGCAGTGGATAGGCTTTCATTAGGGACATAGTCATATATAAGCAGCTTCTCGTCAACAGACCAATAATATGCCCTTAATGTGACAACATTTGGGTGCCTAAGCTTCCCAATTGCTTCAACTTCGGTTTGAAATTCCTTAAACCTCTGTGAACCGCCTTCGCCTAGTCTTCTCACAGCCAATGTGAGTCCATCTTCAAGCACCACTTTGTACACAATACCAATCCCACTCTTTCCTAACACGAAAGCGGACGCCTTAAGAAGCTCATCTAAATCAAATGCCACTTGAGAATCCAAGGGCACCAAATCATACTGCTCAATGTGCTCTGATAAGGTTTCAGATTCCTCTTTTGTGAAGCAAAAACACTCCCTACTTTCTCTACCTCCCTTCTCATCCTTACTCTTACAAGGACAAACCCTTGTATAACAATAGGACAACAACCACCCAATTAGACAAATCCCAACAACATCACTCACTACAATTGCTACAATAGCACTCTTACTAAGCCCTTTTCCCTTACTCTTCCCATTCCTACTCCCTTGGGGTGAATAATCACTAGGCAAATAAGGGTATGAGGCCGGCGAGGCGGCCGAAGAATCCGAAGAACAAGGATTCTTCAATGGAGGTCCACAAAGGCCAGGATTACCAATAAAAGCAGTAGGTCCTCTATTCATAAGAGCACCAGTTTGAGGAATTGGTCCACTCAAATTGTTATAAGTAAGATCAATATAAACCTTCTCAGGCAACTCACCTAGACTAGCAGGAATCAACCCACTAAACAAATTATGAGAAAAATCAGCAGTACCTTGTAAACTAGACAAGTTTCCCAAATCATTTGGGATAGACCCATTAAACTTATTATAAGACAAATCAAGTTTCTCAAGACCAACCAAATCCCTCCCAAACCCATTTGGGAGATTCCCACTAAAATTATTATGACTCAAAACAAGATTTTTTAGCCTCTTACATTGAAGAATTGAAGAGGGTAAAGACCCATTTAGGAAATTTTGAGACAAATCCAAATTTTGAAGATAATTAAGCTTCCCAATCTCAATTGGTAATGACCCATAAAAGAAATTACCAAAAAGTACTAAACTTTGAAGCCCTTTTACTTGAAAAAGATTAAGGGGTAATGGTCCATAAAACCTATTACTCCTTAAATTAATATGCCTTAATTCTGAAAGAGACCCAATTGAACTAGGAAGATACCCTAGTAATTTTTTCTTGGGTATACTAACAGAAACAACTTTGAGATTTTTACAAGTTATACCATTCCAAGAACATGGGTTTTCATCAGATTGATTCCAATTACTCATAGACCCATCTGGGTCTTGAGTTATGGATTGTTTGAATGATAAAAGTGCAGCACCTTCATCATTCAAACAGTTTATTACTGAAGATTTTGAGCTCAAGAGAAGAAGAATTGCACATAAAATGAAGTATTGCATTACTAAAATTGGTCAGTTTGAATACAAAAGATGATGAATTCAGGGTTACCTGAGATGATTTTGCGTAGATTTGGAGGATTTAGAGAAGGTTTTTGGTAGTGGGAAAAGGGTTTGTAAGTGTTGAGAAAATGGAATGGAATAAAAAAAACAAGGACAAGGAAGAAAAAAGCTGAGTGAAAGAGCAAAAGATGGTGTAGAAAGATGAGGGTAAAGTTAAATAATTATATGTCCCTCACTTATATTATGGTCCAACGTCATATACAATTATGCAATTTCACGGTTAACTAGTTAAACAAATAACTAAATAAGGCAGCGTAGGGTATACGGAGTGTGTAATGTACTGTGTGTACCAAACCCGAGTTAACCCGAAATACTCGATTTGAATGATTTCTCTTTGATTTGAAATGTACACGAAATTAGATGATTCGGTTTTTATTCTATTCATTTGTTTCATAAATTAAAAACTAAAATTGGTTTGTTGCTTACTACTGTTTTCAAAGGTTCTAACAAAAATATATGATTAACTAATTTGCAATTAATTTGCATATGAGTGTTCTCTTCTATTCTAAGAAGACTATGAAAGTTTTATACTTACGTGGCTGGTCACACCGTGTGATTGGAGATGCTCAATCAGGGGTTACTTGATCAAAGGTCACTCGGTCGGTTAGGGGTTACTTAGTCGGTCAAGGGTTATTCGATCGATCAAGAGTTACCCGATTAGTGTTTTGGTGTGTGTCAGTCAGTCAGCCACCTAAAAAAACGTGTTGTTATTCTTTTTTATATTGGTAAAACACGTGATTTAACTTTAAGGGTCTATTCTCATACGATGAAATTCGGTTCAGTTCAGTTCAGCCCCTAATTTCCTTCTCTTATAAAATATTCATTTCACTTCAGTTCAGTTCATTTCAGTTCAGTTCAGCTGACTTCAATCAATGAGAACATGGCCTAACCCGTTTAACCAAGACAATTCTCTTTTGGTACATATTTCGGAACTAGAATTTTTTAGAGTAAAAATAATATTGAGTCTCGAGGGAAATGAGACATGAAGAGGTTCGTGAGCTAATAAGTTAGGTCTTCTAAGGCGAGTAGACGTCTTGGAGATTGTAGTCAAGAAGAGGGGGAGGACACATGTTCAGAATTCCCAAAAAAAAACAAAAAAAAAAAGAGAAAAATAATGAAAAGAAGGTAATGCTACTGTTTTGTCGATGTTCCCTGCTTCTTTCATCGTTTCCGTAGCCTTTGCATTTTGCTATTCACTTGCTGTTTAGTGTTTTCTACCAACTTTTTCATGCATCTTTCTTACACTTGGCTTATCTAATCAATATATTCCACTGTATTACACATTTTTTTATTCACGTCTTGTATTAATTAACTTCGGCAGTTCGGCTCCAATAATAAATGAGATGATAGCAGATGATTACAAATATTCTTTTTAAGGAAATACTCCTTAATGTAGATCTAGAATAAATAAGCAAAATTTAAAAACTAGTACTCCCTCTAATCCTTTTTTTTAACGGCATAAATTATTTGATGTTCTTCTCATTTTCTGAAAAAAAAAGGTTTACAAAATTATCCACTTTAGAATCATTTTAAATTGTAATTCTTATTCTTTCTTTTCAAACACCATCATATTGGCATATTGATTAGCTCACAAATTTTCATATGTGGCCGACCACAACGCCCACACGGTATGGTCAAGATTACTTAGTCAGGAGTTACTCGGTTAAGGGTTACTTAGTCGGGGTTTGCTCAGTCGTAGGTTACTCGGTCAATCAAGGGTTATTCGGTCAAGGGTTGTGTGCCCGAGGTCGGGGTTACTCGGCCATGTGTTATTCGGTCATGGGTTACTCGATAAAGTTATCCGATCATTGTTTTAATGTGTCAGCTTGCCGCACGGTGTGGTTGGCCACACCAAAAAAAATCGCTATTATCTGCTTGTTATTTTTAATTTTTTTTTTTTTTGTTGTACAGTAAAACTATTTGAAGATTGGATTTTTTTTTTTTTTTTTTTTTTTTTGATAACCTTGAAGATTGGATTCTCTATTAGTTTAATTATATTTCACACTTATGAAATGTGTTTTACTTAATTTATCCTCCAGTTTTACGTAGAAAGAACAAAAATGACTTTAGTAAAAGATAAAAGATGTAGTGAATTATTATTCCTAGTTTCTAATTTCCATACATGATACATCATTCTCTTACCCAAACGGGATTTTAAATATGCAAATTTGACGGTGGATTGGTGGGCTCACATTGTGAAGTAAATTGATCAATGGCTGTAATGTAGTACTTTTGAAAGTGGGGTCTACAATTACATTATTGCTCCCACGTGTGAAAAAGTTGGTCCGACCCTCCGCGAAATTATGAATGGGAAACTAGGACTAGAAGTACCAAACCGGTAACATAATTAATAAATTACGACCAGTCGACCACCGTCGGCTTTTAATCTAATTCATGAGACTACCCGCTCGAGCCGCTATAGAGGTAATCAATTCATCATGATGTGACCCAGCCTGATTTTTACTACTCTGAACCACGAGAGTACAAGAATACCCTTAAATATATCTACTATCGGCTTTTAATCTAAACCACGAGAGTAACGAATGAGACTATCCCCAAGGACCACTAGTATCCGACTCAACTATAAGTGAACCGAATTTAAGGGTCTGTTCTCTTACGTTGAAATTGAGTTCATTCAGTTCAGTTCAGCTCGACTCAGCTCAGTTCAGTTCAGTTCAGTTCAGCTCATTTCAGTTCAATTCAGTTCAGTTCAGCTCCTAATTTCCTTCTCTTATAAAATATTCATTTCAGTTCATTTCATTTCAGCTGAGTTCAGTTTAGTTCATTTCAGCTGAGTTCAGTTAATGAGAACAGGCCCTAAGTTTAGGGCCCATCGGTTTGGAATTGAAAACCAACCCAACCTAATTATGTTCAACCTGAAATCAAACTGATATGAATTTTGATCATTTGATAACGAAATGACCTGTTTTAACATGTAACTCGTTTAATCCAAATTAGTTAAAACATGTGACTCGTTAAATCCAAACCATTTACAGCCAAAATTGTTTCATCCCGAGCATAATATGAACAAATTGATTTGTTTTAACCTATAGCTTTTGAAATCAAACAATAAAAACTAAACAATAAGGTTATGGATATCTTTTGCTAAATTTTTAATTGTAGTCATGCACAGACTTTTCATAATAATTGTACTTCCAACAAGGGATATCACTTCTTTTTTCCATAACTAGGGTGGCTAACACGTACTATGCGCGCTATAATTAGTCATTTTCAAGGAAATTCTTCGGTTGTTAGCAATATAATGAGTGAAAATATGTAAACAAATAATTTTTGGGAGTACAGATGTTGGCACATTATCCTTAGAAGTTAAAAAATAAAAAGCAATTAACGTTAATAAGGACAAATAAGTAAATACACATTTTAGAGGGTGTAATTGTCCAAATAATATTTATAAGAGTAAAATCATTAAATCACATAACGAAAAACTTAAAAACAATTAAAAACATATCAATAGGGCATAAAAGTAACAAACATTTTGAAAGATATACTCCCTCCGTGTTTTAATAAGTGTTACACTTACCAAATTCGGGCGTGTTTTAATAAGTGTTACACTCCATTTTTGCCAAAAAACTACATTAAAATATTTTATCTCTCTCCTCTCATGCTCCTCACCCAAACCCACTACTACCTTTTTTATTATATATTTTCTCTCACATTCATTACTTTTCGATAAACTTTTAACCCCGCTATTTTTCTTTTACAATTTTTTTAATATTCCAACTACCCCACTTACCTCTTATTTTATTTAAATCAATTAAATTGCCTAAAACTATGTGCCGGTCAAACTGTAACACTTAAAAAAACACACGGAGTAAGTAATTGATTTCACACTATTTATAAATGTTTTCTACAAATTCTTAAATGCACCTGGTTCACACTAATTTATTGTGGACCACTAACATTAGAGAAACTGCACTATAGTTGCTTTATTAATAAAAGAAAAGTCACTATAATAAAATGAAGGTCACTATGTTGAAAATAAAAGTCATTTTGGTAATATATAGGCTATAAGAGGTTAATTTTTTTAATGAAATATTTTATAAGATCAATATAAATAATAATGCTCACTATGTTAAAATTAGGGTCATAACGTCGTATTTCAAGTTCATAATAGTATTAAACGTTATACAATTTTTAATAAAGGTTACTATGTTAAAAAATAAGGGTCACTGTGTTCAATATAATGTCAGTTGTCTGTGTATAAACCTCGGGTCCACGCAAGTATTTCTCATATTTTTTTTTAAAAGGATAGAGATTCTATAAATCTTGCCGCGGAATGCCTAAGGGATACCACCATGAATTTGATTAATTATCTAATAATCTAATATGATCTAGTACGAGATACCATAAATGTCTTACATGTCATTTATGAAGAATTTATTAAACTCTTTGCGACTATGCGTAGTACCTTTAAGTTATAGCTTAAGGTTGTGTTTGGTAATTAGTTGGTAGGTGATTGATATAACTGCTTATATCAAATGGTAATAATGCATTCAACTCAGTGCAGTAACAAATATGATGAGCATAAACAACCAAGAAAGTCTTATAGGCCTAAGCAGTGATGTTAAATGGCTATCAACCCACCTTCTTAACCTTTTAGCCAAAGTAGTGGTTCAAAAATAAACTACTATAATAACTTTTGGGATTACTCTTATGATTAGTGTTTGACCAATCACACCTTTTATAATATTTATTTAACATACCCCTAGAAAAATTTATTTACTTTGTACATATTTTCTCTCTGACGCCAACTTGTGACATAAAGCCATATCAAAATAACTCCCCCAACAAGGTTATCAAGTACATTAGCTGCCTAATTTGATTAAAAGATTTCGAATAGTAGATATTATAGATCCAAAGATTTTCAGATTGGATACATGCATCAGATATTGCAATTTTCGGATGTCGGATGCCAAATATCCAATTCTTGCTCAACCCTATTTGGCATTTGCGACTTTGTTCCAAGTTTATTTCTTTCTCTCATAGTCATGTGAAAATGTTGGGAAAGTCGTTACTAATTTCACAGAGAAATCAAGGGCCTGATAGAGTAAAAATTGTGAATTCTTTCTCGCCAAGCATATCTGATTTTACATCCCTTGATCTCGTTTTCAAATTAAGAAAATAATCTCATTCCTAATCTATTTTATTTATTAATTAATTTATTTTTTTGGTGGAGAAGTGGGGTTAACCAACATTCCTAATCTATTTAATAAATATATAAAAAAAAAGAAAGACATTATATTAGTATTGAATGACCAAAACTACTCCTAATGGAAAATTTCATTATTGTACGGAGTACTTAATAAATTAATATTGACGCGTCGACCCAATTAACATTTACTTATGGACTTATGGTATACATAAATACATAATACATATATTTAAACAAAAAAGTGAAAAACTATACACCATAAAAGTGAAACGGACCTCAGCTCTCAAACCTTGCCTTCGCTGATGATATCATTCTATTTGTAGAGGCTAGTACGGAGCAAGCTCACTGGGTTAAGTCGTGCTTAGATCGTTTTTGTGCAGCCTCTGGACAGAAGATTAGTTACTCTAAGTCTAGAGTATATTTTTCTGGTAACACTGATGTTACGAGAGGAAAAACATTACTGATTTCCTGGGTATAGAACAAACTGATGATCTTGGGAATTATTTGGGAATGCCAACTCTTACAAGCCGTGTAACTAGAGACACCTTTGGTTATCTCTGTGAAAAAATTGATCGACGTTTATCAGGGTGGAAATCTAAATATATTTCTTTAGCGGGTAGAATTACCTTAGCTAAATCAACTATCACAACGATGGCTTCTTATGCAATGCAGACTGCAAGAATTCCAAGAAGTATTTGTGATGACATAGATAGAAGAACACGACGATTTATTTGGGGAGGGGATGATGAAAAACGCAAAGTTCACCTTATTTCCTGGGAAGTTCTGCAAAAACCGAGAAGCTTTGGAGGGTTGGGCTTGCGATCATCTAGAGAAACAAATTCAGCCTTCCTAGCAAAATTAGGGTGGAGGGTGCTTACAGAACCTCATGCGCTTTGGGCTTGTGTTCTTCGAAGTAAATACTGTAAGGGAAGATGTGATGTTGATATGTTTGAACCGAAATCAAACATGTCAAATGTTTGGAGGGGGATAACTGAAAATGCAAATATTATTTCAAAGGGAGCTTGATATGTCTAGTTTATGTAGTATTTTACCCCCGTCCCTTGGTCATTATTAGTAGTGTTTTTGGCTCTTTAGAGCCATTTTTATTACTAATATGTGTTTTCTAGTGTTTTCGTAGTTTTGGTTGAGCTTTGTAGGGAATTGCACCTTTGAACTACTTTTCCGGGATTTTATGGAGCAACTACGAGCATTGGAGGAGCACGGCCATCTTTCGTAGCCCAAGATCGGTTAGAGTAATCAAACCGGTGAATAAGGGCTCGACTTGTGTGAAGACGAGGCATTTGGACCGAATAATTAAAGCCCCAAAGAGGATATTTGGTTTGGGCCAAGTTACGAGCCTAAACGAGGAGTCCAAGCGGCCCAAGGGTGTCCGCCCGGTGGTCTGCCCGGTGGTCTGCCCGATGGTCTGCCCGATGGTCCGCCCGATGGTCCGCCCGATGGTCCGCCCGGTGGTCTGCCCGATGGTCTGCCCGGTGGTCCGCCCGATGGTCCGCCCGATGGCGCGCCTGATCGGGCAAAGAAGACTTATATCGCAACAAAAAGGCGCGCCCGGTCGGGCGGTGTGGCGCCCGGTCGGGCGCGTGTCTCTGATAGATCTTTTAAGCACCGTTTAGTTTGTTTTAGTTTAGGATTCTTGCTTATTATAAATATGTATTTGTTAAGCAAGTTTAGGATTCCTTTTTTTACACTTCGTTATTCTTCCTTTACTTTTGTAATTCTTTCTCTTAGATTTTCTCTCTCTACTTAAGCTTATTTTCTCTCTCTACACTATATACTTTGTTCTTTACTCAACTCTTTATTCTGATTACTTTGGTAACGATTTCTTTTCTCTTAATCTCAGTTATTTATTTTATTCCTTCTATCATGTTTTATTTTGTTGCTTTGATTAGTTTAGATTTAATTATGTGTGAGTAGTTCTTTTTCTAGGGTTTATGGGGATCCATAAATAATATGAAGGGGTAATTTATTGTTGTTAATTATCAATGCTATATTAATTTCCTATTGATTGATTTAATGCTCTGTGACTAGATTAGGCCTGATCTTTTATGCATGAGTTTGACAATATTGATTCGAGATTCGAGAGATGAGAATTGATGTTTAGGTCTAGTTTCAATAGGCAGGTTAATCTATAAATGGTTAAGTCGAGATTCGAGAGATGAGATTTAATACCGGTAGATTAATTCTGTGATTGTAATACGTAGCGAAAGCCCTTTATTATCTGGTTAATTGATGCATTAATGATTGGTTATTATGTTTTACCCTGGAATATTATTTATTGGTGAACCTATGCCCTAGGTCCTTAATTCATTGATTCCTCTTATTTTATTTTCCCTACTTATATTCTTCGTAGTATAATCTTTAAATCACAACAAATTGTTACTAATAATTTAGATTGCTATTAATTAGTTAGAAATAGAAAGACTAGTTTCCCTGTGGATTCGACCCTACTTCCCTATCTACTTTAGTTAGAGGACTTAGGTAATTACTTTTGATTAGGTGATACGACTTTAGCCTGTCAAAATTTGGCGCCGTTGCCGGGGAAACGGTTATATTTTTTATTTCTAATTGTTTTTGTAGTCTAGATTATTTTCCTTCGTCCCGGAGAACATAAGTTTTTTGGGACAGTTCTCATATCTGTTGTCTAGTTCTTTGTTTATGCCCAGGTGTTCCAGATCAGGCTACATTCCTTTCGATCCTGAGATCGAGCGCTCTTTCCATAGGCAAAAGAATTTATACAAGCAAATACTGGCGAGTTCTAGTGGTGAAATTCCTAGAGACCCTTCATTTGATTCTAGTGATCCAGACACTTCTTCAGAATCAGAATTAGAGATGGGAGAAAATCCACCTAAAAAGCTCAGCGACTATTCTCAGCCATCTTTGGCGCATTTTCCCCACCTTTCTCCTACGCCAGATCTTGAGGGAGTTCAATTCGAGATCAAGCCCCCAGTTCATCACGATGATAGAAAGGAAGCAATTTAGTGGAGCTAAGGGTGAAGACCCAAATCTACACATTGCTGACTACTGTCAATATTGTAACACTATAAGGCAAGCTGGGGTCACGCAAGACCAAATAAGGGAGATTCTCTTTCCTTTCTCTTTATGTGGAAAAGCTAAACTGTGGTTTAATGGTTTAAATAGAACTGCACTTGGCATTACTAATTGGGAGACTCTTGTTTTGAATTTTTATAACAAGTATTACCTTGCAGAGAAAACAGCTCTATTGAGAAGCGCAATTCAAAATTTCGCCCAAGAGCCAGATGAGTCACTATATGAAGCTTGGGAGAGATTCAAAGACCTGCAGAGAGAGTGCCCTCATCATAACTTAGCACAGTGGCAGTTGATACAAGCTTTCTACAATGGGATCGGAAATTCTTCTAGAGCAATTTTGGATTCTGCAGCTAATGGGAGGTTTATGAACCTCAATGTTGATGATGCAGGTCAGGTTATTGAAGATATGGCGATCCATAATTCCCAATATGGGAATCCTAGAGGTTTTGCAAACAAGGGAAAACACCACGTCGATTCTTTATCCTTTTTGCAATCTCAATTAACCTCTATTTGTCAGAAATTGGATAACCTTACTACTGCTAATTCTAAAATAACTAATGTTTCTGCAATTGATAATAATGCTAATGATGCTTTCTGTGAAAATTGTGGAATTGTAGGTCATTGGGAACATGAGTGTAGGAGTTCTATGGAGCAGGTCAACGCTTTTCAGTCCATCAAGCAAAATAACCCATACTCCAACACCTATAATAATCCCGGGTATCGGAACCATCCTTACCTTTCTTATAGGAGCAGTAATGTGCAAGATCCCACACCTCCACCTCCACAACAACCAGCACCACCACCTCAGCAGAAATATTACCATCCCAATGCTGGCCAGAAAAACCAACCGCAAACTCCTCCACCACCTTCTGACCCAGCTTTATCAGAAATTAGAGCGATGTTAACTAGTATGCAAAAGCATATGGAGAGTAGAGACTCACAAATTGACTCGATTGTAGCCCACAATAAAGTCATAGATACTCAAATTGCACAGTTAGCCGCTGCTCTTCAGGTTCGCCCACAAGGAGCCCTACCATCGCAACCAGTACAACCCACAGATCAGGCGTTTGCAATTACCCTCAGGAGTGGTTCACACTATGATGGGCCTCCTATGCCCAAAGAAGATGAACCTGTTTCAATAAAAATTGCTAATCCTGATTCCTTTATACCAAGGGATATTAATCCTAGCCCTGCAGGGCTAAAGGGTAGTACTAATATTTCTAATGTTATATTGCAGGGTAAAACTTCAGGGAAGGTTGTAACTCAAGACAGGAATAATGATGTGCAACAACCAATTATCAAACTACCATTCCCAAATCGACATTTGAAAAGCACCATGGATAAGCAGTTTGGTAAGTTCCTTGACATGGTGAAGGATTTGCAGGTAACAGTTCCCTTTACAGAATTAATCACGCAAATACCTGCATATGCAAAATTCATGAAAGAAATATTGACTAGGAAAAGGTCTATTAGTGAGGTAGAGACTGTCGCTTTTACTGCTGAATGCAGTGTCGTACTACAAAATAAATCTCCACCCAAACTAAAAGATCCCGGTAGTTTTTCTATCCCTTGTCATATTGGCAATTTAATGATTGATAATGCATTGTGTGATTTGGGCGCTAGTGTTAGTGTCATGCCATTATCTGTGTTTTTAAAGCTAAAAATGGGTAAATTAAAGTCTACTAATATTACTCTGCAAATGGCTGATCGTTCTTCTAAATACCCCATAGGCATTCTAGAAGACGTCCCTGTTAGAGTAGGTAAATTTTATATACCTGTGGATTTTGTTGTTCTTGATATGGCTGAGGATTTGCATACCCCAATTATCTTGGGTAGACCCTTCCTTAATACTGCTGGAGCAATTATAGATGTGAAATATGGTAAATTGACACTATCAGTAGGGGATGATAAAATTGTTTTTAATTTGAATAATACCCCTAAAAGCCCCATGCTAGAGGAGAAGTGTTATAAAATTGATGTGGTTGGTAATTGTTCTAATAAGCCCCAAGCTTTTGTTAAAGATCCCTTGGAGGCGGTATCGTGTGTTGCATCTTCTACAGGTACAACTAACCAATGGAAAGAGGAAGTGGACGCAATAGAGAAAGCCTTATACTGTGAAGGTCTTGGTTTTGAAGATGAGAAGGTGGAAATGAGTACACAAGTTGCGGAAACTGAGCCTATAGTGAGAGTTCCACCAGATCGTGTTGTAATAGCTCAACAAAGTGATAAATCGAGGCAACCAACGGTCAAAAAGGGTTCTCAATCGAACAAAAGTAAAGACCCACTAGTTCAAGCCAACGAGGATCCACCCAATAAGGTGAATTGGCGCCTTACAGGGCGTGTTAGGAAGCCGAGTCGTGGTTTAAAAATCGCTCAACCGGGTGAAGAACCACCTGACCAGGCGATAGGCCAAGGGGCTTAACTTCCCGACATGTAGTAAGAGGGTCGTGCGGGACCTAAATAAACCAGCGCTTTGCGGGAGGCAACCCGTATTTTTCTTTTTTTTTTTTAGTCTTCTTTCTATTTCTTGTGAGAGGAGAGAGGAGAGAGTTTAATGAGTTTATTGAGTCGTACAGGTTAGAAGGAAAGAGTTAGTCAAATTTGGAAAAAAAAGAGAAGGAGTTTCTCGTACCAAACATTGCCTCGGGCCCGACCGGGCGAAGGACCGCCCGACCGGGCGCGAGAGTTGACGAGTACGGACATTTCGACCGCCCGACCGGGCGCGAGAACAAAGAGAATTTAGAGGGTTTATACCGCCCTACCGGGCGGTGTGGCGCCCTACCGGGCAGTATGGCTCCCGACCGGGCGCGAGAGCGGATCAGCAAAACTGCTCCACTTTGACAGGCCATAACTTTTGCGTTTCTTATCCGTTTTTGGCGTGTGACCTATCGTTGGAAAGCTCTTCAAGTCTACTTTCCAATGCAATTGGAATCATTGAATTATCAATTATACATCAAAAGTTATGATCAGAATAGTGCACCTGACTCAATTTTTATCTTTTTTCCACTAACAGTTTGTTTCTTTCTTGCCCAATTTTGTTCCAAAGAGATGCATTGCAATCTTGAGGCTTTGGTGACATTGATGTGGTGATGATGAAGAGTAGTCACCTTGAATACTTGCTTCCCCTTAAGACAATGAGGACATTGTCTGATTTAGCTTGGGGGGAGGTTCTCGTGTTCATATGGTATATCTTTCACTCTCTCTCTTGGTATGCTTAGTGTAGTTTTACTGCTTTCCTAGTGTAGTTTTATTGCTTTCCTATAAGAAAAATACAAAAAAAATTGAAAAATTAAAAAATCCAAAAATACGTTCCAATGAATTGTAAATCATGCTTCTCTATGTCCCCATACTTGAGAAAATTTGTTTTGATTCTTGGTTATTGATGATAAGCATTGTGGACTTGTTGGTCATGATTTGAAGTTTAATTGCTTGGATGCCTAAACATGCGTCAATTTTGTCCAACTACTTGTGAATATAGTGCTTGACTAGTTGATTTGGTTAGGAATGTGAGTTTAGTTCCTGGTATGTCAATGAATTTGAGTATTGGTTTGCAACTATGAGTAGTATTTCATGACTCACCTATTATGCACATGAGGAGGACGAAGGCGTTCATTCTTTTAGGTAGCCTTCAGACGATATTAGATACATTTGTTCCCTTCTTGCTACCCATGTTGTTGCTTGTGCCCTTTTATTGTTTATTTAGCCACATTACAAGCCTTTTTAGCCCCATTGGTTACTAGTCCCAAGCTTGGCTTGGGGGAGCTATAGTTAGTGAGGTGAGGGATTTGTAGTGTGCACATTATTTGCACAATGTGGAGGTATAAGAAGAGTAATTTGTTCTTTGATTTTTGTGATTGGAAAAAATAAGAATTTGTGTTTTAAAGTTGAAATTTCCAATGTGGAATAAAAAGAAAAAAAAGCAAAAGAAAAAAATTGTTATATGTTCAAATTATCTATATGAAAGTTGCCCAAGAAAAATTCAAAGGAAAAAAAAAGTATCAAGTTTGAAAAAAGAATGAGTTCAAAGTTTGTTTATTCACTCAAGTTCTACATTGTCATATTTTTATGAGTGAAATTGTAAGTGTTGGGATTGTTTATGTTGTTTGGAGTAGTATTTGGTGGATTCTTGTTGGAGTTAGTTATGTTGGAGATGTTGATCATTGGTTTTATTAGGATTTGGCTCCCTTTAAGCATGGCTTTTCTCTCACATGTTCCCAAATATTTCTTACCCTTTATCCTAGCCTTACATTACAAGCTTTAAAGACCTTCCGACCTTGTGCATAGAGTTGTGTAGATGTGAAAGTGTTGTTTATCAATGCAAATTATGAATTGACATATTCCGAGTCGACTATTAGGTTGAGTGCTTATCTTTTTAAACACACGAGTGTGTGAGTTTGGGAGGGCATTGTTCACATAAAAGGGTGGTTGGAGAGCGATCGAGTACATCTTTTACTCGCCACATAAATGAGAGTTGAGTGTGTGAGCACTAGTCTAGAATTCTATATGCTCGTGTGGTTTGCTCTATTTGACAATTGTTGGGGAGGAAGAGTGATTGGATGAATGAGATTGATTGATATTGAAGCATGCTCATTAGATTTTCCTTGAATCGTCTGTGCTTGATTTGATTATTGGGGTGAGGAATGTTTTATATGTTCCTTGATGAGCTCTTTGCTTAGGGACAAGCAAAGGTTTGGCTTGGGGGAGTTTGATATGTCTAGTTTATGTAGTATTTTACCCCCGTCCCTTGGTCATTATTAGTAGTGTTTTTGGCTCTTTAGAGCCATTTTTATTACTAATATGTGTTTTCTAGTGTTTTCGTAGTTTTGGTTGAGCTTTGTAGGGAATTGCACCTTTGAAGTACTTTTCCGGGATTTTATGGAGCAACTACGAGCATTGGAGGAGCACGGCCATCTTTCGTAGCCCAAGATCGGTTAGAGTAATCAAACCGGTGAATAAGGGCTCGACTTGTGTGAAGACGAGGCATTTGGACCGAATGATTAAAGCCCCAAAGAGGATATTTGGTTTGGGCCAAGTTACGAGCCTAAACGAGGAGTCCAAGCGGCCCAAGGGTGTCCGCCCGGTGGTCTGCCCGGTGGTCTGCCCGATGGTCTGCCCGATGGTCCGCCCGATGGTCCGCCCGGTGGTCTGCCCGGTGGTCTGCCCGATGGTCTGCCCGGTGGTCCGCCCGATGGTCCGCCCGATGGCGCGCCCGATCGGGCAAAGAAGACTTATATCGCAACAAAAAGGCGCGCCCGGTCGGGCGGTGTGGCGCCCGGTCGGGCGCGTGTCTCTGATAGATCTTTTAAGCACCGTTTAGTTTGTTTTAGTTTAGGATTCTTGCTTATTATAAATATGTATTTGTTAAGCAAGTTTAGGATTCCTTTTTTTACACTTCGTTATTCTTCCTTTACTTTTGTAATTCTTTCTCTTAGATTTTCTCTCTCTACTTAAGCTTATTTTCTCTCTCTACACTATATACTTTGTTCTTTACTCAACTCTTTATTCTGATTACTTTGGTAACGATTTCTTTTCTCTTAATCTCAGTTATTTATTTTATTCCTTCTATCATGTTTTATTTTGTTGCTTTGATTAGTTTAGATTTAATTATGTGTGAGTAGTTCTTTTTCTAGGGTTTATGGGGATCCATAAATAATATGAAGGGGTAATTTATTGTTGTTAATTATCAATGCTATATTAATTTCCTATTGATTGATTTAATGCTCTGTGACTAGATTAAGCCTGATCTTTTATGCATGAGTTTGACAATATTGATTCGAGATTCGAGAGATGAGAATTGATGTTTAGGTCTAGTTTCAATAGGCAGGTTAATCTATAAATGGTTAAGTCGAGATTCGAGAGATGAGATTTAATACCGGTAGATTAATTCTGTGATTGTAATACGTAGCGAAAGCCCTTTATTATCTGGTTAATTGATGCATTAATGATTGGTTATTATGTTTTACCCTGGAATATTATTTATTGGTGAACCTATGCCCTAGGTCCTTAATTCATTGATTCCTCTTATTTTATTTTCCCTACTTATATTCTTCGTAGTATAATCTTTAAATCACAACAAATTGTTACTAATAATTTAGATTGCTATTAATTAGTTAGAAATAGAAAGACTAGTTTCCCTGTGGATTCGACCCTACTTCCCTATCTACTTTAGTTAGAGGACTTAGGTAATTACTTTTGATTAGGTGATACGACTTTAGCCTGTCAGAGCTTGAACAGCAATTAGTGATGGAAAGCTGACTCTTTTCTGGGATCATAGGTGGGCTTGTGCAAAACCCCTTAGAGAGTTGGCAACTGGCATCATTCCTTTGGATATTGAGGGAGCAACTGTAGCAGAGATGTGGGATGAACACCTTGGGTGGAAGTGGGCAGCCTTCGCTGATATATTACCCCCTGATACACTTAGAGAAATTGAAGCACACAGCATTATCAGCAATACTGAGCAGGGTGACCTGCTATACTGGCAGAATGGTGTAAAAGGGAGATTTTCTATTAAATCAACATTACAGATAATTCGAAATGAGGTTGATGAGCAGGATGATGGATCATGGGACTTAATTTGGAGGCTTAGAGTTCAGCAAAGAATGCGAGTCTTCTTGTGGTTAGTGTTCCGTGACAGAGCTATGACTAATGCTAATAGGTATAAACGCTCCTTGACTGAGGATCCTTGCTGTAAACTTTGCAATGGAGTAGAAGAAAACATTCTGCATGTTCTGCGTGACTGTAAGTCAGCTAGAGAAGTTTGGCGTCAGGTAGGGGGTCCTGCTAACTCCTCAAATTTTCGATCTGGTAATTTGAAGCAGTGGCTAATCCGCAATATAAAGGTACAAATTCACAATGACTTTTCTCCTGAAATTTGGCCTACGTATTTTGCTATTGTGATTTGGTGGATTTGGAGATGGAGATGTGCAGTAGCTTTTAATAAATCGAATGAAATTCCAATTGATGTTAAGCAATTTTTATTGGAAAGATTTGAGGAAGTGTGGAGGGTTATGGGGGATAATGCTGCTGATAACTCTCAAGTGACTGCTAGAAGGGAAGCATTTATAAAGTGGATTGCCCCACCTGCTGGTTGGATGGCCTTGAACTCAGATGGAGCAGCTAAAGGATCTCCAGGGCCAGCAGGAGGGGGTGGTATTATCAGAGACGTAACTGGAAGAATGAGCTATGCTTACTCTCTTAAGTTGGGTAACTGTAATGCATTTAAAGCAGAGGTTCTGGCAGCAGAGTATGGCCTAGAACTTGCTCGGAGAATGGAAGTAAAGAAGCTGCAATTGCAACTTGATAATAAAGCCTTGGTGCATGTGCTAAATAATAATGAAGATAATTATAATGGGGAGTGCATTCATGATATAATTCACTGCAAGAATCTAATTAAGAAGCAAGATTGGGAGGTTGAAGTGAAGCACATCTTTCGGGAAGCAAATCAAGCGGCAGATTGGTTAGCCAATCAAGGAGTATCTCAGAACAACAAAATTCAGTTGATTCAAGTCCCTCCCCTAGCTCTAGGGCGTATTTTACATAATGATGTCGTAGGTGTGGCTTTGCCACGGTTTGTACCCCCTTAGTTCTTTTTCCTTTGTTTTTATTTCCCGGGGCTTAGTCTCTCTTTTGCACCAAAAAAAAAAAAAAAAAAAAAAAAAAAATGACCCAAAATTAAAACTTGTACTATATTGTCATTTGTTTGTTTAGAACATAAAAGAAAATGACAGAAAGTGGTGGTAGCCGTACGATGAGACCTTTGATCGAAGCCATCCATTCCACTCCCACCAAAGCTGTTGTCTACATCGCCGGTGGCGCCGCTCACGTACACTTCTTCTCTCTTTCCTCCATTTTCCGCCATTAAAACACCTTCATTTATCTCTTACTTTACATCAAACTAATGAATTTTGGTCCTATTTTAGGCTGTTGGATGGTTGACTTCAATTCCTGGAGCTTCTAATACTCTTCTTGAAGCTGTAATTCCTTACTCTAGAATGTCCATGATCCAATTACTGGGCAAGGTTTGTTTCTTCTCTACTTTAATAATTCGCCATTTTTATTTTCTGGGTATTAATTTTTATTTTGTGGGTGTCAATTTTTATTTTATTTTGATTACAGATACCTGCACAATTTGCAGATTTGTCTACTGCGGAAGACATGGCTATTGTTGCATATAATCGCGCTTTGAAGATTTCGAAACCTGGTAATTTTTACATTTTATGATTATTAATTTTTGGGTATTGTAGTTGTTTAATGTTTCTGCTAATTCGAGTTACATTAAAAAAAAAAAAATTGTTTCTGCTCATTCGAGTTACATTTCAGTATTTTAGAATATGTTTTCATTTTTTTTTTGTTCCATTCCTTTGTTTTAAGATTGTGGTTTATGTTTTAATTAAATATTTTTTTCAAGGGAAAGATTTTGGGAATTTAATAACATCTTAATGAGGAAGTGTTGCTTGTAATAGCATTTTTTTTGTATCTAATTTGTTGTATGTTATTGATATAGGATGTCCTGTTCTTGGTGTGGGTTTCACCGGTTCTTTGGCTACGAATCGCCTGAAACAGGGGGATCATAGGTACTATGCATCAAATAATATGTTGCTTAAATTTAATAATTTCCTGCATATGAATATGTGTGCTATATGTTGTTGATGTGGTTTCCATTGGTTTGAATGAGTTGGTTAAGTGAGTTTTTTGTGGTCTGTAAGGTGAGCATAGACTACATTAAAGAAGAGTCCTGTGTGATTCAAAATTAAGCAACGTGTTTGGATAGAGAGAAATGGAGGGAAGGAAAGGGAGGATAAATGGAGGGAGGGAATGAGAGTGAATTGAAAATCCTTTTCCTTCCCTTATAATAAGCCAAATCCTTCCAATATTGGAAAGATTTTGGAGCGAAAAGGAGGCTCACACACTCTCTCTCCTTTCCTTCCCTTCCCTTCCTCCCTTCTCCTTACTCCATAATTGCTTTCCAAACATTGTAAAGCTTTAGTTTGTTAGCATGTGGTTTAAAAATTTTCCATATTTACTAGTAATTATCTCATGGAATTGCTCAACTATAGCGTTTATGACCTGTTTGGTAAACAATTATAAACATTGGTAATGAGAATGGATTTTTATGTAAATTTGGAAAGAAGATGACTCCAAATTGTCTGGTTTTTTCATAAATTTCCATTCCCACCTAATATCATCCTCCTTAATGGAAAAACATGAACAAAACAGTGAAACACAAGCTTGGGGAATGATATTATGTTTCCATTGAGATTATAGGTTGTTTTCCATACTAAATTACATTTAAAATTCATTTCCAATACCACATTTTGTTAGGCCATTTAACCACATTGATATTAAAGTTAGCACATTAGTGACACAATAGTATGAAAGTCATCTTAGGCGACAAATCGGTATAAAAGTAGATAGGTTGCGACAAATTGGTAGAAAATCTAACCTTTTTCGACATTTAACATTTTTTTTCTTTCCGAAGCACTCGTCTATCATACAAGTACTTATTTTTTTAATATTTTTATGTCCTTACGTCGTTGCTAATACTCATTAAATATCAAATACGTCTCTCCTCCATGCTTACTTAAATTATCGATAATTAGTAACAAAAAAAATAAATAAATGTTTTAGCAAACCAAATTCTCGCAAAATGAAAGGAAAGAAATAGGATATAATGTTTCAAAAGTAGTTAGAAATGGCTTGTTAGTTGTAAATTTAAAGAAACGGGAGCAAATTTATTTGTATTTTATATTGCCAAAAATGAAAGCAAGATGTAATCTCGAAGTGTGTAATCAATTTTGATCTTACAATTATTCTTATGAATAGTCTTGAATTTTTATTTAAATTCTCTAATTTCCTCTTTTATTTATCTCTTTTGTTTTATTCTTTGGATTTTTTTTCCCTCTTTTAATAGAGTCCAAGAGATATTTAATGAATATTTAAAAGTGGAAAAAGAAAAGAAAATGATAGATTAATGTCCGAAATTAAATATACTCATGTATAAAATATGTGCTTATTTGGGCAAGTATAAGGTTAAAATTCGTCACTCGCTAACTTCTATTCTAATTTTTCGCCATTTGCTAAGGTTTATACAAATATTTCGCCACTTGTTAAGTTTTATACCAATATGTCGCCACTTACAAACTATTATACCAATATGGTGCCGATGATAAATTTTATGCTAATATGTTATGAGTGTGCTAACTTTTATAACAATATGGTTAATAGGCCTATTTTATTACCGGCAATCAAATGGGCAATTAGTGATTTGAGTATGTCAAAACACTACTTGTAAAAAGATTATATGTTTGTTAATGGTTTGGATAAAGATAAGTGGTGCAAGTAGTGGTTGCTAAAAGCTACAAATTTTAGCTTTCAAAGGAGAAATGTAGCTTTTGAAATGTTTACTAATTTATTATTTAAGAAAACAATAAAAAATACACCTTTCATTTACTAATTTATTATTAAACGTTCATACTTTGGCTCTATGTGCTAGTTGGTTGAGCTAACTATTTGTATTAATTATTTTGACTAGCCCGTTGCATTAGATGATTTAAATTATATTTTACTTCCTCCATTTTTGATTTATCGCAACAGTTGGCATTACTTAAAGTTATAGGAATATTATAGAGTAGAGACCAGTGTGAGAGTTTTATTATATAAAGTATAATTAGTCGGCGTATATATAATTATTGGAGTGAGAGAGAAATGGTAAAAATGTAGTGCAAGTGGGGTGAGTAGGAAAGAGAAGTATTAAGTTAGTAGTGCAAGTAGGGTTATTGGGGTAGAGAAATAATAATATATTAGTGAGAAGTGTTGTAATTAACTAACAACGAACGAAAAAGAAACTTTTGCAATTAATCCTAAATATAGAGAGTACCAAACACCAAAAAAGCTAATGGCAATATTTTCTCAAAGGCTCCAAACAACTCTTACAAAAATTGGGTTTAAATAATTTCTAACACCAGCTTATTAAACTCCAGTAAGCTCATATTATTATCTATATTCCAAACACAAAAAATAGTTAATTAGAGTCTAATGATCCTGAAAAGCTATCAATCACCTCTTTACCTTAAGGCCTACATTTTTAGAAAACTAAACACTAGTCACACAACTAACATCTAACAGTCACTCCCACAACTACTTTACGCTAAACAAGGCCTAAATGACCCCCTAAACATGAGCATGGGCCCCCTTTTTTTTCTTTGTTTTTGGGTGGGTGGGGGGGGGGGGGTGGTTTAAACTAAAATGTCTCTTACTTTACAATGAAACCAGGGAATGCTCCATATAATTTATTGTAACTCCAATATATGACATGTTGGAAAAGTGACTAGTATAGTGTAATGTCAATGTGGTAATGGGAAAACAATTCATTGTAGAATATGGAAGAATAAGTGCAAGATCTGCAAACTACATAACTAACAAAAAGGAGCTAATTTATTTATCTAATACTCCCTCCGTCTTTAAAAGCTCTTTCTGTTTTGACAGTGATTCTCACAATAAGAATGTCAAAACAGGAAGAACTTTTAGAGACGGAAGGAGTATTATTTAGTGAATATAGCCCATCCTTGCCCAATTAATTTATGCTGGGAATAACTTATGTGTAATATTTAATATCAACGTGATAATAGAGCTCAATGTTGTCCTTATTGATGGTAGGAGCTCAAAACATTCGATGATAAGTGAATTTTTACTTTTTATATTGGGTATTGGTTCCTGTCATTTGCAAATTGAAAGGCTATTCAAATTTTCTTTTTGATTCTCTTGTTTTAAGCGGCTGTCACAACATATATAACAATGTCTGTTGTTTTTCCTTATTTGTAAGTTTTCAAAAGTTGATGCTCAATTGTAGCGTTGTTGGCCTTTAGCAGTTGGGTGAATTTAATTGAACTAGCAAAGAGGCTAGCAGTTTGCAAAATATTTGAACTGGCAAGTACTAGTTACTTGTGTGTAATCTATGATGCATTATAGGAGCATAGGACGCACAAGACGTGCACAATACTATTCACCTGTAGATTAAATTTGTCTTTTGCTTAGTACTTCGTATATTACAAATGTGATTGAATCCAATATGTAATTTACCAGATATTTCGTATATGAAAAAATTATGCTACTTGCAAATGATCTCTGTTATCAAGGTAAACATCATTAAGTTGAAAGCTTGTGATGGATTGTCCCTCAAAAGCGCTCAGTGGACTTGGTAGTAATATTTCAATGGCAATAATAATGTTATCAATTCTTCCCTTCTTCCTAGTGGAGTGCACGGTGGACCTTAGGATTTGGGATGATATCTTTTACCCATGTCAAGCCTAGATCAGTGCAGTTTAGCTTCTAGTTTTATAATTTATATTAATATTTTAGGTGTAGCCGCATGTCTATTGTTAATTACAAAAGGTAAAACTTTTGCTAGGTTGTACCTACTGTAATTCACATAGAATACTCTTGTCATACTTGGTTATTTGTCAGACACAGACCTGTAGATATTTGTTTTGTAATTGACAATGATACTTTGTGATTATATTGTATAACATCAACTATGAGTCAATGATGACTCAGCTTAGACTGATTGAACATGTTAAGTCTTTGCCAGTTTCATGCTGCCTGTGTATTGTTCTTTTGTTGATTTGTTAAGTGGAGTTGGGTTCATTTATGTTTATGGTAATGATATTTGCTACTTTTCTTTTCCCAGCCTGGCTTATTACCCTGTCTATTATACCAACATTGGTCAATGAAATCTTTAAAAGTTTTGGGTTTATCACCCTCTAGGTTCTGACAAAGTCAGTCCCACTGTCACAGTATTAGACTGCAAGTAAATACCATGTGTAGTCGAATTAGTTGATTAAATTGGGTCATGTATACATTGTGCATGACTTCAAATGCTTTCAAGGTATAACATGGCCTTATTGACTCTAACCATTCTTATGTTGTTTTCCTTGATGTCTGCAAGGTTTCACTTGTGCACTAGAACATCCAATCGTCTTTGGCTTTCTACTGTCACCTTGTCAAAGGTATATATTTTATTTTTTAGTCTGCTGCTGGAGTAAAGTCCTCCAAAGAGTCTTTGTATATTCTGTGGGAGTCACTCCTGATTCAGTTTATTTCAGTCCACCTTCCAGTTAAGTACGGTTAAATAACTCTTCCCAATTTCTGCAGGGACTTCGCACACGAGAAGAAGAAGAAATTCTTTCAAGTCAGTTTTTGCTCAAGGTACTTGGTAAATTTCAAATAAGAAGAAATCTCTGTAATTTTGTTATACAATCCTTTCTGTGTGAATAAATTAGAGATTTCTCTTCAGATTCTAAAGAATTAGAAGTTTTCTTAAGTTAGTACCTCTATTCATCCGTACAGTAGCATGTTGGTTAACAGTAGCATCCATTTGGTGTGCTTACAAGGCAACTTGCCTCTTATTGCACTTCTGTTCTTTTGTTGAATAAGGCACCTTGCTTGCTGGGACATTATAGTAGTGTATCATTATATTTGCCTCACTTAATGGATGTTTGCAAAATGCATCCATTAAGTGAGGCATTATATATACATATATATATATATATAAAAGAATATATTTATTGTGGTTTTTACCTATTGGTTTCCCACCTTGCTGAAGAGGTAGTTCTCATGTCAAGAAAAAACAGTCAAGTATCACCTGATGTAGAGCCAATATGGTCAACTCAAGACCATTTTGTGCCTATGGGAGGTAGATACAACCATCAAACCTGTGGCTTCAAGCATGACTAGATACGTGTCACAGTGGTAAAGTATGTTAATGTGATCTGCAACCGTCACTTTTAATCTGGTTGCGAATCATAATTTGTAACCTTGACTCCTTGAGTACACAACTACACATGCATTTCATTAAAGGAGTGTCAGGGTAAAATATTTGTATAATATTATAATAATCCTATAATATCTATTACATTTTATTAGAACACTATTAGTCAGCTTTATAAGTGTACAGGCTGAAAGTATATATATATATATATATATATATATATATATATATATATATATATATATATATATATATATATATATATACTTTTTTTTTTTTTTTTTTTTCTCTTGATTGTTTTATATATATACATATATATATATATATACACTATATATATATATATATATATATACTTTTTTTTTTTTTTTTTTTTTTTTTTTTTTTTTTTTCTCTTGATTGTTTTTATTAAGTGATGAAGAAATGTATTGGTACCAAATGTCCAAAGGGGTCATAGGGTGTCATCCACGTAATTGGGATGGCTAAGAAAACAATATCACGTCCTTGCTATAATGAACCAGGGGGAAGGGCATAATAGACTGTTATTTAGTTGGCGACAAAAGCCATCATGCTTTTGGGTGTTTTTCACCAGTAACTATTTTTGGAATAAAGAAATTCATCTTTTTGAAATAATTAGTAAAAGTGATATCTATACTCTACCATGGCATATCCTTGGAAGTCTTGTATATTTCTATGTATTTGGATCTTCAAAGGATGTATTACCTTCAGTCTAAGGGTGTCCAAATGATGCATTTGCAATCAGATGTAGTGATGTCTACAAAGGATTTTCCACTTCTTTTGCTTGCTCTATTTTGTTGTAGTTGTAAATTATTAAAAATTAATAATCCTATCTATCACATACATTATAGTGCTGCACTCGTGCTCTCTCATTGAAGATTTTCATTATTTTTAGCTCAAATTATTTTCTGGGAATTGACCTCTTTGTTTACTGACAGGCAATTGCTAGTGCAAGTAAAGCTCCAGTAGATTTCACTCCAGCGTTGAATGAATTGGATTTGTCTACAGAAAGGGAAAGTTTGTTTAGTGAAGATGAGGAGTTAGAACAGCTTTTGAATGGACAAATATGTTTTAAGCTTTATGATTTTACAAGTGGTATGTCACCCCTGGTTGATTCAAGGTGCATTGTGTGCAATCTTTTAAATGTAGCCCTCTTGTGTTCTTATTATCTAGTATCTACTCGTAAATATTTCAGAGGAACAGGCCTTAAGTGCAGAAAGAAAGATTATACTTCCTGGCTCATTCAATCCATTACATGAAGGTCATCTCCAGCTCATGGAAGTCGCAAGCAGGTAGGTATCACATAGCTGGATTGTGAAATGGTGTTTTGGTCGCTAAATCCTTGTCTAGTCTCATTTGACATCCATTGTGTGGTGCTTTCTGTTCACTTCCTTATTTGATTCTTTATTTAACGGTGTTGGGGAATTTGGATTATGATAAAACGTATCGACATAGATGAAATGTAGGGCAAAGTTTAGCGAAATTCACATTCATTGCAAAAGTTGTTATGTGGTCTTTACTATAGTCAGTAGATGTTTGACCCTTTGGAGGTGTTAAAATCAGTGAAAGGCTGTCCGCTGCAATGCTGCATAGATTAAACTGGATTCAGTTTATTATTTGTATGCTTTTGTGGATTTATTTTCCAAAATGCAGTTGAGGAATCCAATATGTTTAAAATTCAATTGGTCTGTTCCAAAACTTCCAATCATGAATTCATGATCTAATTGATCCACCAAATGGCCTTTCTGATTGAATTAGTTGGATTTGAAATTGTTGTGATTCAACCGTGTGAGTTTACTCCTAGTGGAATAATGAATGCAGCAAGTTCTTTTAGTCGATTTGGGGGTTGTGAAATTGATTTGTTTTAGTAAATTGTATGCTAATTCTTTGTCTTGTTTTATTAAGCTTTTCATTCATATCATCTTAAGGTTCTTTCTTCTCTTTCTTTAAATGGTATTCATATGCAGCCTTTTGGGGGATGGATATCCATGCTTTGAGCTTTCAGCAGTCAATGCTGACAAACCGCCTCTAACAATATCTCAGATCAAGGAGCGTGTTAAGCAATTTGAGATGGCCGGTGAGAGTTGAATGTTGCTATTTCCATGCTATAAATTGTTAGATGTCCAACAAAGTAATGTTTTATTGGCAACTTATCTAGTCAATATGATAGGCGTAATTCCTTGGGGAAAATATTATCATGACAAATATTATTTGTTTATTGTCTTTTTCCTTGTCATTTTTAGTCGATTAAGGTCTTGTTTGATATCAATGTCAAAGTTATGAATTAATATTAGTCCTTAATACTTAAACTATTTATGTTAATTTTAAAATTTACAACAAAGCAATGAAAACCTTATAATGTATCATATGTTTTTTATGTACGCGCTTTTAGTTTTTCAAAAAATGGAAATGTCAAAACTAGCAATGCTAATGAACAAGCCCTAAATTTGTGTCACATACTAGTCTTCTCCCTCTGTTTCCTACATTGTATAGCTTTAGGTTTAGTCTCTTTAAATAGCAACTATAGAGTATAGATGCTTGGGGGGGGGGGGGGGGGGGGGGGGGGGGCTCCACATTGTCATCTCCCTATCATGCATTATAGGATGAGTGATACTAATGAATAGAGTTTGTTTTTTTTTTTTTCTCCAAGAGAAAGCACCCATAAAGGACAGCATTCCGTGTCCAGCGGTGTTATTCACCAGAATATCGCTTTGTAACTGTTGTGTTTAACTTTTCTATCCTGTATTCCCCAAATGGTTGTTAGCTGTGTGATTGTTGTGTATCTGTCACTTGTGACTATTACTGTCCTACTCACAATTAATTGTTTTGGCAGGTAAAACGATAATAATATCAAACCAGCCCTACTTTTATAAAAAGGCTGAACTTTTCCCTGGGAGTGCTTTTGTAATCGGTGCTGATACTGTGGTTAGGCTTATAGATGTAAGATATCTTTCTATACTTAAAAAATATATGAAAATTCCTTCCATTTGAGCATTCCATATTTCTTTACTGTATTCTTGGTTAAATTTAATTTGTGTGGATGGGGGGTTGTATAAACACTTGGGTTGAGTTACTTAGGATTCCACTTTAAGTAATCAGAAGATTCTTTGTGGTAATTCCAAGAATGAATACAATAAGATAATATATGGACGGAGGTAGCTTAGTAAGATTCATATATCATTTTACGAATATTTTCTGATGAGTTGCTGATGTCTGATGGCTAAATTTAAGAAATTCAAAATGTGACTATATTGCTAGGTTCTGAAAAAATAATCATTTTTTTTAAAAAGTTGCTAATATTCGAGTTCTCATTTATCAGCCAAGCATTGAGATTTGCTAGTATGATAAAGTTATTCTTTGTGATGATCATATGATGTCCATGGAATACTGTTTTTGTCAAATTTTTGTTCTTTTAGAGGACTGATATAGTGATATTACACTGAATACTCCTACTTCTAGTGATTTTGGGATAAACTACTTTTTTTTTTTTTTGGCTGTGCTCATGTTTGCTACCCCTTTTTTATTTTTTTATAGACTGTAAGAAAAAGAAACATTAGGAAGCCCTCCTCGTGAGGATAATTCCTAATGTAACTTAGATTTTGCTACTGGTGTCCAATAGAGGTACCTATGTTGGTGTCATATATGGCTTTTTCACGCTAATTGTGATGAATTTGGTTCACATATAAGTGTTGAGTGTCCATTAACATGTTGGGGTATCGAATATCCGGCATGGGCACTAGATAATATGTAAAGAGTATGAGCAACATAGGCTGTGTGTAACCCATGCCTGCATTGATGTTGTATATACATCAATGTGTCATTACGACAGTGGTTAGCTGTTAGAAGTGTTAGTCTCACCTCAGATCTTTCCACAGGCCATGTATGAGTTAAGATGGCTTACAAGTGTTGGAAATAATTCAGTTTTCTGTTTTCCTTTTGTTGCATTTGCAACCAACGTTTATGCTAAATAATTCTCTGCTTAAATTGGTTCATTAACCATCCTGTGCTTCTTGAAATAATAAGCCAACATACTATTGGAACTTAAAAGATGTCATTATTGTTCTAGCATTCTTCATCATTCTGTGTAAAATTAGAATTTAATCTAGGTGAATTATGTCATACTTGCTTTATAGGAGTATGTTTTATCATTCTGTATCCCATAGTACTATACATAATATTTTTTCTCTTTTATTAGAGCAGTTTTTTTCCTCCTATATTAGTAAATTTGTACACATTTTTAAATTTTCATGCATAGCTACATGTATATTTCCTTTGATGATTTTATGGGTGAGAGACCAAAAAAAAAAAAAAAAAAAAAAAAAAAGACAAAAACAAACATCAGTATTATCTTCACTGGCTCACTGCCCTCATCTTCAAAATCCCGGTTCTGTCATTGTCTCTCTGTTAGGGGATGGTTGCATAATTCTGATCCCCTTTCCTTGGGTGAGAGCCTCTTTCGTCTTAGGAGGTGTTTGGGTAATTTTTAATGTCATATGTTTTGTGCATGTCTGATACATATATATCTCAATTCACATACTGCATATACAACCCCATTCAGTCTTTTTATCAGATACTTGTGCCTTTTGTTGCTTTTTTGTTTTTAATAACTTCTGGTTGAATGGTAACATCCCTTGATGCTTCAACTCACTTAATCTATTTCGTAAACTCACAGCCAAAGTACTATGATGGAAGTTACAACAGAATGATAGAGGTACTCCTTAAATGCAAAAATACTGGGTGCACCTTCATTGTCGGTGGCAGAACTGTGGATGGTGTTTTCAAGGTATTTCATTCTTCTGATACAGGATGTATCTACTATTTGTCATATTGTAATCTTTTATTGCAGTTCATACATATAATTACTTATATGCCTTGGCATACATTTCTGCAGGTTCTTGAAGATATTGATGTCCCCGATGTACTAAAAGACATGTTCATCCCTATACCAGCTGATAAATTTCGGATGGACATATCCTCGACAGAGCTTAGAAAAAGAGGAATGTGACTGCCATTTTCATTGTCAAGATTGATGCTGTTTATTTTTGCTGTATAGAATGTTAATAGACTGGAGGTGATTGGCATTTTGTACAGAATATAAAGCATAGAAACTATTTTTAACGGTTATTTTTCTCTTTAGGATTATATAGTTTCTTCTTTAAGACCAACACAACGTCACAACAGGCTATTTGCAGTATGGAACAGTTTAGAATGACACGGGCCGGGCTCATTAAGATCTATATCTAGGACTTCATTTTTTTTTTCTTTCAGATTGGGTAAAGATGGAATGGATGGAACAAACTTTTGTATACTACTACAAATATATGAGTTTAATTAAAAAAAAAAATATATATATATATATATACTTCCTCCATTTGTTACTTTGTACATAAATAATAGATATATTGCTTTGACTTTTTAAGATACTTATATTCTAACACTGATCACTTTTATTTACTAAAAACAGTGATAAACATTATTATTTGATTATTAGACCATTAATATTTTATAATTTAAGTAGTAATATATAGCAGTAATTGAGATATAAATGGTCAAAACAATGTAAAAGTCAAAGTGATACAATGGGAAAAGTAATTCGTACTATGAAGAACTTCATATTGACTAGTAATGAGTTGTTAATAAGAATTGGATTCAAGTCAAATCTTTTACAACAATTATTCGGATTTTAACTTTTAAATTGGGTTAGTATTCAAATTGGATCGTTTTCATTTGGGTCGGGTTAGAATTGAATCGGATTTAGATCAAGAAACTAATGAAGAATTGTCTTGTTTCTAATCCTATCAACAAAGATTCATGCTGTGACTTGTAAAACACTATAATTGGACTAACCTGATACATATTGAAGTTTTATCAAAGAAAGTTCAAAAATCACAGCAGAAAATTACATTAAAATTTTCCAATTTTATTCCATGAACAAGTTTTTTCCAAATAGTAATAGTACAGCAGACAAGAATAATCACTGTATCAATGAACAACCTCTCATCAGATCAATTACAAAAGAAGGGAAGCTACTATACTGTAATTTTTTTTTTCCCTTTGTACTTTCTATAGTTACAAGACAGTAAGACTTGATTCAGCCTCCACAACCACCACCGCAAGCAGCCGCACAACCGGTACCGTGTTCGACGTGCGTAACGCTGTCTTTATCACTAGACGCACCATCTGCACAAGTGAAGATGATCACAATAGCTGCTGATGAAAGAAGAGTGAAAGTGATGAAACAAATCCACCACCAGCTGCTGAGTTGATACACATTAATCTCTCTTGTCATATTATTATTATCCTAATTAATCTAACTTTCTTGTTGTTTGGTTTTGTGGGTTGTTAAACAGTTATTCTTATCTTGTTTAATTAGTGGGATAGATTGTCAATTTTATTCCGTTGACTTTTTCAAATTGGTATGCTGCCTACCCTACTTTTTTAAGCTTCCTCTAATAAAAGTCTTTTTCTGACATGTTTATTAAGCATCACTACTTTTTTAATTAAGTGATTGTAACGGCCCTTAATTTCTTTATTAGTGATGCACATGGATCTTTCAGTACTTTCAATGGTTTATATATATGTGCTCTAGTCTGTTTTCTTTCATGCAAAGTTGAACTTGAACCTCATTTGGTGCACATGTGAATTGTCTCAAATTAGTCGAATAGCATGTTAAATTTAAAATGGAAAATACTTGCACTTATATCTAAAGCTCTAAACTAAAAGCCTGTTCTCACGGACTGAATTCAGCTGAACTGAACTGAATATTTTATAAGAAAAGGAAATTAGGAGCTGAACTGAACTGAACTGAATTTCAACGTAAGAGAACAGACCCTAACTATATATCCTTTTTTGTTTTTTTCTTACTTAGAGGGCCTACAGACGTATATATTTAGAACAAAAAAGATAATCAAAGATCGTTATATCTTAAAAAACCATTAAAAGGTTGTATTATTCTTGACAAATTTTCAATCAATTATTAAGATTATTTCTATTACAACTAAATCTTTGAATACAGAGAATATGATATAGAAGAGATAACTAACTGCTATTCTTCTAACAACTTATGCAGATAATCAAGAGACTCAGTTATACAATTAACTTGTCGTAGAATAACTTTAACCAATCGAGTAGTAGTATTGAAAGGTTTCAGAAACAATGACAAAAATAAATTGCTAAAAAGATCAATAGTTGTATTGTCATCTACACTTCAAGATCATAAGAATCATGACTTTGTTGATTGTCATAAGCTTCAATGTTTAATTAGCCCCTTCCGATCTTAGCTAGGAAATGAAGTTGCGTAGCTACGGATCAGAGCAATAGGAATTTTAGTGAAAACATCAGCCAACTATTACGTATAGTAGTGTGAACATAGGATGATAATGCAAGAATTTTGGTTAAGGGTCGGATAATCTGATATGGCGATGGATTGTATGTATTTCTGATTTTGATATGAATTTGTAGACGAAATTATTGTTCTAATATCAATTGAATTTTTGAAGTTAATTCGATCAATTTCAATTAATCTATTATGATCGATTACTTGATACTTTTGAATATTTAGTAAACAAAATCCGAACAATTGCAAATTTTGAACTTTTGTTAAAAAAAAAACAGAACATCGAAAATTTTGAACATTGAACAATCTAATGTACCATGTCTATTTTTTGAACATTCACTTTGAACATTTAGTTAAAAAATCCAAACATCGCAAATTTTGAATATTTAGTAAAAATATCTGAACAATCGCAATGTACTACGCCTATTTTTTTTTGAACATTTAGTAAAAAAACTAGATAATGCAAATTTTGAACATTTAGTAAAAAAAAAAAAAAACCAAACGCCGCAAATTTTAAATATTTGGTAAAAATATATTAACTATCGCAATGTACGCCTACACTTTTAAACATTTGGCAAAAAAATATGAACAATTGCAAAATTTGAACACTTAGTAAAAAGATCTGAACACTGCACCATGCCCATACATTTAAACATTTGGTAAGAAAATCTGAACAATTACCAGTGGTCCAGTTATTCTAGATGGACCAGGGTGCATAATAGATTTATCAATGGGTCTTGGCTACATACTAATGTAGCTATTATAGCTGCAACAAAGAAAGGCCCAAACGCGCAGCCCAAATCAAATAACCTAGATAGTATATTCGCGACCCGCCCAAATCAACTCCACGTTCTATAAAATGAACATTTAGTTTAAAAAAATGAACATTTAATAATAAAAATGAACATGTAAATAAAATATAAACATGTAATACTAAAAAGTGAACATGTTATAAAAAAATGATCATTTAAACATGATTCTCTTATAATCATATATTTGCTAGGCCATGACTTTAAAAACGAACATTTAGTAAAAAAAAAATTAACACGTAAATAAAGGGATATTCAGTAATAAAAAATGAACGAGTAAAAAAAATGAACATTTAGTAATAAAAAGTGAACATGTCAAAAAAAGAAATAAACATTCAGTATACTAGAAATGAACAATTATCATACAAACATAAAATAGCTAGACCATACCAAATAAAATGAACATTTCGTAAAAATATATGGCCACATTAAATAAACGATAATTTAGTATGAAAAAACGTAAAAAAATGAACACATCAAACAATATTATGAACATTTAATATACTAAAATGAACATGATTTCATATATTCATATAGGTTCAAATTTGATGTATATAATAAATTTACGAAAAGTTAAGCTTAAATAAATCGTTAAAATATGTTTAATTTTATGTACTAAATGTTCATTTTGTACAAACTTATTCTATTTAAAATACTCCGTGTTCATTTTTTTTTACAGAATTTATACACAAGTTCAATTGTAATTATTTTAGCTCTAAAAATTTGAATATCCACCTTAAATCAAATCTTGATTCATCATAGAGACAATAATTATTGATCAATAACATGATAGATTTTTAATCACAAATGAAAAATTGATTGAAATCAACAATTTTACATCATTCACATGCATATTCATAAACACAAAAAAAAAAAAAAAAAAAAAAATTAAATTAAATTACCTCAAGATTCGTAATCGCGACGAAGATGATGACGATGGAGAATGGTACGATGGTGACGAATCGGAGAATATTCGGAATAGGACAAAGATGTTTAAAGATTGAAGGGAAGTAATAAAATTAAAATATAAGGAAGTGAATTGAAAAATACGTATGTTCATATACTTCCTCCGTTATCTTTTACTTGCAACACACCTTTTAATCACGCAGTTTTAGGAGATGATTAGTGAGGGTAAACGAGCGATTTTATCAATATAGTTTTTACACGAAAATTAGAATAGGGTTAAGTATCATTTGTAAATATTATAATGAAATTTTTTTCCGTTTACATTACACAAAGCCGACCTCAAAACACGTGCCATAAAGCTGTGTTGCAAGTAAAAAAAACGGAGGAAGTATAGACTTGTTGCCACTAGCTTAGCTACACTAATGTGTAGCTAAGAATTTGTATAGATTTATTGCATTAACACTGGCCATCCGTTAATAATGTTGGGCCGTATCGTGGCACAAGTGGGCCTAATCTTATGCGGCTATTTCATTAGCAAAATGCCAAAAATACTATCTCATTATCCCTCATTATCTCCAACTCCATCTTCAATTTGTGGAATACGGACAAGATAAGCTATTATCCTCTACGAGAAGGAACCTCGCTATATTTACGGCGAATGATTCTATAAATTTTTGTTTTCATGTGCTTCGTATTCCTGTTATTTTGTGGTTGCAAATATACTTGAAGAAATAAGTATTCTAGTGCTTGTTGATGTCACAAAAAACATGAATAATTTGGACTAATAGATTGTGATTTCTATATTCTGACGAAAATACAACATAAGACTTGGCAATTTGCAGTATTATGTTCATGAGTCGATGTTTTGATTAGCCGTGTGTGTGGCTTCGTTTCCCAACAACTGACCACAATTTTCGATCACTACTGATTCAATTCTCCCTTTGTTTTACATAGTACATGCCTTTTTGCTTATTAACGTTTGGCATTATTGTGGTTTTCTATTTTTTGGTTTTTTGTTTTTTTAAAAGTATATTATATATGTCACATTATGAATGAAAAATTATTTTGACTGATTAAAATCATGATAATTTTGAAAACTGACAACTGAAAAGTGAAAACACCTTTTTCTTGTTTTCTGTTTTTGGTTTTTAGTTTTAAAAAAAAATAGAAAACTGAAAACAAAAAATGATGCCAAACAAGCCCAAGAGATACGGATTACATTCTTAGAGAATTAAAAATACAGTACTCGTATAAGCATATACGAATTATTTGATAATCAGAAATTAGAATAACTTTAAATAATAATTCTATTTTGAAGTACATGTTATTGTTAAAATATTATATTTCTTTTTTATTTATTTATTTTTTGACAGGATATTTCTTTTGTATTAAAATAGTTAAATTATTGTATTTAAATGTGACTAAAGGATAATACATAGTTTTAATGAATTAAAATTATTTTTACTAAATTAAAATTATTTTCACTAATTATATTTTATTGATTCTCTATGCTATTTATTCTTTATGGTAAGTAATTTTTATAATTCATTTTTTTTATTTAATATAATTCTTTTAATAAAAAGATAACATGACACAATTCATATAAGGCCTTGGCCAACAGGCCCAACACTACTCAAAGTAAGAAACATATCCATGGCGTTTTTCTTTATAAGAAACCATCAACCGAAATAGACAAAATATGTGATAAACGTACTTCGTATGTTGTACGTCGAATTTGATTAAATAATTATTACTATAATAAATTAATAATAGTTTATAGTTACTGAAATTAAAAAATGCCACGAACGTGAGGCCAGAGCCACAACTTTTCTTTGTAGTTCGTGTAATTCGCATGCATATATAGACAAAATTAAACAAAAGTACTAAAAAGGGAATTTGTCGATCTCAACCAATACTTCAACTTGTATAAATTTAGTCCAAAATCGTTCATTTGTTGGCTCAATCATCTTTCTTGTAATCTTGTTACATGCAAATTAAACACTACAATACAATAAAAACGTACATAAAAAGGCTAAGCTACTACACGCACGCACCTGGTGAAATGAATGAGTGTGACCAAGGTAAATACATGGATTTAGGCGTGACGCCCGCCTCTCAAGACGAGGTTGAGATTGGAGTTAGTCGTCATGAACCTGAATCTGAACCGGCTTGGATACGACCTTCATTATCAACTAATAGTTTGTTGGGGTTACCAGAAATGGCATTGCAGCCTAGCATATCCTCGGAAGTTGAGTTGTTGGATGAGTTTGCTGAACGACTTCAACCTCTAAAAGATAAGAGAAAGAGTAGTGATGATGTTGAACAAGAAGATGCTCAGAGTGGAGTGGATATCTCACGTTTCTGTCAAGTAATCTATACAAGTTATACATACGTGATTGATTATTTATATTACTGTACATCGATCATGTCACATTTAGTTTATTTTCATGAATTAGTACATGTACTATAGAGTATAGTATAGACTTCCTCTGTCCCTCACTACTCACTCCAAGAGAAAAAGAGCATGTAAAAGGGAAATTCCTTGTTTCTCATGGTGAGAAACAAAATTTATTTCTCATGGGGGCATTTTTATGAATAAATTAACAACTTTTTCAATATTGTGGGCTCCAAAGTTGAATAAAGTTGAAAAAGTTGTTGATTTATTCACAAAAATGCCCCCATGAGAAACAAATTCGTTTCTCACCGTGAGAAAATGGAGCATCCTCTAAAACCAAGCTAAGCTAAGCTTGTTCTAGTGAACAAGATTGTATTTTCCGACCTTTAGGTTGGGGGTTCAATCCCCACTAAAGACATTTTGAGAGTGGGGATCTCTTACTTTTTGTTCTCTAGCTATCTCTCACACTCTTAAAGTGGTTGACCCGCCAATAGTGGACTAAAAAAACTGTGACGGTTAAGGTGTAGTCAGATCAAGCATGAATTGCTTGAACCTTAAAGATAGTAGTTGATTAAAGTTTTATGTAAAATAAAGTGCAATTAATAGTTTTTGTACTCAATATTTAATCAGGGTGCAGTCATGGAGCATAACTGCTCGAAAGGCCAAAGGACTGATCAGATAAAACGTACCAGAACAGCCGAAGTTCATAATATTTCTGAGAGGGTAAGGAACTTTGACTCTTACAAACTTTGACTTTTATACATGAATTCTATGTTAGTCCGTTGTACGTGATACATGACCAATTGACTAGGAGTCCCTGAGAGTGTCCAACTTTAAAATTTTAATAGTTGTTGTTTTTATTTATTTATTTTATTTTATTTTTTGGTTTAAAAAAGTTAAAATTTTATGGAGTATTAAACTTCTGTTTTAAATAATTAAAACAATTTTATGCAAAGTTGGTTGAATTATAATTATAAAACTTAAAAATCAAAAACAAAAAACAATAAAAAAAGTGTTTTCATTTGTCTTTTGTTTGTTTTCAAAACTATCATGATTTTAATAAGTTTGACTAATTTTTGATTTATTATATATTTATATGATATATCATATATATGATTTTGAAAAAAAAAAAAAAAAAAAAACCATAATGATACCAAACAAAAGTGTTTTGAACTAGTTTACTTATACATGACCCGGCTCTTTAATCTTTTTTTTTTTTTTTATCCGTATTAGAAGTGTTTCGATTAATCTTTTTTGTTATTCCTATTAGAAGTGTTTCGATCACATGCATGAAATCTAGCACTGTCAAAACGGTTTGACAATTCGGTTTCGGTTCGGTTTGAAATCGGTTCGGTATTCAATCGGGTCGGTTTGGAATCGGTTTAATTGTCTCACGGGTTGGTTTTGGTTCGGTTTAAATAGTTATCGGTTCGATTCGGTTTCGGTTTATTCTTAAGCGGTTTTAATTCGGTTCGGGTTGTAAACAGTCCGGATAGTAAACGGTTCGGTGCAGACGGGTTGCGGTTTGTTAACGGTGCGGTGCAAACGGTTTTTATCCCGGTTCAAACAGTTTCGGGTTAAAAACAGTTCGGTTCTTTTTTGGTTCAGTTTATAACTGGTTCGGTTCTTTTTCGGTTCAGTTTTTAACTGGTTCGGTTCTTTTTCGGTTCAGTTTATAACTGGTTCGGTTTTTCGATGGTTTAACCACTTTAACGTTATTTATATCGGTTCCATTTCAAGTTTACTAAATTACGGTTCGGGTCGGTTTTCGGTTTCAAAAAATAAAATGTTTATCAAGTTGTTTGGATTCGGGCAGTTAAATGGTTTTGGTTTGAAATTTGATAGTACTTGCTAACCTTTTGCGTTCACAAGTTTTATATAAAGTCGTGAATCATTTCATATTTACTATTTAGGCATCATATTATAAACAAATTCTCATTGATTTTATAAATACATATTATGTTCTGTTTCAAGTTTAGTCATACTGATCTTACTAGTTTATTACGAAGTAGATTATAAGAGTTAGTGTATTAATGTATTACTGTGTTTACAATTAGGTTATTATATGCTTCTTATTTAATCATTTATATACATGACTAGAGGCAGTAGTGTTGCTAATAGTTTGAGGCAGGGCCTGAGCCTGCTTGTTTTGCTCTTGTTTGTGAACACTGATTATCCTTAATGAATGATTTGCCTTGCTATTTTAAAAAAAATATTCTAAGATTTCTAATATTTAATCCATTTAATTATATTCCCGTAAAAAAAAAATCCATTTAATTATATAAAAAAGTTCGTAAACGGTTCGATTTAGAAGCGGTTTGAATCATAAACAGTTCGGTTTATAACTAGTTCGATTTACAAACAGTTCGGTTTTTAAATGGTTCGGTGCAAACGGGTAGCAGTTTGCTAACGGTTCGGTGTAAGCGGTTTTTTTGCCAGTTTAAACGGTTTCGGGTTGGAACCGGTTTCGGGTTAGATACGGTTCGGTTCTTTTTCGGTTCGGTTTTCTTTCAGTTCGGTTTATATTTGGTTCGGTTTGTTAACGAGTTCGGTTCTTATACGGTTTAACATTATTCGGGTCGATTCGGTTTCGGGTTTACTAAAATACGGTTCGGGTCGGTTTTCGGTTTCAAAAAAATCGGTTTTTAATCGGTTCGGTTCTCATTTGGGTCGGTCGGTTTCGGGCAGTTAAACGGTTTCGGTTTGAAATTTGACAGCACTAATGAAATCTTAATACATTTGTACCACGGTGCAATTTTAAATTATTTATTTGTTACGGTGGATAATTTTAGCAAACACATAGTTAAATACGGAGTATGTTTAAATTTAATTTTTTGCATTAAGTGCTGCGAAAACACAAACAATTTAAAAGGTGAAATTCATGTGTAAACTACCATGTCAATTTGGATTTACGAAGTATTTATTTCACTAATTGATTTTCCATTTATAAAGTATTATATTAAATTTTTGAATAATATTTTTTTTTTTTTTAAAATATTATTCAAATTTTTTTTTTTTTTTGTGTTCAAAAAAAAGATTTTTGAATAATATTTAAAAAAAAAAAAAAATGAGATCAAAGTCATTGTGTATACAAAGTACTGGTATAAGATAAGAATAGTCATGTACTACTATAACTGTTCTAATTTACTTCTGTTGTGATCAGAGACGAAGAAATAAGATCAAGGGAAAGATACAAGCACTACAAGAACTCATGCCTCATTGTAGAAAGGTCTCCTACTCAATCCTTTTCACACTTATGTAGTATGTATTCCTCATTTCCATATTTTAGACTAATTTAACCTTCAATTAATCGAGCGAGTCGAGCTCGAGTTAAGATATGCATCTCAGATTTTGATATCTTGCCTTTGTTACTATTTGCTTCACTAAAGTTGCTGCAATAATAATCACAGAAGGACCGAGCTTCTATCTTGGATGATGCTGCAAACTATGTGAAATCCTTAAAGCTTCAAGTTGAGGCAAGTCTCACATCTCTTGCTAACTGTTTTACTTAAGACTTTCTCGAATAGGCTCTCACGTATGTACATCCCCTATATAACAGAACTCGTAATGGTTTATGATTGAATTTCTACAACTCTGTATGTTATTGTAAAAATGGAACAACTGTTATATACACGTAAAATCATGTTATACCATTGAATTTCTACAGCCCTTTGTTTTAATCAGATGATGACGAAGGCCCGAGAAGGCGAATTCCTAGCACAATACATGCCTTGTGTTGCAACTCCTAGTATGCAATTTTCAAGCGTGCCGCAGTCTGTTCCTATTAGACCAGGAGTAGGAGCTGGTGTTGGAATGGCGTTCAGACCGAGTGTATGGGCTAGCTGTTCAACTCCATGTGCACAATGGATGCCTTTTCCTCCTGCTGCAGGTGTACACCCATTTGCACCCTCGACGCTTGCAAGTTTTCCTTTCCCTACCATGTGTCCGACAGCGGTTCTGCCTACAGACGGAAACTCAAACTCTGCTGGTGAAACAGAGCAGCCTGAGACAGGTTATTATCTCACTGAACTATTTTGATGTTTAGTCGTCAACTTTATTTTTCCGGACATTCAAAAATAGTAATTGCGAGTGTAAATTTCTGACAGAGGGAGTATGTTATGAATTGTTCTAACGTTATTACAATTTTATCTTATATTTTCAGCGAAGTCATCTGGTAGGAGAACAACCAAAACAACACAATAGCTAATCCTGTCTTACTGTTGGGTTTTCGCTGAAGATTTCAGGCTGCTGCATATGCCAAGTTAATGGTTTTGAAAGACGAAGTTTTCTTATGTTTTTCTTCCAAATAAAGGTTCAATATATTAGGGGTTTTTTTCTTAAATGTCTGCCTTTTCGTTGAAAATTTATAAAACATGCATATAAATGAGTTTATATTGAGATCATTAGCAGATATTAATATCAAATCTATAAAAGAAAACGAGAAATTAACAGAGGTGCAATATGATTTTATTCAATGATAAACGATATAACGAATCACTAAAAACAACAGACAGACATAGTATTATTCTTCCTTGCAAAGCATAAACAAATTTAATCTATGATTTAGAGCTATTTTTTTCATCACATAGATTTGAGAAAAGATCCTTTAATTTTGAAGTACAATGAAGTATTAATATTTTCCCAAACTTTTCTTATAAGATTACTTGTATTTTCTTTCCTTGACTGGTCCTCTTGGAATTTTGCTGAGAACTTTGGAGTCTATCTTCCTGTACAATCTCTTCATATCTCCTTTCCCTTGGGTGGCAAGGTAGGTAACCTCCCTCTCGTATCGTTCATAGAGAACTGGAATCGTGATCAACCCGAGAAACACTGCAATAACAAGCACAACATCATGATCAGATAAAAATGTCACAAAATCTGTGCAGTCTAAAATTTCTTACTAAAATGAATTTTCATACTTACCAACATATAGTACATTCAGAGCACTAGAGTAGCTTCCGAAGATGGATAATAACCATATTGCTGCGAGGGCCTGAAAATAATAGAGGAAAGAGCATAGTAAAAGGTCCGGTGACAACTCCTTGAGAAGCTGTGAAGGTTTAACAGTATTGCATACCACAAAGAAGCGTGCGAAATCTTCTCCACATGATATCCTATAGAACTTTATCAAAAACTTGTTTATTCTCGATAATACATGTCTGGCTGTTGTTTCTGATATCTGAATGTCATACATCGTTGGAGGCCTCCTGTCAGGTTTATTGCAGGGCATTCAAACATTTATTGATTCGATTTTGACCAGCATAATCAGATATATCATAGATGTGACTTATTAATGTATAGGTTCTTTTAATGCATAAAGATGTACCATCTAAAGAAACTTGCTCCTTGAATCCAGATGAAAAGGACGAGCATGAAGGTCATGAGGATGTAACATGCAACCGTGATGAAGTGGAGTTCAACCACCTCGAATAGAAACCATATTATCGAGAACCCAGCTAAGATTGATGCTGATAAGGTCTTGTTCCTCCACAACAATATATCAGCAACTGTGACAATTAACAAAATATATTTAACCTGCAATTTATATGTCCCAAGATAACAATTTGCTTGCAGTGTAGAGACATAATTTTTTTGATTTTCGTCCTAACATAGTAGATGTGACTATTATTTCCGGACACAGGAATAACAATTAATATGTAGGGTTACCTCTACGACCACCTAAAATGGAATGCAATGACCGGTTTCTGCCAAACATCCTTGACATATTAGACGGGCCAGGAGCTTGATCATCGGAGTCTGAGTAGATAGGCATGGCTAGCAAAATCAAAACACGAAATGAATTGGTTATAGAAGGAAAGGTATATGGTTAGTTGATTGTGAGATAAAGTTATAGAGCAATACTGTACGAGTATATATATGAAGTTATTATAAGTGTTCCAAACTTGGTTTAAAAGGAACGTATTACAAAACTGAACTAAGGAAGGAATGGCTTTGGCATGGGTTGTAAGGTTGCTTACTTGCTTCACATGCCTTGTGTTGTTATTACCACGCACCATTTCTCTCTTTTTTTTTTTCTTTTTTTTTTTAATTTTTTAATTTTTTAATTTTTTAATTTTTTAATTTTTAATTTTTAATTTTTAAATTTAAGAAAATAATTTTAAAATATTGGAAAAACCATTTATGAGCAAAATCTTTAATTAATGTACTAAATTGATAATACAAAGCAAGAGTAGTACTTATCCTCTTAATCAAGCTATACCAAACTACCGGAATCAATCAACACTTAATCTTTTCTAATCTTAAAGGGCTAGATAAGCCTGAAAATGAATGGTGCATAAGACAAATGAGATAAAGAAGAGTGGCTGAGTGGGATAAAAATTAAGTCCCTGAAAAAAAAACTTGAAGATAATAAGGTAACGGTAGCAACCAACAACAATAAAGTTGTAGTACGTCTCAAAATTATTTAGGGTTGGCTAACATAAATTATCCTAAGGAATAGACTTGAAAAAAAATTGAACATATGTTGCATTGTTGCAACAATATTGCTTGACTAAATAAAAGTGAGTGAATTACAAAACAAAAAAAAAAAAAAAAAAGGTTGCGTAAAGTGTGAGCCTTAAAGGGTATACAAATTTACAAATATAAGTTGAGAGAGTTTGAAACGTAGTAATATACTCCATAGAAAAAACAAAGGGAAAGCATACGAATAAAAACATATAAATGTTTGAGAAAGCATTGACAAAGCAAATTCGTTCGTTATTAAACGTTAACGAATAGTTGAAAACAGTAATAGATTGGTCCTTCAATAAATTGCATCACCTCCTAATCTCCTATTGTATTTTGTAAGAAGTATATAGTAGGCTAACAAAAAAAAGAGAAGGTATTGGGTGCGGCTTGCCGCACTCGATATTTCGTGCGGCAACAAACATCCCAGCAACAAAAAATTGAACCATCATCCCAACAACAACAATCACAAGCTATGCGAGATACAATTGAGCAGTGAAAAATTTGTCGGGATCAAATACGTCAACCATGGTGGAGGAGAGAGAAAGTTTAAGAGAATTGAAGAGGATGAAGAGGGGAGAGAAAACAAGGATTGTTGATTATATTTGTCCACATTTTATGATTGAATTGCCTTGATAATTGCTTGAGATTCTCGGATTTTTCAAAAATACCAAACAAAATCAAATTGGGGCTTTTTAGTATGATTTATAATTGTTGATATTGATTGTCCATTGTATGATTAATTATGAGTGTTTTGATAACAAATGCATGTATTTTAGTTGAGAAATGAGCAAGTTATGTTATACCCATGAGCTTAGTACGGGACCTTTATTGACCTATTAATTTTACATTTTTTTTCAATTTTTAATTTTTTTTCGACTTTTTATTTTTAGAGGATACATACAATTTGATTGAGGATATGTACTATGTTATGAAACCTGTATAATTTGTTAGAGGATATGTACAGTTTGGTAGAGGATACATACAATTTGTTGATATATATATATATATATATATATATATATATATATATATATATATATAGGGAGGGATCCGGTAAGAACCCCTTCTTTCTTATATAAGAACCTTTTTCTTATGTAGATGAGTTTTATTTGGAATAAAATAATGTTTTATATGAAATTACAATTTTAGCCTTCGTACGGACTTTACAACTCAATTTTATTGATAAGTGTTATTGATAAGTGGACTCCGTTTTGAAAGCGCGTTAAAAATCCAAGCAGTCACAAAACGGTGACAAGGCTTATCCCCTGGCGACAGGTTGAGTTCCCGTCGACAGCGTGGAGTTTTATTCCTTTTCAAATTCTGACTATTTTCAAACAATTTTCGGACTATTTTCCTATAGGAAATTTTGATTTTTAACACCACAAAAACACACAAAAATGTTTTTAACACTACAAAAAAAAAACTTTTATTTTAACACCACCAAAAACCTCCAAATTTTGTTTTTACCACCACTTAACGGATTTTTGGATGGAATCCGTTAAGTAGGGTCACAATGCCACGTGTCTCAATATAGTTGGCTAAAATTTAAAATAAAAAACAAAAAAATAATAATTTTAAAAAAACAAAAGCCCAGCCACCCTACCACCACCACCACAGGCAGCCTTTCCCCCACCCAACCAGAGTGGCCGCCGCCCCGGCAAACCTCCCCCCTGACCCTTTCCCGCAACCCTAGCCTGACCGACCATCGAAAACCTTCCCCCACCCAACCAGCGTGGCCCCCGACCACCGAAAAACCTCCCCCTGACCCTTTCCCGCAACCCTAGCCTGACCGACAACCCTATAACCCACCCTAAACCCGACCTTCAATTCCCTAGAAGAGGCCACGAAATCAACCACTAATGGCCGAAATCGGCCAGTTTAGGGTCGAAACCGACCACTCAACCCCAAAACCGGCCGATTTCGACCGTTAGTGGCTAATTTCATAGCCATTTTGGGGTAGTTTAATTTGGTCGTTTGGGATACAATGGGTGTTGGTCGGTCTTGCTGCGGGAGGTGGTTTCCGGTACGCCGGAGGTAAAATTGGGGGCAGGGGCTGCGCAGATAGCGTGGGGAAGAGGGTGCCTATGGGCTGTGGTTGTGAGTGCTGGTGGTAGTGGGGTGTCGGTGGTGGACCTAGTGGTGGTCTGGTGGTGGTAGGGTGGCTGAATTAGTTTTAGGGTTTGTTTTTTTTTAAAAAAAAAAAATCTTATTTTAGCCAACACAATTGTGACAAGTGTATTATATGGGACCTACCTAATGGATTTCATCCAAAGATGAGTTAATTGGTGGTAATTTCCAATTTTGTGAATTTTTAGTGGTGTTAAAATAAAAACTTTTTTTTTTGTAGTGTTAAAAACCATTTTTGTGGTTTTTTGTGGTGTTAAAAATCAAAATTTCCTTTCCTATAAATAGGGTCCTCGGATCTCCGTTTTCATTCATTCACAATTATCAACTCTCTCTCTCTTCTCTTTTGAGCAATATACATACTTTCTTTCTCTCTCTTTCTAGCTAGCTTTTACAAACACAATACCGCATTCACAAGATCTTGAAACACCTAGCCAAGTTCGAAGTTGCCTTCGCCCTAGACGTGAAAGGTTGATAATTTCTGAGGGTTTGGTACCAAATCTAGTCTAAATTTTATAACTCTTTCTTTCATTTACTAAATTTAATTATTTGATTTATTATTTTCATTAAAGTTTACTAACTCGTATATTTTGTTATTAGAAAGAGGTACGAGGCTTCGAAGTAAGTAATTAGCCTACTCTTTATTTTATTTTAATGTAGAAAGCATGCTTATATTGTTTAATTCCTGGTATCATGTTAGGATCTACTTATTGCTTTCTAGTATCATGTTTGTGGTGCCTTTTATTGTTTAGTGACATGCTAGGATTTGTTATTAATCTTGCTAGTATCATGCCTAGCATCTTGCTATTATTTTTCTTTAGCGTTGATATGATTATGTGTTGATTACTATCATTATTGTTATTATTATGTTGCTTGATATATTTCATTGTTATTGCTTGATCACGCCTTTTATGCATGTTTAAAGGGAATTTGTATTTGTAATCACGCTTAATAAGATAATTAATAATTTGGTTTGGGCTAATATGATTTTAATTCAAGTGATCGCCAATAATAGTTTTATATTTGCATTAATATTCAACCAACATAGATTAAACAGGTTTAGGATTAATATATGTTTGAATGTTAGTCAAAAAGTGCACATAAATACGAGTAGAATAAAGTAGAGGCCTATTTTATAGGGCGGGTCATTTCTTTTGGAGATTGGATTTGCACCCTCATCCCCGAACCCTATTTGGTTCAAGACCTTCTGGAGTTGACGATCTCATGCATCGTTAGGGGTGTAACCTTCACCTCGTGAACGATTTACAAGTTCCTAAAACTTGTTGGCGACTCTTTTGCTCTTGTTTCCTTCCCTTTGGACGCCACCATACTTTAATGTATGATCACAGCGGGGTTCAAGTTTGGGGTAATGCTTGAAATATTCCCCACCAGGATATATATTATTAGATAGAGGATATAAACTATGTTAGAAAATATGTATAGTTTTTTTTTTTCTTTTTTTTTACCGTAAGAAAATATGTATAGTTCATTTAAAAAATATATAATTTGATATAAGATATGTAAAGTTTATTGAAAGATATGAATTATTTGATGGAGGATATGTACAGTTTGTTAGAGGATATGTGCAATTTGTTAAAGGATTATTTTATTTAATAGGGGAATATGTATAATTTATTGAAGGATATAAATTATTTGATGGATGATATATATAATTTGTTGGAGGATATGTATTATTTAATGAGGATACATACAATTTGTGGGATGATATGTGTTATTTGATGAAGGATATGTATGGTTTGTTAGATGATATGTACGTAGTATTTGATGGAGGATATGTACAATCTATTAGAGGACATGTATTACCTGATAGAGGATAGGTACAATTGGTTGATGATATGTGGGCATGATGAATCACATTTATATAGAGTTTATCGGCACATTTATGCTAGTTTTATAGTTGCTTTTTGAGTCTTTTATCGCTTATTAGGTCGTAATTGCATAAGTTATTCATTTTGTGCTCTATTACGTTTCTTTTGTGTTTTCTTAATGTTTCAGGTAGCTTCTATAACTATTTGGACGCTTTCGGAGTGATTTTGGAAGAACTGGACAATGAAAGGATGAAAAGTCGATGAATCGAGGTTGTTCAATGAAGGATATATGTTTGTGGAAGCTTGTTTTTAGATTTATATGCATGAGGAATGAATATAGCATCCACAAGGGTCGTTATGCACTTTACGGAAACGAATTTGAGTTAGTAACGAAGTTAAACGATGTTTTACAAAGTGGAAACTAGACTTGAAGAGCTTTCAATTGATAGGTTACACGCCCCAAGAAGCCTTTTAGAACAGAAGTTATAAGCGTTTGAGTCCAAGCAATGCTGTCAGCCACCCGCGGGATTTTGCTTCGGGTCTGTCCCGCGCCCACTCGAGGCCTGTCGGAGCTACTGCCAGCCCGCGGCCACTGAACTGCGCCCGCAGGTTTTGACGAGCAGCCCACGAGGCATCATTGATGCTCGTCTTTCACTTGTCCCTCGATTTCGTCGATCTTATTCGTGCCACGTCACCTTCTATTGTCCAATAATAATTCAACTTATGTAATCTTTATTTTCTTATTTCTTTTCTTTATTTATTTTTAGATTAGTTTTAGGATAATATGAATACTCAAGGGATAATTATTTTCCCTTATGCCTTTTGATTACTTTTTATTTTACGTTCTTTTTAGTTTTCTCTCTTGAACCCTAGTTTCTCATTATGGCATCTCCATGGATTTTTCCATGGATGATTCTTGGGTTTACTGTTTTAATTCATTGAGGTATTTTATTTCTATTTTCTTGCTTTTAATTATGTTTTATTCCTTAGATCTAGTTTTATTTATTTATTTCATGCTAGAGTAGTTTTATTTCTAGGGTTTGGGAATCCATGTTTATATTATGAATCTTGATTGATATTATTAATATTTTGATTATTGATTTCTCTAATTGATAGTGTTTTATTGTTAATCTTGCAACCTGATCAATTGTATGATTAATTCATGTTAATAAGAGTTTGAATCGAAAGATCTTACTTTTAGAGGCTTACCTACAATTAGCAATTCTGATTATGTTAGCAACCGAACTACATAAGTTGAATTGATGAGAGCGTTAAGACCCGACCGTAGGCTTAGCAATTTCTCTAGACAATTTATTGATTGAATTGTTATTGATTTTGGATAGATTTAGAACTATAAACATGGTGAACCATAACCCTAGGTCTTTTTATTAATTGTTTTATTTCTTTTTTTTAATTTAGACTATTTTTCTATCTGAATTTCGTGACATAGGTTAGTTTCTCCAATTTCTTAGAGGTTAGATTAATACCATCTCCCTGTGGATTCGACCCTACTTACCCTACTACATTGTTAGTTGGTTTTGTTAGGAATTTATTTTTGACAGGTGTACGACAACTTATCAAATTTTGGCGCCGTTGCCGGGGAGACGGCTTAATTTTTTTTAGCTTCTTATTTGGTGAGACTAATCTGTATATATATATATATATTTCTTAATTTTATTGTGTATATACTTACTTTTTGTTTTACTCTTATTGTGTTTTCATGGAGTGGTATGTTTAGAATTGGTATGGGATGAATGATCTTAATCATCAAGGGAAATATGATTATAATTCTAGGTGTTGTAATGCTAATGTTTCTATGTTTGATGGATCATATGATTATCAAAATTCACAAAATATATGCATGAATTCCTATGAAAATTCTTATTACCCTAGTGAGTCTTATATGCATGATTTTAATTCCTCTTACCAACCCCAAGTGGATAATTATACTCAACCCAATTAATCGGAGTGTAGGGAACTTTTCAATATGATGAATGAGTTTATTGTTCATCAGCATGAAGAACTTATGAATTGATCCATGATTGTCAACGTATTTCAAAATCTATTGAATTACTTGCTGTGCAACAATATACTAACCAACAGGTTATACATGATGATAATGATATTGGTTTTGAGGATTGTATTTCAGTGGAGGAAAGCATTAATTTGACTCATGATATTTACTCCCCATCAAGTGAAAGTACAATAGAGGAGAGTAATTTCTCATCTATCTATGATTCCGATGGTGAAATTTTTTGGAATGATGATATAGAGGTAGTGGAGAAGGAAGATCAACCAATTATCATGAAGTCCTTGATTGGAAAACCAATGGTTTTGGATCTTTTGGTAGTCGAAGATTTTGTTGACAAGCTTATTCATGAGGGTGAAGTTGAAGGTAAAAACATTTATGTTAAGCCTAACCCATCTCCCCTTCATATCCGTTTTCCCATAGGCTTGATCTAGTTCCTTCATTCACTATGTCAAATCCACCATACTTTCTCAAAATGTCTCCATTTCATGATACACTTGGTCATGTGGACCTTGATGATTATTCAAAAAGGTCTACATGGCCTAAGGGGCAAGCAGGGGTAAGGTGTATACATTCTTTTTCTTTTTATTTTAACTTTTTTTTTTTCCGATCATTTTTCTTTAATTTTTTCTAACCCCTTGTATTTCAAGAACTATGTGCTTGCAGTCAAGCCATATGTGGTGCTCAATGATATGTTTGCAGGGGCGTATGATAAGTTACTCAAGGCATTGGATTCTTCCGATTGACGAATTAAGTAGGGTCGTGCGGGACCTTAAAAACAGCGCTAATCGGGAGGCAACCCGACTTTCTTTTCATTTTATTTATCTCGTTTTTTTTTGTTATTTCAATAATAATGCTACTGTGTATTATAGTGATGATGTCTTTGCTAGGGAACACACATAGCTAAGTTCCTTAGCTACGTCGACTACCCAATTACAACTACCAATTGTTGTGGAGGTGTCTACACCTTTGACGCTCCCTTCGCTTACCCACCCCTTTGTGATTTGTGTCTCTCCCTTATTTATGCTTTAGTTCCTCTTTGTTCACATTGAGGACAATGTGATGTTTAGCTTGGGGGGGGGGGGGGGGGGATGATTGTCATCATCACTTTGTGCATTTTAGTTGTGTTTAGTTTAGTTCTTTTGCTTTATAGGTGTTGTATGGTTTGTACCATTCATTAGGAGTGGGAGTTTACATACAACGAAAAACAATGTATTGCTTTCTTAGTTTTTTTAGTTGTTTTGATAGTGCATGCTTGTGTCTTTTTTTCATATTTTTGACTTCGAACCGTGTGCGGATTTGGTTTGACTCTCTTGAGCTTCTTTTGATCTTAGTTACGATTCTAAAATTCAGTTGGTTTGTGCTAAACATTGCTAACTGCTTGACATTGTGTGAACCAATTGAATGGTTTGTGGAAGATTGGTTGTCTCATATCAAGTATAGCTAGCCAATTCTCTTGTTAGGTCACCTTACTTTGTGTTTGTGTGATTGATGCAATTTGTTATTTCAATGACTTTGGCTTGAAATTTATTATTAATTTGACTATGATTCACGCATGCCGCATATGATAAAGGCCATGTTCTTTAGGTAGCCTTCAGATGATATTTAGATACATTTGTTCCCATTTTACTCACCCATGTTGTTGCCTTGTCCATTCATTGATATATAGCTACATTACAAGCCACTCTATCCCCATTGGTTACTATTCCCAAGTCTAGCTAGCTTGGGGAGCTTATTGATGTGGTGTCGTTGTTTGTCATTGTCAAGCTTCATTTTATGCGAAACATTTATGGGGAAATGATTATTGAAAAAAAAAATTTGTATTTATAGTTGAGAAGTGTTACTTGAAGATGTGAAAAAGAAAAAAGAAAAAAAAAAGCTTGTTTATATGTAGTTCATTGAAAAAGCTAAAGAATTGAAAAAAAAAGAGGCAAAGAAAAAGGAAAAAGAAAGAAAAAAAATTATTCATGACGATGTATAGTTGATTTCAATCTTGGTTCTATATAATGTTTTGGAGAAAGTTGGTGGTATCAATTGGAGAATGAAGTTTAGATCATTATTTGATCGTGTTTTATTGCTCCCCAAGTTGGTTTTTTCGCTCACATTTTCCTAAATATTACCCTACCCCTTCACCTTTGCCCCATTACAAGCTTTATAAAGTCCTTTTGATCGGCATGTATGTTTTATTATTGAGTGAACGTTATCTCTTGTTATCGTCAAATTACCCTTTGTTGCATCAAATGTTTATATTCTACAAGGTGTGCGGCGAAGACTAGCTTGATTGGGAAATCGTTTGTGGCTAAGTTTGGTTCAATTGTGGATCATGGTGTTGAGTGGTTCTATTTGTATCCGAGCTAAATTTTGGTCTTAATAACTTTGGTTTGATTGTTTGCTCAAGAGTTGGATTGGTCTTATTCTAGTTCCCTAGAAGTCCTATTTGTCATGTTTCTCCGTCTTGAGTCTAATATTGCTTGGGGACAAGCAATGGTTTAGCTTGGGGGAATTTGATGAACCACATTTATATAGAGTTTATCGGCACATTTATGCTAGTTTTATAGTTGCTTTTTGAGTCTTTTATCGCTTATTAGGTCGTAATTGCATGAGTTGTTCATTTTGTGCTCTATTACGCTTCTTTTGTGTTTTCTTAATGTTTCAGGTAGTTTCTACAACTATTTGGACGCTTTCGGAGTGATTTTGGAACAACTGGACAATGAAAGGATGAAAAGTCGATGAATCGAGGTTGTTCAATGAAGGATATATGTTTGTGGAAGCTTGTTTTGAGATTTATATGCGTGAGGAATGAATATAGCATCCACAAGGGTCGTTATGCACTTTACGGAAACGAATTTGAGTTAGTAACGAAGTTAAACGATGTTTTACAAAGTGGAAAAACTGACCTTTGTCCACTCTTTTGATCATAAATTGAGTTTTACAAATCGGATTAATGCGATTCAAATTGCATTCGAAACTAGACTTGAAGAGCTTTCAATTGATAGGTTACACGCCCCAAGAATCCTTCTAGAACAGAAGTTATAAGCGTTTGAATCCAAGCAATGTTGTCAGCCACCCGCGGGATTTTGCTGCGGGTCTGTCCCGCGCCCACTCGAGGCCTGCCGGAGCTACTGCCAGCCCGCGGCCACTGACCTGCGCCCGCATATAAATTTTTTCCTAGACTCTAGGCTAGTCAGCTTTCCCTACACCCCCATGATACTACGTTGTTTTATATTGCACTCTTCTGCCATTTTTGTTTTTTTTTTTGTTTTTTCTTTCTTCATTTTTCATTTTTGTTAACTTTCTATTCAAGCAACTATATAATGATTTTCTTAACCTAATTTCCATTTTATTTCTCTCTTATTTTACTGATTTCATTTTCTCTATCCTGCATTTTTTTATTTTTCCCCCAATTTTTCTCTCTCTTCTTCCATGGAAATTTCTAGCTCAATTGCGTTTGATCGTGACTGTGATTCTAGCTTAATTGCTTTTGATCGTGATTGTGATTGTACGATTATAATGTTTTGATTTCATAGTTTTTGTTCTACTGATTTTAATTTTGATTATAATGCTCTGGTTTTGGTATTGGTTTTTGTTATTAGTAGTTGATTCAAAGTTTTGGTTGTATTATTCTTCTAATTTGATTCTTATTTGTGTAATTGTTTTTATTTTGTAATTTTGATTGTAATCTTATTATTTGATTGTTGCCTTTCCAGTTTTGTGCATCTTATATGAACATTTATAGTTGTTATTATTTTGCCAAATCGTTTATTTTTATCACATTGGTGTATCGTTTAAAAATACTTTTAGTAAAAAAAATGATCACTTGTGTAATAGTAAATGTTCATTTATGTTTAATGTATGTTTCTGTAGTAAACTATAGGTTTATTATAGTTGTATACAAAAATATATGTTGTACATGTAAATTTGAATGATTTTCATTCTTTTAAAGATGCTCATGTAAATTTTAACTAGTGAACATATTTTAATATTTATTCCCTCAAAAAAAATAGTTTAACATTTGTTATTCTGTTTTGTTGTAATAATGTCCAATAATGCAATTATAAATGTTCATTTATATATACACTTGTGTTTATGGAATTATAAGTTGTACATGCAACTTTTAATGATTATCACTGTTTTGTAGTTTCATTAATAATGTTCAGTTATGTAACTATAGATGATCATATATATTTTTACATATGGTAATTTTACTATAATTGATCAAATGCATTATTGTAATTGACCATTATTGCTACTGTATTTGTTCATTTATTACATTTTTAATTATTGCAGTGGGAATAGCGGATGCTGTTATTTTTGAAGAAGCAAGTCACTTTGATTTTCGGAGGAAACAATTTCCTTCGGTAGATGATGCTTATGAAATATATAATGAGTATGATTTTATGAAAGGTTTGGGATCAGAGTTAGGAGGAGTAAGAGGCGAAAGGATGGCTCATTTTTTATGAAAGGATTTATTTGTTCTAATAAGGGGTTATAAAGATAATAAGTGTAGAAATATTAGATCCTATGAGTGACTTGATACAAGAACTGAATGTTTAACTTTTGTACAGTTTTCTATTGATCGTTAAGGTGTGTTTATGAACATATTCTAATATAGTTAGTGAAGGATGGTTCAAAGTCGTAAAAAAATATTAGTATTATATATATACTATTAAAATGTTTGCTTTTGAACGATGTGATTTGTAATAATACTTTGGGAAACAAAAAGTTTATATCCTTCTTATTAAAATCAAATAGAAATTGTATATCACCAAAAATTAAACTATTGAATATTAAATATACAATTCAATTCTACACATATTGATGTTGCTCGAATCCATGCATTCTTGATTTCCTTATTTTTGTCGTCTGATCTTCCTTTTTTTTCCTTGCTAAATATCCACGATTCTTTGTTTAACTAATAGACAAAAACAAGATTTTTTTAGTTAGATTTGAGCAAGAATAAGTGTTGAAATGAACCAATTTTCATATGAATATGAAAATATAACAATTGAAATGATCGATGTGGAAATGAACATATATTAATATATAAATGAACATACATATTTGTAGAATTGATCATCTATTAATATGGAATGAACAACTATTAATACAATAATGAACATATTTGCATAATTGAATATGAAAATGTACATCTATTAATATATAAATGAACATGCATTAATTTAAAAATGCCTATGAAAGATATCAATCGATGAACATGAAATATATACGTAAATAACACTTGAAGCTATCAATATGTGATTTATCATACATCCATCTGAAAAAAAGACATATGTTGAAACTCAAAATTTAATCGAGCATGAAATATTTGAAGAAGATGACCAAAATATAAATATTTATCAAAATTCTAGTAATCGTATATTAATATGTGAAAACCATATACTTTTATGCGATTGAACATCTACCAAAATACAACCGAATATTCATCTAAAATCACTTTCCACTCCAAACTATGAAAAAGAATGAACATTTACATATACAATGACTATGTAGTAATAATTTTCCACTCCAAACTATGAAAAAGAATTAACATTAATACAATGACTATGTTGTGATATATAAATGTAGTAATATATTTATATTAATCATCTATTAACATGTGAATGATTGTATACTAGTATATAAATGAACATTTATTAAAATGGAAATGAACATTTAATAAAAAAGAAACGCTACAAACTAATTCAATTAATGTTTACTTTTCTCCAGATTCTTTGATGTTCTTCTCTGAAACTATTTCCTTCAACTGCCCAAAAAAAAAAAAGAGAGAATACTTCATAGTTCATACCCAAAAATGAAAAGCTACTTGTTCGGATTACTAGTTTTTAAACGAAAATTAGTAAAAATTACTAAAATGCAATAGTTCATAATCTTTTTCTATGTTTTATACTTCGATGATGATCCTGTAGCACAATTGCAACAAAAAAATTACTAAAACTAGGGTTTGTTTATATTCTTTTTTGAACTAAATATGAACAAAATCACTTACTCCTTTGAATTTCGACCTTGATTAGTTGAATTATGTAGTAACTGAACAATTTTTTTTGATAATTTGTCACAAATTTATAGAAATTTTATATTTGAAAATGCAAAAAATAAATGTAGAGAGAGAAAATGTAGAAAATGGGTGAGGAGAGAGAAAGTGAAATGATAATGGTTTTTTTTTATTCTGTATATATGGGGTGGGGGAAAAAGTACGGATATTACTATGTAGTTACTGTAAAAGTGAGTATTTGGGGAAGGGGTGTTAAACGATGAGTTTAGGGAGGGGTGTAGGCTAAGATGCCTAGACTAGAGTCTAGCCATATATAATTAGCGCCCGCAGGTTCTGACGAGCAGCCCATGAGGCATCATTGATGCTCGTCTTTCACTTGTCCCTCGATTCCGTCGATCTTATTCGGCCACGTCACCTTCTATAATCCAATAATAATTCAACTTATGTAATCTTTATTTTCTTATTTCTTTTCTTTAGTTATTTTTAGATTAGTTTTAGGATAATATGAATACTCAAGGGATAATTATTTTCCCTTATGCCTTTTTATGCCTTTTGATTACTTTTTATTTTACGTTATTTTTAGTTTTCTCTCTTGAACCCTAGTTTCTCATGGCATCTCCATGGATTCTTCCCTGGATGATTCTTGGATATACTGTGTTAATTCATTGAGATATTTTATTTCTATTTTCTTGATTTTAATTATGTTTTATTCCTTAGATCTAGTTTTATTTATTTATTTCATGCTAGAGTAGTTTTATTTCTAGGGTTTGGGAATCCATGTTTATATTATGAATCTTGATTGATATTATTAATATTTTGATTATTGATTTCTCTAATTGATAGTGTTTTATTGTTAATCTTGCAACCTGGTCAAATGTATGATTAATTCATGTTAATAAGAGTTTGAATCGAAAGATCTTACTTTTAGAGGCTTACCTACAATTAACAATTATGATTATGTTAGCGACCGAACTACATATGTTGAATTGATAGCGTTAAGACCCGACCGTAGGCTTAGCAATTGCTCTAGACAATTGATTGATTGAATTGTTATTGATTTTTGATAGATTTAGAACTATAAACATGGTGAACCATAACCCTAGGTCTTTTTATTAATTGTTTTATTTCTTTTTTTTTTAATTTAGACTACTTTTCCATCTGAATTTCGTGACATAGGTTAGTTTCTCCAATTTCTTAGAGGTTAGATTAATACCATCTCCCTGTGGATTCGACCATACTTACCCCACTACATTGTTAGTTGGTTTTGTTAGGAATTTATTTTTGACAGTTGTATGACAACTTATCAAATTTTGTGATTTCAATCTTGGTTCTATAAAATGTTTTGGAGAAAGTTGGTGGTATGAATTGGAGAATGAAGTTTAGATCATTATTTGATCGTGTTTTATTGCTCCCCAAGTTGGTTTTTTCGCTCACATTTTCCTAAATATTACCCTACCCCTTCACCTTTGCCCCATTACAAGCTTTATAAAGTCCTTTTGATCGGCATGTATGTTTTATGATTGGGTGAATGTTATCTCTTGTTATCGTCAAATTACCCTTTGTTGCATCAAATGTTTATATTCTACAAGGTGTGCGGCGAAGACTAGCTTGATTGGGAAATCGTTTGTGGCTAAGTTTGGTTTCAATTGTGGATCATGATGTTGAGTGGTTCTATTTGTATCCGAGCTAAATTTTGGCCTTAACATGTGGTATTTTTTTTTTGTTTTACCCGGTTCACCCTTTGGGCTAATCCGGATTTGGGGATCAATTCTGGGTGGTTAGGTTCCAATCCCCTCCCAATTGTTGTTGCGGAGGATCGAACACAGGTCCTCCCTACCAAGTGTAGTTCCAATCACTACCACACCAACATCCAATTGGTTGGACATGTGGTATTTGATAGAGAATATATATAACTTGTTGGAGGATATGTGTTATTTGATAGAGGATACATATAATTTGTTGAAGGTTATATATTATTTGAGTGAGGATATGCACAATTTATATATGATATATTTTTAATAGAGGGTATGTACAATTTGTTGAAGGATATGTATTATTTGATAAAGGATATGCACAGTTTGTTAGAGAATATGTAGTTTCTGATAGAGGATATGTACTATTATTAAAAAATATATTTTATTTGATAGAGGACATGTACAACTTGTTAACAAATATGTATTATTTGATGGATGATATGTACAATTTATTACAGGGTATATATTATTTGACGGAGGATATGTATGTATAGTTTGTTAGATGATATATATTATTTGATAGAGGATATATAAATTTTGTTGGATGATATGTTTTATTTGATGCAAACCAAAAATACAAAGTTAATTAATTAAAAAAATATTTAAAAAAAGAAAATTTTAAAAAATGAAGAAAAACAAAAGGATTTTTTTTAAAGGAGAATTGATATATTTTTTTAATTAATAAAACTAAATAAAAGGTTGCTTGATCCCTTGACAGGGACCTGCCGTTGGGCACATACACTCTCCACCTTGACGAAGGTACGTATGTGTGTGTAGACACCCATTTGTGGCTCCCCAAAACTAAACCCAGTGATGAATACCTTTCGCGTCGAACCATAATCGAATGAAGTGAAAGTGTGAAAAGTCTAGTGTTGCGGTTAGTTTTTATTAAAAATTCTTTCTTTCTATTTTCGAAAACAGCTCTATTTTATGAAAATAGCCAATCCAGTTTAGTTTGGTCCACGACAAGGGTCCAATAATAGTGTAGTTGGATAGGGCTTGCAAAGAGCTTTCCAACGATATATTATAAGCAATGAGGAAGTTATGACCAAAATACTAAACTGGGCCCAGTTTGATATTTACATACGGCCCAATGATCTAGAGGAGGGCCCAATGTTAATTATTATCCTAAAATTACCAGGATTAATTATAGTCTTCTAGAATTCTCTAGAAGGTTCTTTTAAATCCTAATAGAGTTAGAACTAATAATTATATTTTGATAACTTTTATTTGGAATAAACTATTATTTTATTAAAAATAAGACTTCAGCTTTTATACAGACTCCATAAATAAAATTTGGTTATCAATTGGACTCCGCGTGGAAAGCGCGTGAAAACCAGGCTGTCGCCAAACAACAGGCCTGTCGCTACGCGACAAGCTATACTGCCACGTGACACGCGACAGAGCTTGTCGCCAAGCGATAAGTTGGTTTTGCGGCGACAGCTTGGAGTTTTATTCCTTATCAAATTCTACCTATTTCCGGACTATTTTCTTATAAATAGGGTCCTGGACCGCCGTTTTTATTCATCTACAATCAACAATCATCAATTCTTCTCTTTCTCTCTAAGCAATATAGCTTATTCTTTCTCCCTCTTGATTTCTAAACTAGCCCTTTTCAAAACACAATACCGCACTCATCAGTTCTAGACACACCTAGCCAAGTTCGAAGTTGCCTTCGCCCTAGACATCAAAGGTTCATAATTTCTGAGGGTTTGGTCCCAAATCCAGTCTAAACTTTTTAACGCTCCTTTCAATTATTTAATTTAATTCTTTGATTTATTATTTTTTTTTGAAGTTTACTAACTCGTGTATTTTGTTATTAGAAAGGGGTACGAGGCTTCGAAGTAAGTAAATTAGCTAACTCCCTATTTAATATCAATGTAGAAAGCATGCTTAGATTTGATTAATTCCTAGTATCATGTTAGTATGTTATTATTGCTTTCTAGTATCATGTTTAGGGTGCCTTTTATTATTTCTAATAGCATGCGTGTTAGGTTTAAAGCTTTGATCTTTATTGTTAAGTGACATGCTAGGATTTGTTATTAATCTTGTTAGTATCATACCTAGGATCTTGCAATTATAATTAAGCTTTATTATTAACATGATGATGATGATGATGATGACGATGATTATTATTATTATTATTATTATTATTATTATTATTATTATGTTATTGCTTGATTGATATATTTATTGTTATTGCTTGGTCACGCCTTTTATGCATGTTTAAAGGGAATTTGTACATGAAATCACACTTAATAAGATAATTAATAATTTGGTTTAGGCTAATGTGATTTTAATTCAAGTGATCGCCAGTAATAGATTTATTTGTGCATTAATATTCAATCAACATAGATTAAACAGGTTTAGGTTTAATATAATGATTGCATGTTACTCAGAAAGCGCACAGGAATACGAGTAGAATAAAGTAGATGCCTATTTTATAGGGCGGGTCCCTTCTTTTGTAGATTGGATTCGTACCTTCATCCCCGAACCCTATTTGGTTCAAGACCTTATGGAGTTCACGATCTCATGGGTCGGTAAGAGGTGTAACCTTCACCTCGTGAACGGTTTACAAGTTCCTAAAACTTGTTGGCGACTCTTTTTTATCTCTTTTCTTTCCCTTTCGACGCCACCATACTTTAGTGTAAGATCACAGTGGGGTTCAAGCTTGGGTTATGATGCTTGAAATATTCCCTACAGTGTGGCATAGCTTGTTGGGTTCTTCCCTGATAAGTGACTTTTATGTCTCTTTTAGGGTATTTTTATGCTTATTTTCCTGTTTAGTTTCTAATATTTTCCCTATATACTTTATTTCGCTTATTTTCTTATTTTCCTTATTCGTTCTCTATTTTGAGTATTTTTGCATTTTTACTAGATTTTAGTTTATTTTTGTAGTTTTAGTTAATAATTTCCCGCTTCTCTCGTTTTATTTATTTTCTTTTAGTTTCTAGTTTGTTTTATTTTATTTTATTTCATTTTATTTTATTATTTCTTTAGTTTTAGTATTTTATTTCCCGATGGTGTACAATCATCGGCAATATTCTCCGATGGTATATTCATCAGTGTCTGCCAGAATTGGCGATGCGTACTGTCATCAGTTACCGATGGTAACACCATCGGTAATTTATTTACCGATGGCGAAGCCATCGGTAATATTAGATTTTCCGACGAACTGAGTACCAACGGCTTTTTATCGATGGCGGCCATCGGTAAATCATATACCGATGGTTTTACTCATAATTACCGATGGATTGTAGCCATCGGTAATTAGCTGTTTTCTAGTAGTGAAATTTACCTTAGCGACCAATGATGAACAACCCAATGACCACTACTTTAGTGATTATGCATCCACTAAGTATGTTGAGCTCATCAAAGCACACTTAGATTCATGTATGTTCTTTACTTGAATCATATTGACATCATGTAAAGATTCACTAGACATGGCATCAAAATAAATAAATTTTTAAGTATTACTCTCCATGCATACAAAAATCAACTTTACTCTCGCGCCCGATCGAGCGCCCGGTGCCAAGATCAACATTCCATTTTCTTCCTTTATTTCAACAACTACTTCTTTTGTAATTTTATTATGTCCCATATGATGACATATAAATATATGTATTAAATATATTAACAAATACATAAAATATATTAAACAAATAAATAAAATAGCATTGGGTAGAGTGAAACGCTTTATAAAGCTATGTGGTTTAGCTTAACTACAAGAGGTTGTAGCTTCACAATTACTAATAGGTCCTTATGCACAATTATCATGGATGCTATAATGATTTACATGATTCAAATCTTGAACCAAACTCAACCCAACCCAATTAAACTCAATTGAACCCGACTGATAACCTGCTATGTCTCGTCATGCATGAACCTATGTTAAGCAATCTTTCTAGTTTCTACAACTATCTCATGAAAATATTACTTAGACCTACTTGATCACTACATCTAAAAAAATGTATATATAATTTCAGTTAATATAATTTGAGAGTAATAAACCTAATTTCATTCAGTAAAAATAAGATATTTTAAGAAAAAAAAATAATAACAATTTGATAAGAATAATTTCAATTGAGCAAAAAATGAAAAAAAAATATTCAAAAAAGATATGTATTTATGTATATATATATGTATATATATATATATGTATATATGTATGTATATATATGTGTGTGTATATATATATATATATATATATATATATATATATATATATATATATATATATATATATATATATATATACATATATATATACATATATAATAATAATAATAATAATAATAATAATAATAATAATAATAATAATAGTTCCGCAGGTGATGTTCGTCATTATGCTTTTCTTGCCTCTCGGTTACAGTCTGCTGGGTTGCAGACAAAGCTTCTTCGGCATGCTGGCGTTGACGGCCTTGGTCGAGCTTTCGCGGATGCGTTGCTTCTGTTTATTGGAACGGTTAGGTTTGACATTTTGAGTAATCTCAGTGAGGTCGCTGCCCCTAAACTCATGAAGAAATTGGCAGATATATATTTCACAAAGGTTACCGCATCGGTTGAATCCACCTTCTCTTTATCTCCTCGTCAATCAGCATTGTGGAAATCGCAACAGGGAGATCACTCCTCTGCTTGGCTTCGGGCGGTTCCTATTTCAGGGTTGGGTAAGACGATGAACGCAAGAATTTATCGATGTGTATTGTGCTACTACCTAGGTGTTCCTTTATTTTCTGTTTTGACGCCGTGCACTGCTTGTTCAAGGGTTTTCACTAGGGACATTTTCGGTGATGATCACGCGGTATCGTGTGCTGGTATGGTTGGTATTAAACATCGGCATAATGTTGTTCGGGATACTTTTGTGGATGTTTGTTATCGATCTGGGATTTCGGCTAGAAAGGAGGTTGACATTGGGTTGTCTGGAGGAAACCACGGGTCCCTTAGACCTGCAGATGTATTACTGTATTCCTGGGATCTTGGTCGTGATGTCTGTGTTGATTTGACAGGGTCTTCTCCTTTGACACAGTCGGGGCTATCTAACTTTGTCCCTAGATGGGCAGTGGTTGATGCGGCTCAACGGAAGCGGAGCAAGTATGAGGCTTGTTGTCGGTTGATTGGATATGGTTTCATTCCCTTCTCCTTTTCTTCGCTTGGGGAATTAGAGAAGGAGGCTGTTACGTTGCTGAAGCGGGTTCAGAGGTTCTGGACGACGCAAGACATTGGGGCTCGTGCTGCAGCTCATATCTTCACCAGGGTAGGCTTTTCTATAGCTAGAGGAGTGGGGGCCCAGATTGTATCTCGGCTTCCCACTAATTTATTGTAGGTTGTATGATTTTTGTTTTTGAGATGATGATGATGATGATAATAATAATAATAATAATAATAATAATAATAATAATAATAATCTAATCATATAATTATTATAAAACTAAACTTTTAGTCGGGCCACGAGGCAGCGATACTTGGCGTCCCAACTTTTCGCCAACTATCACGCCACATTGGTGATGTATAAAAATTATTTTGACACATATGATTTATTTGTTTAATAAAAAATTGGACAGGATAAAAAAAAAGTTAGTTTAAAAATTCTAGTTTTAATAAAATTTGGATAGAATTTTAGGATAAATAATTGTTAGTGTAGAGTATTATTTTCAATAAAATTTTAATATATGTACAAATAAAATTATGATTTTATTCAAAACACATATTAGATTATAAATCTCAATAACTATCATATAAATTTATTCTTTATATCATAATTTTTTTTTGGAGCGATGGGAGTAGTTAACAATGTACAACATCCATTTATAATACATTTTTTTTGAGGAATATGTAATCTTACTAATCTATTCTAAACGATTGAAATCAAATATTTCACAATCTAATACTTTGTATAATTTTATTATTTGTAGACCTGTCAATTAGGTCAGATCACGGGTCATTATGAGTCAGGTCAATTCAGGTCACAGGTCAAGAAACGTTCACTCTAGCCTAAAAATTTGGGTTCGGATCAACCCAATGAGCTTAGAACGTTTTTTAATTAATTTATTATTGGCTCACTTTTTTTTTTGATTTTTTTAGAAATTTCTAATATTTCATGCTTACTTTGCTATTTTTTAAAACATTTTTTTACTCGAACATTTTCATTGATATAATTATTAGTCATTACTTACCTACTATATTATTTAAATTGTCACAGAAAGCACATCAATTCCTATTGAATTTTGTATCAATTATATATTTGAACATTTGACATATAGATCAAATAAAAGTTTATCTTAAAATTCAATAAGCAATCTGGGCATCGCATAGGGCACAAAACTGGTATATATATATATATATATATATATATATATATATATATATATATATATATATATATATATAGGGGAGGGATCCGGTGAGAATAGGCCCATATGTGAGAAATTGTATTTATATGAGAACTGATCTTAAATTTAGAACATGTGAGTACAAATTTAGAACATAAGAGTAAAAATTTAGAACATATGAGTAATAATTTAGAACATCAGGGTGAGTAATATGTTTAGAACATCTTATTTAAGAATTAGAACAAGTAACTAAATATTTAGTAAATTTGATTTATGAAATATTAAACATGAGTAAAATTTAGATCATCTGATTTAAGATTATGAACATGTGAATAAAAATTTAGAATAAATTGATATAGAATATAGAACATGTGAGTAAAAAATTTAGAATATACGAGTAAAAAATAGAACATACGCTTTAAAATCTGGATCATATAATTAAAAATCTTAGAACACACGTTTTAAAATTTTGAACATACAAGTTAAAATTTTGGAACAAGTTTTTTAAAATTTATAATATCAAACTTAACTAATTTATGATTTAGAATATGTGAGTACTAAATTAGAACATTTGCTTTAATTTAGAACACCTAAGGAAAAGTTTAGAACATTTGTTCTAATAAGGGGTTATAAAGATAATAAGTGTAGAAATATTAGATCCTATGAGTGACTTGATACAAGAACTGAATGTTTAACTTTTGTACAGTTTTCTATTGATCGTTAAGGTGTGTTTATGAACATATTCTAATATAGTTAGTGAAGGATGGTTCAAAGTCGTAAAAAAATATTAGTATTATATATATACTATTAAAATGTTTGCTTTTGAACGATGTGATTTGTAATAATACTTTGGGAAACAAAAAGTTTATATCCTTCTTATTAAAATCAAATAGAAATTGTATATCACCAAAAATTAAACTATTGAATATTAAATATACAATTCAATTCTACACATATTGATGTTGCGCGAATCCATGCATTCTTGATTTCCTTATTTTTGTCGTCTGATCTTCCTTTTTTTTCCTTGCTAAATATCCACGATTCTTTGTTTAACTAATAGACAAAAACAAGATTTTTTTAGTTAGATTTGAGCAAGAATAAGTGTTGAAATGAACCAATTTTCATATGAATATGAAAATATAACAATTGAAATGATCGATGTGGAAATGAACATATATTAATATATAAATGAACATACATATTTGTAGAATTGATCATCTATTAATATGGAATGAACAACTATTAATACAATAATGAACATATTTGCATAATTGAATATGAAAATGTACATCTATTAATATATAAATGAACATGCATTAATTTAAAAATGCCTATGAAAGATATCAATCGATGAACATGAAATATATACGTAAATAACACTTGAAGCTATCAATATGTGATTTATCATACATCCATCTGAAAAAAAGACATATGTTGAAACTCAAAATTTAATCGAGCATGAAATATTTGAAGAAGATGACCAAAATATAAATATTTATCAAAATTCTAGTAATCGTATATTAATATGTGAAAACCATATACTTTTATGCGATTGAACATCTACCAAAATACAACCGAATATTCATCTAAAATCACTTTCCACTCCAAACTATGAAAAAGAATGAACATTTACATATACAATGACTATGTAGTAATAATTTTCCACTCCAAACTATGAAAAAGAATTAACATTAATACAATGACTATGTTGTGATATATAAATGTAGTAATATATTTATATTAATCATCTATTAACATGTGAATGATTGTATACTAGTATATAAATGAACATTTATTAAAATGGAAATGAACATTTAATAAAAAAGAAACGCTACAAACTAATTCAATTAATGCTTACTTTTCTCCAGATTCTTTGATGTTCTTCTCTGAAACTATTTCCTTCAACTGCCCAAAAAAAAAAAAGAGAGAATACTTCATAGTTCATACCCAAAAATGAAAAGCTACTTGTTCGGATTACTAGTTTTTAAACGAAAATTAGTAAAAATTACTAAAATGCAATAGTTCATAATCTTTTTCTATGTTTTATACTTCGATGATGATCCTGTAGCACAATTGCAACAAAAAAATTACTAAAACTAGGGTTTGTTTATATTCTTTTTTGAACTAAATATGAACAAAATCACTTACTCCTTTGAATTTCGACCTTGATTAGTTGAATTATGTAGTAACTGAACAATTTTTTTTGATAATTTGTCACAAATTTATAGAAATTTTATATTTGAAAATGCAAAAAATAAATGTAGAGAGAGAAAATGTAGAAAATGGGTGAGGAGAGAGAAAGTGAAATGATAATGGTTTTTTTTTATTCTGTATATATGGGGTGGGGGAAAAAGTACGGATATTACTATGTAGTTACTGTAAAAGTGAGTATTTGGGGAAGGGGTGTTAAACGATGAGTTTAGGGAGGGGTGTAGGCTAAGATGCCTAGACTAGAGTCTAGCCATATATAATTAGCGCCCGCAGGTTCTGACGAGCAGCCCATGAGGCATCATTGATGCTCGTCTTTCACTTGTCCCTCGATTCCGTCGATCTTATTCGGCCACGTCACCTTCTATAATCCAATAATAATTCAACTTATGTAATCTTTATTTTCTTATTTCTTTTCTTTAGTTATTTTTAGATTAGTTTTAGGATAATATGAATACTCAAGGGATAATTATTTTCCCTTATGCCTTTTTATGCCTTTTGATTACTTTTTATTTTACGTTATTTTTAGTTTTCTCTCTTGAACCCTAGTTTCTCATGGCATCTCCATGGATTCTTCCCTGGATGATTCTTGGATATACTGTGTTAATTCATTGAGATATTTTATTTCTATTTTCTTGATTTTAATTATGTTTTATTCCTTAGATCTAGTTTTATTTATTTATTTCATGCTAGAGTAGTTTTATTTCTAGGGTTTGGGAATCCATGTTTATATTATGAATCTTGATTGATATTATTAATATTTTGATTATTGATTTCTCTAATTGATAGTGTTTTATTGTTAATCTTGCAACCTGGTCAAATGTATGATTAATTCATGTTAATAAGAGTTTGAATCGAAAGATCTTACTTTTAGAGGCTTACCTACAATTAACAATTATGATTATGTTAGCGACCGAACTACATATGTTGAATTGATAGCGTTAAGACCCGACCGTAGGCTTAGCAATTGCTCTAGACAATTGATTGATTGAATTGTTATTGATTTTTGATAGATTTAGAACTATAAACATGGTGAACCATAACCCTAGGTCTTTTTATTAATTGTTTTATTTCTTTTTTTTTAATTTAGACTACTTTTCCATCTGAATTTCGTGACATAGGTTAGTTTCTCCAATTTCTTAGAGGTTAGATTAATACCATCTCCCTGTGGATTCGACCATACTTACCCCACTACATTGTTAGTTGGTTTTGTTAGGAATTTATTTTTGACAGTTGTATGACAACTTATCAAATTTTGTGATTTCAATCTTGGTTCTATAAAATGTTTTGGAGAAAGTTGGTGGTATGAATTGGAGAATGAAGTTTAGATCATTATTTGATCATGTTTTATTGCTCCCCAAGTTGGTTTTTTCGCTCACATTTTCCTAAATATTACCCTACCCCTTCACCTTTGCCCCATTACAAGCTTTATAAAGTCCTTTTGATCGGCATGTATGTTTTATGATTGGGTGAATGTTATCTCTTGTTATCGTCAAATTACCCTTTGTTGCATCAAATGTTTATATTCTACAAGGTGTGCGGCGAAGACTAGCTTGATTGGGAAATCGTTTGTGGCTAAGTTTGGTTTCAATTGTGGATCATGATGTTGAGTGGTTCTATTTGTATCCGAGCTAAATTTTGGCCTTAACATGTGGTATTTTTTTTTTGTTTTACCCGGTTCACCCTTTGGGCTAATCCGGATTTGGGGATCAATTCTGGGTGGTTAGGTTCCAATCCCCTCCCAATTGTTGTTGCGGAGGATCGAACACAGGTCCTCCCTACCAAGTGTAGTTCCAATCACTACCACACCAACATCCAATTGGTTGGACATGTGGTATTTGATAGAGAATATATATAACTTGTTGGAGGATATGTGTTATTTGATAGAGGATACATATAATTTGTTGAAGGTTATATATTATTTGAGTGAGGATATGCACAATTTATATATGATATATTTTTAATAGAGGGTATGTACAATTTGTTGAAGGATATGTATTATTTGATAAAGGATATGCACAGTTTGTTAGAGAATATGTAGTTTCTGATAGAGGATATGTACTATTATTAAAAAATATATTTTATTTGATAGAGGACATGTACAACTTGTTAACAAATATGTATTATTTGATGGATGATATGTACAATTTATTACAGGGTATATATTATTTGACGGAGGATATGTATGTATAGTTTGTTAGATGATATATATTATTTGATAGAGGATATATAAATTTTGTTGGATGATATGTTTTATTTGATGCAAACCAAAAATACAAAGTTAATTAATTAAAAAAATATTTAAAAAAAGAAAATTTTAAAAAATGAAGAAAAACAAAAGGATTTTTTTTAAAGGAGAATTGATATATTTTTTTAATTAATAAAAATAAATAAAAGGTTGCTTGATCCCTTGACAGGGACCTGCCGTTGGGCACATACACTCTCCACCTTGACGAAGGTACGTATGTGTGTGTAGACACCCATTTGTGTCTCCCCAAAACCAAACCCAGTGATGAATACCTTTCGCGTCGAACCATAATCGAATGAAGTGAAAGTGTGAAAAGTCTAGTGTTGCGGTTAGTTTTTATTAAAAATTCTTTCTTTCTATTTTCGAAAACAGCTCTATTTTATGAAAATAGCCAATCCAGTTTAGTTTGGTCCACGACAAGGGTCCAATAATAGTGTAGTTGGATAGGGCTTGCAAAGAGCTTTCCAACGATATATTATAAGCAATGAGGAAGTTATGGCCAAAATACTAAACTGGGCCCGGTTTGATATTTACATACGGCCCAATGATCTAGAGGAGGGCCCAATGTTAATTATTATCCTAAAATTACCAGGATTAATTATAGTCTTCTAGAATTCTCTAGAAGGTTCTTTTAAATCCTAATAGAGTTAGAACTAATAATTATATTTTGATAACTTTTATTTGGAATAAACTATTATTTTATTAAAAATAAGACTTCAGCTTTTATACAGACTCCATAAATCAAATTTGGTTATCAATTGGACTCCGCGTGGAAAGCGCGTGAAAACCAGGCTGTCGCCAAACAACAGGCCTGTCGCTACGCGACAAGCTATACTGCCACGTGACACGCGACAGAGCTTGTCGCCAAGCGATAAGTTGGTTTTGCGGCGACAGCTTGGAGTTTTATTCCTTATCAAATTCTACCTATTTCCGGACTATTTTCTTATAAATAGGGTCCTGGACCGCCGTTTTTATTCATCTACAATCAACAATCATCAATTCTTCTCTTTCTCTCTAAGCAATATAGCTTATTCTTTCTCCCTCTTGATTTCTAAACTAGCCCTTTTCAAAACACAATACCGCACTCATCAGTTCTAGACACACCTAGCCAAGTTCGAAGTTGCCTTCGCCCTAGACATCAAAGGTTCATAATTTCTGAGGGTTTGGTCCCAAATCCAGTCTAAACTTTTTAACGCTCCTTTCAATTATTTAATTTAATTCTTTGATTTATTATTTTTTTTGAAGTTTACTAACTCGTGTATTTTGTTATTAGAAAGGGGTACGAGGCTTCGAAGTAAGTAAATTAGCTAACTCCCTATTTAATATCAATGTAGAAAGCATGCTTAGATTTGATTAATTCCTAGTATCATGTTAGTATGTTATTATTGCTTTCTAGTATCATGTTTAGGGTGCCTTTTATTATTTCTAATAGCATGCGTGTTAGGTTTAAAGCTTTGATCTTTATTGTTAAGTGACATGCTAGGATTTGTTATTAATCTTGTTAGTATCATACCTAGGATCTTGCAATTATAATTAAGCTTTATTATTAACATGATGATGATGATGATGATGACGATGATTATTATTATTATTATTATTATTATTATTATTATTATTATTATTATTATTATTATGTTATTGCTTGATTGATATATTTATTGTTATTGCTTGGTCACGCCTTTTATGCATGTTTAAAGGGAATTTGTACATGAAATCACACTTAATAAGATAATTAATAATTTGGTTTAGGCTAATGTGATTTTAATTCAAGTGATCGCCAGTAATAGATTTATTTGTGCATTAATATTCAATCAACATAGATTAAACAGGTTTAGGTTTAATATAATGATTGCATGTTACTCAGAAAGCGCACAGGAATACGAGTAGAATAAAGTAGATGCCTATTTTATAGGGCGGGTCCCTTCTTTTGTAGATTGGATTCGTACCTTCATCCCCGAACCCTATTTGGTTCAAGACCTTATGGAGTTCACGATCTCATGGATCGGTAAGGGGTGTAACCTTCACCTCGTGAACGGTTTACAAGTTCCTAAAACTTGTTGGCGACTCTTTTTTATCTCTTTTCTTTCCCTTTCGACGCCACCATACTTTAGTGTAAGATCACAGTGGGGTTCAAGCTTGGGTTATGATGCTTGAAATATTCCCTACAGTGTGGCATAGCTTGTTGGGTTCTTCCCTGATAAGTGACTTTTATGTCTCTTTTAGGGTATTTTTATGCTTATTTTCCTGTTTAGTTTCTAATATTTTCCCTATATACTTTATTTCGCTTATTTTCTTATTTTCCTTATTCGTTCTCTATTTTGAGTATTTTTGCATTTTTACTAGATTTTAGTTTATTTTTGTAGTTTTAGTTAATAATTTCCCGCTTCTCTCGTTTTATTTATTTTCTTTTAGTTTCTAGTTTGTTTTATTTTATTTTATTTCATTTTATTTTATTATTTCTTTAGTTTTAGTATTTTATTTCCCGATGGTGTACAATCATCGGCAATATTCTCCGATGGTATATTCATCAGTGTCTGCCAGAATTGGCGATGCGTACTGTCATCAGTTACCGATGGTAACACCATCGGTAATTTATTTACCGATGGCGAAGCCATCGGTAATATTAGATTTTCCGACGAACTGAGTACCAACGGCTTTTTATCGATGGCGGCCATCGGTAAATCATATACCGATGGTTTTACTCATAATTACCGATGGATTGTAGCCATCGGTAATTAGCTGTTTTCTAGTAGTGAAATTTACCTTAGCGACCAATGATGAACAACCCAATGACCACTACTTTAGTGATTATGCATCCACTAAGTATGTTGAGCTCATCAAAGCACACTTAGATTCATGTATGTTCTTTACTTGAATCATATTGACATCATGTAAAGATTCACTAGACATGGCATCAAAATAAATAAATTTTTAAGTATTACTCTCCATGCATACAAAAATCAACTTTACTCTCGCGCCCGATCGAGCGCCCGGTGCCAAGATCAACATTCCATTTTCTTCCTTTATTTCAACAACTACTTCTTTTGTAATTTTATTATGTCCCATATGATGACATATAAATATATGTATTAAATATATTAACAAATACATAAAATATATTAAACAAATAAATAAAATAGCATTGGGTAGAGTGAAACGCTTTATAAAGCTATGTGGTTTAGCTTAACTACAAGAGGTTGTAGCTTCACAATTACTAATAGGTCCTTATGCACAATTATCATGGATGCTATAATGATTTACATGATTCAAATCTTGAACCAAACTCAACCCAACCCAATTAAACTCAATTGAACCCGACTGATAACCTGCTATGTCTCGTCATGCATGAACCTATGTTAAGCAATCTTTCTAGTTTCTACAACTATCTCATGAAAATATTACTTAGACCTACTTGATCACTACATCTAAAAAAATGTATATATAATTTCAGTTAATATAATTTGAGAGTAATAAACCTAATTGCATTCAGTAAAAATAAGATATTTTAAGAAAAAAAAATAATAACAATTTGATAAGAATAATTTCAATTGAGCAAAAAATGAAAAAAAAATATTGAAAAAAGATATGTATTTATGTATATATATATGTGTATATATATATATGTGTATATATATATATATATATATATATATATATATATATATATATATCTATATATATATATATATATATATATATACATATATAATAATAATAATAATAATAATAATAATAATAATAGTTCCGCAGGTGATGTTCGTCATTATGCTTTTCTTGCCTCTCGGTTACAATCTGCTGGGTTGCAGACAAAGCTTCTTCGGCATGCTGGCGTTGACGGCCTTGGTCGAGCTTTCGCGGATGCGTTGCTTCTGTTTATTGGAACGGTTAGGTTTGACATTTTGAGTAATCTCAGTGAGGTCGCTGCCCCTAAACTCATGAAGAAATTGGCAGATATATATTTCACAAAGGTTACCGCATCGGTTGAATCCACCTTCTCTTTATCTCCTCGTCAATCAGCATTGTGGAAATCGCAACAGGGAGATCACTCCTCTGCTTGGCTTCGGGCGGTTCCTATTTCAGGGTTGGGTAAGACGATGAACGCAAGAATTTATCGATGTGTATTGTGCTACTACCTAGGTGTTCCTTTATTTTCTGTTTTGACGCCGTGCACTGCTTGTTCAAGGGTTTTCACTAGGGACATTTTCGGTGATGATCACGCGGTATCGTGTGCTGGTATGGTTGGTATTAAACATCGGCATAATGTTGTTCGGGATACTTTTGTGGATGTTTGTTATCGATCTGGGATTTCGGCTAGAAAGGAGGTTGACATTGGGTTGTCTGGAGGAAACCACGGGTCCCTTAGACCTGCAGATGTATTACTGTATTCCTGGGATCTTGGTCGTGATGTCTGTGTTGATTTGACAGGGTCTTCTCCTTTGACACAGTCGGGGCTATCTAACTTTGTCCCTAGATGGGAAGTGGTTGATGCGGCTCAACGGAAGCGGAGCAAGTATGAGGCTTGTTGTCGGTTGATTGGATATGGTTTCATTCCCTTCTCCTTTTCTTCGCTTGGGGAATTAGAGAAGGAGGTTGTTACGTTGCTGAAACGGGTTCAGAGGTTCTCGACGACGCAAGACATTGGGGCTCGTGCTGCAGCTCATATCTTCACCAGGGTAGGCTTTTCTATAGCTAGAGGAGTGGGGGCCCAGATTGTATCTCGGCTTCCCACTAATTTATTGTAGGTTGTATGATTTTTGTTTTTGAGATGATGATGATGATAATAATAATAATAATAATAATAATAATAATAATAATAATCTAATCATATAATTATTATAAAACTAAACTTTTAGTCGGGCCACGAGGCAGCGATACTTGGCGTCCCAACTTTTCGCCAACTATCACGCCACATTGGTGATGTATAAAAATTATTTTGACACATATGATTTATTTGTTTAATAAAAAATTGGACAGGATAAAAAAAAAGTTAGTTTAAAAATTCTAGTTTTAATAAAATTTGGATAGAATTTTAGGATAAATAATTGTTAGTGTAGAGTATTATTTTCAATAAAATTTTAATATATGTACAAATAAAATTATGATTTTATTCAAAACACATATTAGATTATAAATCTCAATAACTATCATATAAATTTATTCTTTATATCATAATTTTTTTTGGAGCGATGGGAGTAGTTAACAATGTACAACATCCATTTATAATACATTTTTTTTGAGGAATATGTAATCTTACTAATCTATTCTAAACGATTGAAATCAAATATTTCACAATCTAATACTTTGTATAATTTTATTATTTGTAGACCTGTCAATTAGGTCAGATCACGGGTCATTATGAGTCAGGTCAATTCAGGTCACAGGTCAAGAAACGTTCACTCTAGCCTAAAAATTTGGGTTCGGATCAACCCAATGAGCTTAGAACGTTTTTTAATTAATTTATTATTGGCTCACTTTTTTTTTTGATTTTTTTAGAAATTTCTAATATTTCATGCTTACTTTGCTATTTTTTAAAATATTTTTTTACTCGAACATTTTCATTGATATAATTATTAGTCATTACTTACCTACTATATTATTTAAATTGTCACAGAAAGCACATCAATTCCTATTGAATTTTGTATCAATTATATATTTGAACATTTGACATATAGATCAAATAAAAGTTTATCTTAAAATTCAATAAGCAATCTGGGCATCGCATAGGGCACAAAACTGGTATATATATATATATATATATATATATATATATATATATATATATATATATATATATATATATATATATATAGGGGAGGGATCCGGTGAGAATAGGCCCATATGTGAGAAATTGTATTTATATGAGAACTGATCTTAAATTTAGAACATGTGAGTACAAATTTAGAACATAAGAGTAAAAATTTAGAACATATGAGTAATAATTTAGAACATCAGGGTGAGTAATATGTTTAGAACATCTTATTTAAGAATTAGAACAAGTAACTAAATATTTAGTAAATTTGATTTATGAAATATTAAACATGAGTAAAATTTAGATCATCTGATTTAAGATTATGAACATGTGAATAAAAATTTAGAATAAATTGATATAGAATATAGAACATGTGAGTAAAAAATTTAGAATATACGAGTAAAAAATAGAACATACGCTTTAAAATCTGGATCATATAATTAAAAATCTTAGAACACACGTTTTAAAATTTTGAACATACAAGTTAAAATTTTGGAACAAGTTTTTTAAAATTTATAATATCAAACTTAACTAATTTATGATTTAGAATATGTGAGTACTAAATTAGAACATTTGCTTTAATTTAGAACACCTAAGGAAAAGTTTAGAACATTTGTTCTAATAAGGGGTTATAAAGATAATAAGTGTAGAAATATTAGATCCTATGAGTGACTTGATACAAGAACTGAATGTTTAACTTTTGTACAGTTTTCTATTGATCGTTAAGGTGTGTTTATGAACATATTCTAATATAGTTAGTGAAGGATGGTTCAAAGTCGTAAAAAAATATTAGTATTATATATATACTATTAAAATGTTTGCTTTTGAACGATGTGATTTGTAATAATACTTTGGGAAACAAAAAGTTTATATCCTTCTTATTAAAATCAAATAGAAATTGTATATCACCAAAAATTAAACTATTGAATATTAAATATACAATTCAATTCTACACATATTGATGTTGCGCGAATCCATGCATTCTTGATTTCCTTATTTTTGTCGTCTGATCTTCCTTTTTTTTCCTTGCTAAATATCCACGATTCTTTGTTTAACTAATAGACAAAAACAAGATTTTTTTAGTTAGATTTGAGCAAGAATAAGTGTTGAAATGAACCAATTTTCATATGAATATGAAAATATAACAATTGAAATGATCGATGTGGAAATGAACATATATTAATATATAAATGAACATACATATTTGTAGAATTGATCATCTATTAATATGGAATGAACAACTATTAATACAATAATGAACATATTTGCATAATTGAATATGAAAATGTACATCTATTAATATATAAATGAACATGCATTAATTTAAAAATGCCTATGAAAGATATCAATCGATGAACATGAAATATATACGTAAATAACACTTGAAGCTATCAATATGTGATTTATCATACATCCATCTGAAAAAAAGACATATGTTGAAACTCAAAATTTAATCGAGCATGAAATATTTGAAGAAGATGACCAAAATATAAATATTTATCAAAATTCTAGTAATCGTATATTAATATGTGAAAACCATATACTTTTATGCGATTGAACATCTACCAAAATACAACCGAATATTCATCTAAAATCACTTTCCACTCCAAACTATGAAAAAGAATGAACATTTACATATACAATGACTATGTAGTAATAATTTTCCACTCCAAACTATGAAAAAGAATTAACATTAATACAATGACTATGTTGTGATATATAAATGTAGTAATATATTTATATTAATCATCTATTAACATGTGAATGATTGTATACTAGTATATAAATGAACATTTATTAAAATGGAAATGAACATTTAATAAAAAAGAAACGCTACAAACTAATTCAATTAATGCTTACTTTTCTCCAGATTCTTTGATGTTCTTCTCTGAAACTATTTCCTTCAACTGCCCAAAAAAAAAAAAGAGAGAATACTTCATAGTTCATACCCAAAAATGAAAAGCTACTTGTTCGGATTACTAGTTTTTAAACGAAAATTAGTAAAAATTACTAAAATGCAATAGTTCATAATCTTTTTCTATGTTTTATACTTCGATGATGATCCTGTAGCACAATTGCAACAAAAAAATTACTAAAACTAGGGTTTGTTTATATTCTTTTTTGAACTAAATATGAACAAAATCACTTACTCCTTTGAATTTCGACCTTGATTAGTTGAATTATGTAGTAACTGAACAATTTTTTTTGATAATTTGTCACAAATTTATAGAAATTTTATATTTGAAAATGCAAAAAATAAATGTAGAGAGAGAAAATGTAGAAAATGGGTGAGGAGAGAGAAAGTGAAATGATAATGGTTTTTTTTTATTCTGTATATATGGGGTGGGGGAAAAAGTACGGATATTACTATGTAGTTACTGTAAAAGTGAGTATTTGGGGAAGGGGTGTTAAACGATGAGTTTAGGGAGGGGTGTAGGCTAAGATGCCTAGACTAGAGTCTAGCCATATATAATTAGCGCCCGCAGGTTCTGACGAGCAGCCCATGAGGCATCATTGATGCTCGTCTTTCACTTGTCCCTCGATTCCGTCGATCTTATTCGGCCACGTCACCTTCTATAATCCAATAATAATTCAACTTATGTAATCTTTATTTTCTTATTTCTTTTCTTTAGTTATTTTTAGATTAGTTTTAGGATAATATGAATACTCAAGGGATAATTATTTTCCCTTATGCCTTTTTATGCCTTTTGATTACTTTTTATTTTACGTTATTTTTAGTTTTCTCTCTTGAACCCTAGTTTCTCATGGCATCTCCATGGATTCTTCCCTGGATGATTCTTGGATATACTGTGTTAATTCATTGAGATATTTTATTTCTATTTTCTTGATTTTAATTATGTTTTATTCCTTAGATCTAGTTTTATTTATTTATTTCATGCTAGAGTAGTTTTATTTCTAGGGTTTGGGAATCCATGTTTATATTATGAATCTTGATTGATATTATTAATATTTTGATTATTGATTTCTCTAATTGATAGTGTTTTATTGTTAATCTTGCAACCTGGTCAAATGTATGATTAATTCATGTTAATAAGAGTTTGAATCGAAAGATCTTACTTTTAGAGGCTTACCTACAATTAACAATTATGATTATGTTAGCGACCGAACTACATATGTTGAATTGATAGCGTTAAGACCCGACCGTAGGCTTAGCAATTGCTCTAGACAATTGATTGATTGAATTGTTATTGATTTTTGATAGATTTAGAACTATAAACATGGTGAACCATAACCCTAGGTCTTTTTATTAATTGTTTTATTTCTTTTTTTTTAATTTAGACTACTTTTCCATCTGAATTTCGTGACATAGGTTAGTTTCTCCAATTTCTTAGAGGTTAGATTAATACCATCTCCCTGTGGATTCGACCATACTTACCCCACTACATTGTTAGTTGGTTTTGTTAGGAATTTATTTTTGACAGTTGTATGACAACTTATCAAATTTTGTGATTTCAATCTTGGTTCTATAAAATGTTTTGGAGAAAGTTGGTGGTATGAATTGGAGAATGAAGTTTAGATCATTATTTGATCATGTTTTATTGCTCCCCAAGTTGGTTTTTTCGCTCACATTTTCCTAAATATTACCCTACCCCTTCACCTTTGCCCCATTACAAGCTTTATAAAGTCCTTTTGATCGGCATGTATGTTTTATGATTGGGTGAATGTTATCTCTTGTTATCGTCAAATTACCCTTTGTTGCATCAAATGTTTATATTCTACAAGGTGTGCGGCGAAGACTAGCTTGATTGGGAAATCGTTTGTGGCTAAGTTTGGTTTCAATTGTGGATCATGATGTTGAGTGGTTCTATTTGTATCCGAGCTAAATTTTGGCCTTAACATGTGGTATTTTTTTTTTGTTTTACCCGGTTCACCCTTTGGGCTAATCCGGATTTGGGGATCAATTCTGGGTGGTTAGGTTCCAATCCCCTCCCAATTGTTGTTGCGGAGGATCGAACACAGGTCCTCCCTACCAAGTGTAGTTCCAATCACTACCACACCAACATCCAATTGGTTGGACATGTGGTATTTGATAGAGAATATATATAACTTGTTGGAGGATATGTGTTATTTGATAGAGGATACATATAATTTGTTGAAGGTTATATATTATTTGAGTGAGGATATGCACAATTTATATATGATATATTTTTAATAGAGGGTATGTACAATTTGTTGAAGGATATGTATTATTTGATAAAGGATATGCACAGTTTGTTAGAGAATATGTAGTTTCTGATAGAGGATATGTACTATTATTAAAAGATATATTTTATTTGATAGAGGACATGTACAACTTGTTAACAAATATGTATTATTTGATGGATGATATGTACAATTTATTACAGGGTATATATTATTTGATGGAGGATATGTATGTATAGTTTGTTAGATGATATATATTATTTGATAGAGGATATATAAATTTTGTTGGATGATATGTTTTATTTGATGCAAACCAAAAATACAAATTAATTAATTAAAAAAATATTTAAAAAAAGAAAATTTTAAAAAATGAAGAAAAACAAAAGGATTTTTTTTAAAGGAGAATTGATATATTTTTTTAATTAATAAAAATAAATAAAAGGTTGCTTGATCCCTTGACAGGGACCTGCCGTTGGGCACATACACTCTCCACCTTGACGAAGGTACGTATGTGTGTGTAGACACCCATTTGTGTCTCCCCAAAACCAAACCCAGTGATGAATACCTTTCGCGTCGAACCATAATCGAATGAAGTGAAAGTGTGAAAAGTCTAGTGTTGCGGTTAGTTTTTATTAAAAATTCTTTCTTTCTATTTTCGAAAACAGCTCTATTTTATGAAAATAGCCAATCCAGTTTAGTTTGGTCCACGACAAGGGTCCAATAATAGTGTAGTTGGATAGGGCTTGCAAAGAGCTTTCCAACGATATATTATAAGCAATGAGGAAGTTATGACCAAAATACTAAACTGGGCCCAGTTTGATATTTACATACAGCCCAATGATCTAGAGGAGGGCCCAATGTTAATTATTATCCTAAAATTACCAGGATTAATTATAGTCTTCTAGAATTCTCTAGAAGGTTCTTTTAAATCCTAATAGAGTTAGAACTAATAATTATATTTTGATAACTTTTATTTGGAATAAACTATTATTTTATTAAAAATAAGACTTCAGCTTTTATACAGACTCCATAAATCAAATTTGGTTATCAATTGGACTCCGCGTGGAAAGCGCGTGAAAACCAGGCTGTCGCCAAACAACAGGCCTGTCGCTACGCGACAAGCTATACTGCCACGTGACACGCGACAGAGCTTGTCGCCAAGCGATAAGTTGGTTTTGCGGCGACAGCTTGGAGTTTTATTCCTTATCAAATTCTACCTATTTCCGGACTATTTTCTTATAAATAGGGTCCTGGACCGCCGTTTTTATTCATCTACAATCAACAATCATCAATTCTTCTCTTTCTCTCTAAGCAATATAGCTTATTCTTTCTCCCTCTTGATTTCTAAACTAGCCCTTTTCAAAACACAATACCGCACTCATCAGTTCTAGACACACCTAGCCAAGTTCGAAGTTGCCTTCGCCCTAGACATCAAAGGTTCATAATTTCTGAGGGTTTGGTCCCAAATCCAGTCTAAACTTTTTAACGCTCCTTTCAATTATTTAATTTAATTCTTTGATTTATTATTTTTTTTGAAGTTTACTAACTCGTGTATTTTGTTATTAGAAAGGGGTACGAGGCTTCGAAGTAAGTAAATTAGCTAACTCCCTATTTAATATCAATGTAGAAAGCATGCTTAGATTTGATTAATTCCTAGTATCATGTTAGTATGTTATTATTGCTTTCTAGTATCATGTTTAGGGTGCCTTTTATTATTTCTAATAGCATGCGTGTTAGGTTTAAAGCTTTGATCTTTATTGTTAAGTGACATGCTAGGATTTGTTATTAATCTTGTTAGTATCATACCTAGGATCTTGCAATTATAATTAAGCTTTATTATTAACATGATGATGATGATGATGATGATGATGATGATGATGACGATGATTATTATTATTATTATTATTATTATTATTATTATTATTATTATTATTATTATTATGTTATTGCTTGATTGATATATTTATTGTTATTGCTTGGTCACGCCTTTTATGCATGTTTAAAGGGAATTTGTACATGAAATCACACTTAATAAGATAATTAATAATTTGGTTTAGGCTAATGTGATTTTAATTCAAGTGATCGCCAGTAATAGATTTATTTGTGCATTAATATTCAATCAACATAGATTAAACAGGTTTAGGTTTAATATAATGATTGCATGTTACTCAGAAAGCGCACAGGAATACGAGTAGAATAAAGTAGATGCCTATTTTATAGGGCGGGTCCCTTCTTTTGTAGATTGGATTCGTACCTTCATCCCCGAACCCTATTTGGTTCAAGACCTTATGGAGTTCACGATCTCATGGATCGGTAAGGGGTGTAACCTTCACCTCGTGAACGGTTTACAAGTTCCTAAAACTTGTTGGCGACTCTTTTTTATCTCTTTTCTTTCCCTTTCGACGCCACCATACTTTAGTGTAAGATCACAGTGGGGTTCAAGCTTGGGTTATGATGCTTGAAATATTCCCTACAGTGTGGCATAGCTTGTTGGGTTCTTCCCTGATAAGTGACTTTTATGTCTCTTTTAGGGTATTTTTATGCTTATTTTCCTGTTTAGTTTCTAATATTTTCCCTATATACTTTATTTCGCTTATTTTCTTATTTTCCTTATTCGTTCTCTATTTTGAGTATTTTTGCATTTTTACTAGATTTTAGTTTATTTTTGTAGTTTTAGTTAATAATTTCCCGCTTCTCTCGTTTTATTTATTTTCTTTTAGTTTCTAGTTTGTTTTATTTTATTTTATTTCATTTTATTTTATTATTTCTTTAGTTTTAGTATTTTATTTCCCGATGGTGTACAATCATCGGCAATATTCTCCGATGGTATATTCATCAGTGTCTGCCAGAATTGGCGATGCGTACTGTCATCAGTTACCGATGGTAACACCATCGGTAATTTATTTACCGATGGCGAAGCCATCGGTAATATTAGATTTTCCGACGAACTGAGTACCAACGGCTTTTTATCGATGGCGGCCATCGGTAAATCATATACCGATGGTTTTACTCATAATTACCGATGGATTGTAGCCATCGGTAATTAGCTCTTTTCTAGTAGTGAAATTTACCTTAGCGACCAATGATGAACAACCCAATGACCACTACTTTAGTGATTATGCATCCACTAAGTATGTTGAGCTCATCAAAGCACACTTAGATTCATGTATGTTCTTTACTTGAATCATATTGACATCATGTAAAGATTCACTAGACATGGCATCAAAATAAATAATTTTTAAGTATTACTCTCCATGCATACAAAAATCAACTTTACTCTCGCGCCCGATCGAGCGCCCGGTGCCAAGATCAACATTCCATTTTCTTCCTTTATTTCAACAACTACTTCTTTTGTAATTTTATTATGTCCCATATGATGACATATAAATATATGTATTAAATATATTAACAAATACATAAAATATATTAAACAAATAAATAAAATAGCATTGGGTAGAGTGAAACGCTTTATAAAGCTATGTGGTTTAGCTTAACTACAAGAGGTTGTAGCTTCACAATTACTAATAGGTCCTTATGCACAATTATCATGGATGCTATAATGATTTACATGATTCAAATCTTGAACCAAACTCAACCCAACCCAATTAAACTCAATTGAACCCGACTGATAACCTGCTATGTCTCGTCATGCATGAACCTATGTTAAGCAATCTTTCTAGTTTCTACAACTATCTCATGAAAATATTACTTAGACCTACTTGATCACTACATCTAAAAAAATGTATATATAATTTCAGTTAATATAATTTGAGAGTAATAAACCTAATTTCATTCAGTAAAAATACGATATTTTAAGAAAAAAAAATAATAACAATTTGATAAGAATAATTTCAATTGAGCAAAAAATGAAAAAAAAAATATTCAAAAAAGATATGTATTTATGTATATATATATGTATATATATATATATATATATATGTATATATGTATGTATATATATGTGTGTGTATATATATGTGTGTGTATATATATATATATATATATATATATATATATATATATATATATATATATATATACATATATATATACATATATAATAATAATAATAATAATAATAATAATAATAATAGTTCCGCAGGTGATGTTCGTCATTATGCTTTTCTTGCCTCTCGGTTACAGTCTGCTGGGTTGCAGACAAAGCTTCTTCGGCATGCTGGCGTTGACGGCCTTGGTCGAGCTTTCGCGGATGTGTTGCTTCTGTTTATTGGAACGGTTAGGTTTGACATTTTGAGTAATCTCAGTGAGGTCGCTGCCCCTAAACTCATGAAGAAATTGGCAGATATATATTTCACAAAGGTTACTGCATCGGTTGAATCCACCTTCTCTTTATCTCCTCGTCAATCAGCATTGTGGAAATCGCAACAGGGAGATCACTCCTCTGCTTGGTTTCGGGCGGTTCCTATTTCAGGGTTGGGTAAGACGATGAACGCAAGAATTTATCGATGTGTATTGTGCTACTACCTAGGTGTTCCTTTATTTTCTGTTTTGACGCCGTGCACTGCTTGTTCAAGGGTTTTCACTAGGGACATTTTCGGTGATGATCACGCGGTATCGTGTGCTGGTATGGTTGGTATTAAACATCGGCATAATGTTGTTCGGGATACTTTTGTGGATGTTTGTTATCGATCTTGGATTTCGGCTAGAAAGGAGGTTGACATTGGGTTGTCTGGAGGAAACCACGGGTCCCTTAGACCTGCAGATGTATTACTGTATTCCTGGGATCTTGGTCGTGATGTCTGTGTTGATTTGACAGGGTCTTCTCCTTTGACACAGTCGGGGCTATCTAACTTTGTCCCTAGATGGGCAGTGGTTGATGCGGCTCAACGGAAGCGGAGCAAGTATGAGGCTTGTTGTCGGTTGATTGGATATGGTTTCATTCCCTTCTCCTTTTCTTCGCTTGGGGAATTAGAGAAGGAGGCTGTTACGTTGCTGAAGCGGGTTCAGAGGTTCTCGACGACGCAAGACATTGGGGCTCGTGCTGCAGCTCATATCTTCACCAGGGTAGGCTTTTCTATAGCTAAAGGAGTGGGGGCCCAGATTGTATCTCGGCTTCCCACTAATTTATTGTAGGTTGTATGATTTTTGTTTTTGAGATGATGATGATGATGATAATAATAATAATAATAATAATAATAATAATAATAATAATAATAATAATAATAATAATAATAATAATAATAATAATCTAATCATATAACTATTATAAAACTAAACTTTTAGTCGGGCCACGAGGCAGCGATACTTGGCGTCCCAACTTTTCGCCAACTATCACGCCACATTGGTGATGTATAAAAATTATTTTGACACATATGATTTATTTGTTTAATAAAAAATTGGACAGGATAAAAAAAAAGTTAGTTTAAAAATTCTAGTTTTAATAAAATTTGGATAGAATTTTAGGATAAATAATTGTTAGTGTAGAGTATTATTTTCAATAAAATTTTAATATATGTACAAATAAAATTATGATTTTATTCAAAACACATATTAGATTATAAATCTCAATAACTATCATATAAATTTATTCTTTATATCATAATTTTTTTTTGGAGCGATGGGAGTAGTTAACAATGTACAACATCCATTTATAATACATTTTTTTCGAGGAATATGTAATCTTACTAATCTATTCTAAACGATTGAAATCAAATATTTCACAATCTAATACTTTGTATAATTTTATTATTTGTAGACCTGTCAATTAGGTCAGATCACGGGTCATTATGAGTCAGGTCAATTCAGGTCACAGGTCAAGAAACGTTCACTCTAGCCTAAAAATTTGGGTTCGGATCAACCCAATGAGCTTAGAACGTTTTTTAATTAATTTATTATTGGCTCACTTTTTTTTTTGATTTTTTTAGAAATTTCTAATATTTCATGCTTACTTTGCTATTTTTTAAAATATTTTTTTACTCGAACATTTTCATTGATATAATTATTAGTCATTACTTACCTACTATATTATTTAAATTGTCACAGAAAGCACATCAATTCCTATTGAATTTTGTATCAATTATATATTTGAACATTTGACATATAGATCAAATAAAAGTTTATCTTAAAATTCAATAAGCAATCTGGGCATCGCATAGGGCACAAAACTGGTATATATATATATATATATATATATATATATATAGGGGAGGGATCCGGTGAGAATAGGCCCATATGTGAGAAATTGTATTTATATGAGAACTGATCTTAAATTTAGAACATGTGAGTACAAATTTAGAACATAAGAGTAAAAATTTAGAACATATGAGTAATAATTTAGAACATCAGGGTGAGTAATATGTTTAGAACATCTTATTTAAGAATTAGAACAAGTAACTAAATATTTAGTAAATTTGATTTATGAAATATTAAACATGAGTAAAATTTAGATCATCTGATTTAAGATTATGAACATGTGAATAAAAATTTAGAATAAATTGATATAGAATATAGAACATGTGAGTAAAAAATTTAGAATATACGAGTAAAAAATAGAACATACGCTTTAAAATCTGGATCATATAATTAAAAATCTTAGAACACACGTTTTAAAATTTTGAACATACAAGTTAAAATTTTGGAACAAGTTTTTTAAAATTTATAATATCAAACTTAACTAATTTATGATTTAGAATATGTGAGTACTAAATTAGAACATTTGCTTTAATTTAGAACACCTAAGGAAAAGTTTAGAACATTTGTTCTAATAAGGGGTTATAAAGATAATAAGTGTAGAAATATTAGATCCTATGAGTGACTTGATACAAGAACTGAATGTTTAACTTTTGTACAGTTTTCTATTGATCGTTAAGGTGTGTTTATGAACATATTCTAATATAGTTAGTGAAGGATGGTTCAAAGTCGTAAAAAAATATTAGTATTATATATATACTATTAAAATGTTTGCTTTTGAACGATGTGATTTGTAATAATACTTTGGGAAACAAAAAGTTTATATCCTTCTTATTAAAATCAAATAGAAATTGTATATCACCAAAAATTAAACTATTGAATATTAAATATACAATTCAATTCTACACATATTGATGTTGCGCGAATCCATGCATTCTTGATTTCCTTATTTTTGTCGTCTGATCTTCCTTTTTTTTCCTTGCTAAATATCCACGATTCTTTGTTTAACTAATAGACAAAAACAAGATTTTTTTAGTTAGATTTGAGCAAGAATAAGTGTTGAAATGAACCAATTTTCATATGAATATGAAAATATAACAATTGAAATGATCGATGTGGAAATGAACATATATTAATATATAAATGAACATACATATTTGTAGAATTGATCATCTATTAATATGGAATGAACAACTATTAATACAATAATGAACATATTTGCATAATTGAATATGAAAATGTACATCTATTAATATATAAATGAACATGCATTAATTTAAAAATGCCTATGAAAGATATCAATCGATGAACATGAAATATATACGTAAATAACACTTGAAGCTATCAATATGTGATTTATCATACATCCATCTGAAAAAAAGACATATGTTGAAACTCAAAATTTAATCGAGCATGAAATATTTGAAGAAGATGACCAAAATATAAATATTTATCAAAATTCTAGTAATCGTATATTAATATGTGAAAACCATATACTTTTATGCGATTGAACATCTACCAAAATACAACCGAATATTCATCTAAAATCACTTTCCACTCCAAACTATGAAAAAGAATGAACATTTACATATACAATGACTATGTAGTAATAATTTTCCACTCCAAACTATGAAAAAGAATTAACATTAATACAATGACTATGTTGTGATATATAAATGTAGTAATATATTTATATTAATCATCTATTAACATGTGAATGATTGTATACTAGTATATAAATGAACATTTATTAAAATGGAAATGAACATTTAATAAAAAAGAAACGCTACAAACTAATTCAATTAATGCTTACTTTTCTCCAGATTCTTTGATGTTCTTCTCTGAAACTATTTCCTTCAACTGCCCAAAAAAAAAAAAGAGAGAATACTTCATAGTTCATACCCAAAAATGAAAAGCTACTTGTTCGGATTACTAGTTTTTAAACGAAAATTAGTAAAAATTACTAAAATGCAATAGTTCATAATCTTTTTCTATGTTTTATACTTCGATGATGATCCTGTAGCACAATTGCAACAAAAAAATTACTAAAACTAGGGTTTGTTTATATTCTTTTTTGAACTAAATATGAACAAAATCACTTACTCCTTTGAATTTCGACCTTGATTAGTTGAATTATGTAGTAACTGAACAATTTTTTTTGATAATTTGTCACAAATTTATAGAAATTTTATATTTGAAAATGCAAAAAATAAATGTAGAGAGAGAAAATGTAGAAAATGGGTGAGGAGAGAGAAAGTGAAATGATAATGGTTTTTTTTTATTCTGTATATATGGGGTGGGGGAAAAAGTACGGATATTACTATGTAGTTACTGTAAAAGTGAGTATTTGGGGAAGGGGTGTTAAACGATGAGTTTAGGGAGGGGTGTAGGCTAAGATGCCTAGACTAGAGTCTAGCCATATATAATTAGCGCCCGCAGGTTCTGACGAGCAGCCCATGAGGCATCATTGATGCTCGTCTTTCACTTGTCCCTCGATTCCGTCGATCTTATTCGGCCACGTCACCTTCTATAATCCAATAATAATTCAACTTATGTAATCTTTATTTTCTTATTTCTTTTCTTTAGTTATTTTTAGATTAGTTTTAGGATAATATGAATACTCAAGGGATAATTATTTTCCCTTATGCCTTTTTATGCCTTTTGATTACTTTTTATTTTACGTTATTTTTAGTTTTCTCTCTTGAACCCTAGTTTCTCATGGCATCTCCATGGATTCTTCCCTGGATGATTCTTGGATATACTGTGTTAATTCATTGAGATATTTTATTTCTATTTTCTTGATTTTAATTATGTTTTATTCCTTAGATCTAGTTTTATTTATTTATTTCATGCTAGAGTAGTTTTATTTCTAGGGTTTGGGAATCCATGTTTATATTATGAATCTTGATTGATATTATTAATATTTTGATTATTGATTTCTCTAATTGATAGTGTTTTATTGTTAATCTTGCAACCTGGTCAAATGTATGATTAATTCATGTTAATAAGAGTTTGAATCGAAAGATCTTACTTTTAGAGGCTTACCTACAATTAACAATTATGATTATGTTAGCGACCGAACTACATATGTTGAATTGATAGCGTTAAGACCCGACCGTAGGCTTAGCAATTGCTCTAGACAATTGATTGATTGAATTGTTATTGATTTTTGATAGATTTAGAACTATAAACATGGTGAACCATAACCCTAGGTCTTTTTATTAATTGTTTTATTTCTTTTTTTTTAATTTAGACTACTTTTCCATCTGAATTTCGTGACATAGGTTAGTTTCTTCAATTTCTTAGAGGTTAGATTAATACCATCTCCCTGTGGATTCGACCATACTTACCCCACTACATTGTTAGTTGGTTTTGTTAGGAATTTATTTTTGACAGTTGTATGACAACTTATCAAATTTTGTGATTTCAATCTTGGTTCTATAAAATGTTTTGGAGAAAGTTGGTGGTATGAATTGGAGAATGAAGTTTAGATCATTATTTGATCGTGTTTTATTGCTCCCCAAGTTGGTTTTTTCGCTCACATTTTCCTATATATTACCCTACCCCTTCACCTTTGCCCCATTACAAGCTTTATAAAGTCCTTTTGATCGGCATGTATGTTTTATGATTGGGTGAATGTTATCTCTTGTTATCGTCAAATTACCCTTTGTTGCATCAAATGTTTATATTCTACAAGGTGTGCGGCGAAGACTAGCTTGATTGGGAAATCGTTTGTGGCTAAGTTTGGTTTCAATTGTGGATCATGATGTTGAGTGGTTCTATTTGTATCCGAGCTAAATTTTGGCCTTAACATGTGGTATTTTTTTTTTGTTTTACCCGGTTCACCCTTTGGGCTAATCCGGATTTGGGGATCAATTCTGGGTGGTTAGGTTCCAATCCCCTCCCAATTGTTGTTGCGGAGGATCGAACACAGGTCCTCCCTACCAAGTGTAGTTCCAATCACTACCACACCAACATCCAATTGGTTGGACATGTGGTATTTGATAGAGAATATATATAACTTGTTGGAGGATATGTGTTATTTGATAGAGGATACATATAATTTGTTGAAGGTTATATATTATTTGAGTGAGGATATGCACAATTTATATATGATATATTTTTAATAGAGGGTATGTACAATTTGTTGAAGGATATGTATTATTTGATAAAGGATATGCACAGTTTGTTAGAGAATATGTAGTTTCTGATAGAGGATATGTACTATTATTAAAAGATATATTTTATTTGATAGAGGACATGTACAACTTGTTAACAAATATGTATTATTTGATGGATGATATGTACAATTTATTACAGGGTATATATTATTTGATGGAGGATATGTATGTATAGTTTGTTAGATGATATATATTATTTGATAGAGGATATATAAATTTTGTTGGATGATATGTTTTATTTAATGCAAACCAAAAATACAAAGTTAATTAATTAAAAAAATATTTAAAAAAAGAAAATTTTAAAAAATGAAGAAAAACAAAAGGATTTTTTTTAAAGGAGAATTGATATATTTTTTTAATTAATAAAAATAAATAAAAGGTTGCTTGATCCCTTGACAGGGACCTGCCGTTGGGCACATACACTCTCCACCTTGACGAAGGTACGTATGTGTGTGTAGACACCCATTTGTGTCTCCCCAAAACCAAACCCAGTGATGAATACCTTTCGCGTCGAACCATAATCGAATGAAGTGAAAGTGTGAAAAGTCTAGTGTTGCGGTTAGTTTTTATTAAAAATTCTTTCTTTCTATTTTCGAAAACAGCTCTATTTTATGAAAATAGCCAATCCAGTTTAGTTTGGTCCACGACAAGGGTCCAATAATAGTGTAGTTGGATAGGGCTTGCAAAGAGCTTTCCAACGATATATTATAAGCAATGAGGAAGTTATGGCCAAAATACTAAACTGGGCCCAGTTTGATATTTACATACGGCCCAATGATCTAGAGGAGGGCCCAATGTTAATTATTATCCTAAAATTACCAGGATTAATTATAGTCTTCTAGAATTCTCTAGAAGGTTCTTTTAAATCCTAATAGAGTTAGAACTAATAATTATATTTTGATAACTTTTATTTGGAATAAACTATTATTTTATTAAAAATAAGACTTCAGCTTTTATACAGACTCCATAAATCAAATTTGGTTATCAATTGGACTCCGCGTGGAAAGCGCGTGAAAACCAGGCTGTCGCCAAACAACAGGCCTGTCGCTACGCGACAAGCTATACTGCCACGTGACACGCGACAGAGCTTGTCGCCAAGCGATAAGTTGGTTTTGCGGCGACAGCTTGGAGTTTTATTCCTTATCAAATTCTACCTATTTCCGGACTATTTTCTTATAAATAGGGTCCTGGACCGCCGTTTTTATTCATCTACAATCAACAATCATCAATTCTTCTCTTTCTCTCTAAGCAATATAGCTTATTCTTTCTCCCTCTTGATTTCTAAACTAGCCCTTTTCAAAACACAATACCGCACTCATCAGTTCTAGACACACCTAGCCAAGTTCGAAGTTGCCTTCGCCCTAGACATCAAAGGTTCATAATTTCTGAGGGTTTGGTCCCAAATCCAGTCTAAACTTTTTAACGCTCCTTTCAATTATTTAATTTAATTCTTTGATTTATTATTTTTTTTGAAGTTTACTAACTCGTGTATTTTGTTATTAGAAAGGGGTACGAGGCTTCGAAGTAAGTAAATTAGCTAACTCCCTATTTAATATCAATGTAGAAAGCATGCTTAGATTTGATTAATTCCTAGTATCATGTTAGTATGTTATTATTGCTTTCTAGTATCATGTTTAGGGTGCCTTTTATTATTTCTAATAGCATGTGTGTTAGGTTTAAAGCTTTGATCTTTATTGTTAAGTGACATGCTAGGATTTGTTATTAATCTTGTTAGTATCATACCTAGGATCTTGCAATTATAATTAAGCTTTATTATTAACATGATGATGATGATGATGATGATGATGATGATGATGACGATGATTATTATTATTATTATTATTATTATTATTATTATTATTATTATTATTATTATTATGTTATTGCTTGATTGATATATTTATTGTTATTGCTTGGTCACGCCTTTTATGCATGTTTAAAGGGAATTTGTACATGAAATCACACTTAATAAGATAATTAATAATTTGGTTTAGGCTAATGTGATTTTAATTCAAGTGATCGCCAGTAATAGATTTATTTGTGCATTAATATTCAATCAACATAGATTAAACAGGTTTAGGTTTAATATAATGATTGCATGTTACTCAGAAAGCGCACAGGAATACGAGTAGAATAAAGTAGATGCCTATTTTATAGGGCGGGTCCCTTCTTTTGTAGATTGGATTCGTACCTTCATCCCCGAACCCTATTTGGTTCAAGACCTTATGGAGTTCACGATCTCATGGATCGGTAAGGGGTGTAACCTTCACCTCGTGAACGGTTTACAAGTTCCTAAAACTTGTTGGCGACTCTTTTTTATCTCTTTTCTTTCCCTTTCGACGCCACCATACTTTAGTGTAAGATCACAGTGGGGTTCAAGCTTGGGTTATGATGCTTGAAATATTCCCTACAGTGTGGCATAGCTTGTTGGGTTCTTCCCTGATAAGTGACTTTTATGTCTCTTTTAGGGTATTTTTATGCTTATTTTCCTGTTTAGTTTCTAATATTTTCCCTATATACTTTATTTCGCTTATTTTCTTATTTTCCTTATTCGTTCTCTATTTTGAGTATTTTTGCATTTTTACTAGATTTTAGTTTATTTTTGTAGTTTTAGTTAATAATTTCCCGCTTCTCTCGTTTTATTTATTTTCTTTTAGTTTCTAGTTTGTTTTATTTTATTTTATTTCATTTTATTTTATTATTTCTTTAGTTTTAGTATTTTATTTCCCGATGGTGTACAATCATCGGCAATATTCTCCGATGGTATATTCATCAGTGTCTGCCAGAATTGGCGATGCGTACTGTCATCAGTTACCGATGGTAACACCATCGGTAATTTATTTACCGATGGCGAAGCCATCGGTAATATTAGATTTTCCGACGAACTGAGTACCAACGGCTTTTTATCGATGGCGGCCATCGGTAAATCATATACCGATGGTTTTACTCATAATTACCGATGGATTGTAGCCATCGGTAATTAGCTGTTTTCTAGTAGTGAAATTTACCTTAGCGACCAATGATGAACAACCCAATGACCACTACTTTAGTGATTATGCATCCACTAAGTATGTTGAGCTCATCAAAGCACACTTAGATTCATGTATGTTCTTTACTTGAATCATATTGACATCATGTAAAGATTCACTAGACATGGCATCAAAATAAATAAATTTTTAAGTATTACTCTCCATGCATACAAAAATCAAATTTACTCTCGCGCCCGATCGAGCGCCCGGTGCCAAGATCAACATTCCATTTTCTTCCTTTATTTCAACAACTACTTCTTTTGTAATTTTATTATGTCCCATATGATGACATATAAATATATGTATTAAATATATTAACAAATACATAAAATATATTAAACAAATAAATAAAATAGCATTGGGTAGAGTGAAACGCTTTATAAAGCTATGTGGTTTAGCTTAACTACAAGAGGTTGTAGCTTCACAATTACTAATAGGTCCTTATGCACAATTATCATGGATGCTATAATGATTTACATGATTCAAATCTTGAACCAAACTCAACCCAACCCAATTAAACTCAATTGAACCCGACTGATAACCTGCTATGTCTCGTCATGCATGAACCTATGTTAAGCAATCTTTCTAGTTTCTACAACTATCTCATGAAAATATTACTTAGACCTACTTGATCACTACATCTAAAAAAATGTATATATAATTTCAGTTAATATAATTTGAGAGTAATAAACCTAATTTCATTCAGTAAAAATAAGATATTTTAAGAAAAAAAAATAATAACAATTTGATAAGAATAATTTCAATTGAGCAAAAAATGAAAAAAAAAATATTCAAAAAAGATATGTATTTATGTATATATATATATATATATATATATATATATATATATATATATATATATATATATATATATATATATATATATATATATATATATATATATATATATATATATATATACATATATATATACATATATAATAATAATAATAATAATAATAATAATAATAATAGTTCCGCAGGTGATGTTCGTCATTATGCTTTTCTTGCCTCTCGGTTATAGTCTGCTGGGTTGCAGACAAAGCTTCTTCGGCATGCTGGCGTTGACGGCCTTGGTCGAGCTTTCGCGGATGCGTTGCTTCTGTTTATTGGAACGGTTAGGTTTGACATTTTGAGTAATCTCAGTGAGGTCGCTGCCCCTAAACTCATGAAGAAATTGGCAGATATATATTTCACAAAGGTTACCGCATCGGTTGAATCCACCTTCTCTTTATCTCCTCGTCAATCAGCATTGTGGAAATCGCAACAGGGAGATCACTCCTCTGCTTGGCTTCGGGCGGTTCCTATTTCAGGGTTGGGTAAGACGATGAACGCAAGAATTTATCGATGTGTATTGTGCTACTACCTAGGTGTTCCTTTATTTTCTGTTTTGACGTCGTGCACTGCTTGTTCAAGGGTTTTCACTAGGGACATTTTCGGTTGATGATCACGCGGTATCGTGTGCTGGTATGGTTGGTATTAAACATCGGCATAATGTTGTTCGGGATACTTTTGTGGATGTTTGTTATCGATCTGGGATTTCGGCTAGAAAGGAGGTTGACATTGGGTTGTCTGGAGGAAACCACGGGTCCCTTAGACCTGCAGATGTATTACTGTATTCCTGGGATCTTGGTCGTGATGTCTGTGTTGATTTGACAGGGTCTTCTCCTTTGACACAGTCGGGGCTATCTAACTTTGTCCCTAGATGGGCAGTGGTTGATGCGGCTCAACGGAAGCGGAGCAAGTATGAGGCTTGTTGTCGGTTGATTGGATATGGTTTCATTCTCTTCTCCTTTTCTTCGCTTGGGGAATTAGAGAAGGAGGCTGTTACGTTGCTGAAGCGGGTTCAGAGGTTCTCGACGACGCAAGACATTGGGGCTCGTGCTGCAGCTCATATCTTCACCAGGGTAGGCTTTTCTATAGCTAGAGGAGTGGGGGCCCAGATTGTATCTCGGCTTCCCACTAATTTATTATAGGTTGTATGATTTTTGTTTTTGAGATGATGATGATGATGATAATAATAATAATAATAATAATAATAATAATAATAATAATAATAATCTAATCATATAACTATTATAAAACTAAACTTTTAGCCGGGCCACGAGGCAGCGATACTTGGCGTCCCAACTTTTCGCCAACTATCACGCCACATTGGTGATGTATAAAAATTATTTTGACACATATGATTTATTTGTTTAATAAAAAATTGGACAGGATAAAAAAAAAGTTAGTTTAAAAATTCTAGTTTTAATAAAATTTGGATAGAATTTTAGGATAAATAATTGTTAGTGTAGAGTATTATTTTCAATAAAATTTTAATATATGTACAAATAAAATTATGATTTTATTCAAAACACATATTAGATTATAAATCTCAATAACTATCATATAAATTTATTCTTTATATCATAATTTTTTTTTGGAGCGATGGGAGTAGTTAACAATGTACAACATCCATTTATAATACATTTTTTTTGAGGAATATGTAATCTTACTAATCTATTCTAAACGATTGAAATCAAATATTTCACAATCTAATACTTTGTATAATTTTATTATTTGTAGACCTGTCAATTAGGTCAGATCACGGGTCATTATGAGTCAGGTCAATTCAGGTCACAGGTCAAGAAACGTTCACTCTAGCCTAAAAATTTGGGTTCGGATCAACCCAATGAGCGTAGAACGTTTTTTAATTAATTTATTATTGGCTCACTTTTTTTTTTTTTTTTTAGAAATTTCTGATATTTCATGCTTATTTTGCTATTTTTTAAAATATTTTTTTACTCGAACATTTTCATTGATATAATTATTAGTCATTACTTACCTACTATATTATTTAAATTGTCACAGAAAGCACATCAATTCCTATTGAATTTTGTATCAATTATATATTTGAACATTTGACATATAGATCAAATAAAAGTTTATCTTAAAATTCAATAAGCAATCTGGGCATCGCATAGGGCACAAAACTGGTATATATATATATATATATATATATATATATATATATATATATATATATATATATATATGGGGGAGGGATCCGGTGAGAATAGGCCCATATGTGAGAAATTGTATTTATATGAGAACTGATCTTAAATTTAGAACATGTGAGTACAAATTTAGAACATAAGAGTAAAAATTTAGAACATATGAGTAATAATTTAGAACATCAGGGTGAGTAATATGTTTAGAACATCTTATTTAAGAATTAGAACAAGTAACTAAATATTTAGTAAATTTGATTTATGAAATATTAAACATGAGTAAAATTTAGATCATCTGATTTAAGATTATGAACATGTGAATAAAAATTTAGAATAAATTGATATAGAATATAGAACATGTGAGTAAAAAATTTAGAATATACGAGTAAAAAATAGAACATACGCTTTAAAATCTGGATCATATAATTAAAAATCTTAGAACACATGTTTTAAAATTTTGAACATACAAGTTAAAATTTTGGAACAAGTTTTTTAAAATTCATAACATCAAACTTAACTAATTTATGATTTAGAATATGTGAGTACTAAATTAGAACATTTGCTTTAATTTAGAACACCTAAGGAAAAGTTTAGAACATCACATTTAAAATTTAGAACATAAGAGTTAAAATTTAGAACACAAAGAGTGTTCTCACATAAGAAAAATTCTCACATAAGATAAATTCTCACGAGAGCCTCCCCCTATATATATATATATGTATATATATATATATATGTATATATATGTGTATATATGTATATATATATATATATATGTATATATATGTGTATATATGTATATATATATATATGTATATATATGTGTATATATATATATATATATATATATATATTATTTTTTTCCCCAAGTTTTTAGAGAGTCACTTAGGATCTTATTTTTTTAGTGCGCCACGTAGGATTATAAATTTTAGTAGTAGTCAATTAAATAAGAGATACATTCTTTTCTAATTAAATAATTCAAATGCCACGTAAGTAAAATTGGCGAATGAGATTTTTATATTTAAATTAATTAAATATAAAATATTATTCTTTGATATTAGAAATTTTATCTAAATATATAACCAATTTTAGCACATAAATTAAAAAAAATAATTATTTTTGAAAATTCAAACAAACCGTGGATTGCACGGGCTTCATCTAATTTTAGTTTAATACATAGTAAAAATAATGTAAATTCAATAAATATAATTTCAATTCAAAAAAAATAAGATGAATTGAGTAGGACCTTACTCGGTAAAATCAAACCCTAAAAAAAAGACAGAGAGAATCATCTACCGAAAACTTCCCTTTTACATCATCAATGGCGATAATTCCACAAGATTAAGTAAAATTCAGCAGCAATTTGTTGATTACATCCCAACAATATTTACCCTTCTTTTCATGGGTTGGTAATAGATCGAGGTGGTTATTGGGTAGGGTAGCCCAATGATAATAGGGCCAGAGCCAAGCCTAAAGGGTTTTTATTGGATAGGGCCTTTAATAGATAAGGCCCTTATTGGACAGGGTCAATATAGGGCCAAAATGTTTTTCCAATTTAATTGTTAAAGAAAATATATAATGTAAAAATAATTACATAGATAAATTTATATTTATATATACTTAATAATGACTTTGTCCAATATTTTTTTTAATTGATATTTTGTAGGCCCGCCCATTATCGACCCATTATCGACCCTATAAAATGTGACCCTCTTTGACCCGACCTGCAATCGCCCGCACCCGACCCGCCCAATAACCAGGTCTAAGTTGGTAAGTAGCTAAATTCTCCCTATTTCTTTCTTAATTTTTTGATTAAATTGTTCACTATATATCTTTTCCTATATAACTGTATTTTTGGCTTGCTGTTTATTGCTTAATTCTCTATTAATAATTGTAGTGTATAGTATAATTACTTTAATATACCCAGAACTCAAATTACCGGAGCCTAATTTGTATAGAGTAAATACAAGTTGATATCAGATATCAACAAAACTTGTTAATATCAAGGCTAATTTTGTAAATTTAGCTACCACACCAAGGATAATTTTGTAATTTTAGCAACCACACCCCCTTCTCTCCCCTTTATCACCACCGTGCAACCTCTACTACCACCCACGGCACCACCTTTACCTTCACGAATTGACCCCAACCGACCACCACATGACCGCCGCACCAACATTTGACCGCCGCAACACCACTAGCTACCACCTTTAGCTTCACTAGCCTTTACATTCACGAATCGACCACCACAAGCCACTGCACCAACATTCGACCACCGCAACACCACTAGTACGAGCAAATCTCTTTCCCTAAAGGGTTTGTATGTCCCCAATTTTCATAAATTGCTACTAAGGTGTCGTTTTTTGGCCGGCCGGCCGCTTTAGATCCGCGAATGTCGTTGACCTTGGGCATGGGAATGGAGGAGAGAGAAGGAAATAGTGGCCATGGGAATGGAGGAGAGAGAAAGCAAATTTGGTCATGTGAGGGGAGGAGAGAGAAAAATTGGTGATATTAACAAATTTTTGTTGATATCGGTTATCAACTGGGTCTGGCTCATTTGTATATTGTTCAGGTTTATTAATTGTGTATTGATCCTCTTTTTCTGAAATTGAATTGGAATTTTCTGTATTTGGGATATTGTAAAGTATAAATTATTCTTCTCTTTTTTTTTTTTTTTTTGTTTTTTTAAAATTACAAGAATTTAATTTTCTTGTTCATTGAATGCCTGTTAATCCATTTCCTCCTCAAAAAAAAAAAAAAAAAAAAAAAAAAAAAAAAAAAAAAGAAAGACTGCCTGTTAATCCAACTATGGTGTTGTTTAGTTGTATGCCTGTTAATTTTCCATTCCATGGTTCATTATTTTGTTTTGCTACTGTATTTCGTTTAGTCATGACTTTATACCACTTTCCAGTATTAGTTTATATGTGTCCTTGAGTCCAAGGCATAGTGGTATGTCAATTTCCATTTTAATGATTTGTTTTTTGAATAGTGAACGAAGATGGAAAACACTAGGAATTTTGATCTCAGCTAATACTTGTATTGAATATTCTTTGGCATATTTGACAGATGAGAAGCCTACTACATACAACATACTACGTATAAATATCGCAGAAATACTTGCGTGGACCTGGTCCACAATAATATTATTGTGGACCCGAAATTTATACACACTCAGCTGACATTATAATGAAAATAATGACCCTTATTTTTAACATAGTAACCTTATTTTTAACATAGTAACCTTATTTTTAACATAGTAACCTTTATTAAAAGTTGTATAACGTTTAATACTATTGTGAACAGTGGCGGATCCAGGATTCCGGACTAGGGGTAGCACTAAACGCATACTAGAAAAATTAAAGGGACGAAACAACCAATATACGCCTATGAACTTGAAACTCAAACTAAATTTAAGATGGTAATAACACATCAAGTTAAAGTTTTTGGATAATGTAATTCTAAAATGTTACCATCAAATTTTAACTATCTATACATTTTGCTATGATTTATTATTGCGGATAAAATTATGCATGTACATCATACTAGCTATCAAAATATATATTTCGTATTACAATCAAATAAAATTAGTCGATTTATCAGATATTATTAATTTTCTTCACGAATGAATTATTTATATATATTGCATACTATTATTGTTGAACAAAATTTTATGGAAGTTATTTTTATGTAATGTATTTAAAAATAAATGTCAAGAAAGTGAAAAGTAATTTGGAAAAGAATCAAAATTTTGCTAGAAGTCCATTTTATCTTATCCATTTGTATTTAAAAAATAAATGTCAAGAAAGTGAAAAGTAATTTGAAAAAGAATCAAAATTTTGCTACAAGTCCATTTTATTTTATCTATTTAATTATAAATGTCAAGAAAGAGGAAAATTATTGTCAAAAGAAAAAAAGAATAAAGTGTATGGGGAGAGGATCGAACCTCAGACCAAGAAAGAGGAAAATTATTGTCTCAAAAAAAAAGGAATAAAGTGTACATTTTGCTATGATTTATTATTGCGGATAAAATTATGCATGTACATCATACTAGCTATCAAAATATATATTTCGTATTACAATCAAATAAAATTAGTCGATTTATCAGATATTATTAATTTTCTTCACGAATGAATTATTTATATATATTGCATACTATTATTGTTGAACAAAATTTTATGGAAGTTATTTTTATGTAATGTATTTAAAAATAAATGTCAAGAAAGTGAAAAGTAATTTGGAAAAGAATCAAAATTTTGCTAGAAGTCCATTTTATCTTATCCATTTGTATTTAAAAAATAAATGTCAAGAAAGTGAAAAGTAATTTGAAAAAGAATCAAAATTTTGCTACAAGTCCATTTTATTTTATCTATTTAATTATAAATGTCAAGAAAGAGGAAAATTATTGTCAAAAGAAAAAAAGAATAAAGTGTATGGGGAGAGGATCGAACCTCAGACCAAGAAAGAGGAAAATTATTGTCTCAAAAAAAAAGGAATAAAGTGTACATTTTGCTATGATTTATTATTGCGGATAAAATTATGCATGTACATCATACTAGCTATCAAAATATATATTTCGTATTACAATCAAATAAAATTAGTCGATTTATCAGATATTATTAATTTTCTTCACGAATGAATTATTTATATATATTGCATACTATTATTGTTGAACAAAATTTTATGGAAGTTATTTTTATGTAATGTATTTAAAAATAAATGTCAAGAAAGTGAAAAGTAATTTGGAAAAGAATCAAAATTTTGCTAGAAGTCCATTTTATCTTATCCATTTGTATTTAAAAAATAAATGTCAAGAAAGTGAAAAGTAATTTGAAAAAGAATCAAAATTTTGCTACAAGTCCATTTTATTTTATCTATTTAATTATAAATGTCAAGAAAGAGGAAAATTATTGTCAAAAGAAAAAAAGAATAAAGTGTATGGGGAGAGGATCGAACCTCAGACCAAGAAAGAGGAAAATTATTGTCTCAAAAAAAAAGGAATAAAGTGTACATTTTGCTATGATTTATTATTGCGGATAAAATTATGCATGTACATCATACTAGCTATCAAAATATATATTTCGTATTACAATCAAATAAAATTAGTCGATTTATCAGATATTATTAATTTTCTTCACGAATGAATTATTTATATATATTGCATACTATTATTGTTGAACAAAATTTTATGGAAGTTATTTTTATGTAATGTATTTAAAAATAAATGTCAAGAAAGTGAAAAGTAATTTGGAAAAGAATCAAAATTTTGCTAGAAGTCCATTTTATCTTATCCATTTGTATTTAAAAAATAAATGTCAAGAAAGTGAAAAGTAATTTGAAAAAGAATCAAAATTTTGCTACAAGTCCATTTTATTTTATCTATTTAATTATAAATGTCAAGAAAGAGGAAAATTATTGTCAAAAGAAAAAAAGAATAAAGTGTATGGGGAGAGGATCGAACCTCAGACCAAGAAAGAGGAAAATTATTGTCTCAAAAAAAAAGGAATAAAGTGTATGGGGGAGAGGATCGAACCTCAGACCCCCGGCACTCAAAGGAAGCTTTAATAATCTGCTTTGTACCGCTGAAGCAACTTCAGTATTCATGACATAGTTGCATTATTTAATAATTATTAAGTATTAAAAAGGAAAGTTTTTTAATACAGTTTTTTTTTTGCTTTTTCCCGGGGGTAGCACGTGCCCCCCCGGGTTCCAATGTAGATCCGCCAGTGATTGTGAACTTGAAGTACGACGTTATGACCCTAATTTTAACATAGTCACCTTTTCTTATCTATATTGACCTTATAAAATATTTCATTGAAAAAATTAACCTCTTATAGCCTATATATTACCAAAATGACTTTTATTTTCAACATAGTGACCTTCATTTTATTATAGTGACTTTTTTTTTATTAATAAAACAACCATTGTTTCTCTAATGTTAGTGGTCCACAATAAATTAGTGTGAATCAGGTCCATTTAAGAATTTATATAAATATCGAGGGAGACGTCCTTTTAACTGTTTCCGCTTGGCTTGACTAAATAAAACAACAAATGACTCATCAAGTCTATGCCTTCACCTTCAGGTCACTTGTTTCAAGGTCGTTGTCTCTACTTGTGTCAAGGTCACTTGAGTGCATTTATTTTCATGGATTATTAATTACTAATGTGTGGTGAATGGTGATGTTGCGGAAATATCATATATGAAATGAATTTAAGGTCATTATCAATTTTGGCTTCCTTAAATAACGTTAACTTTGTGTTTTGTAGTGTGGAAAATTAAGGATTATTATCAAGTCACTATATTTCATCATTTTACACATTTGCTTACATGTGACATTAGGTGTACAAAACTAGAAACTGTAGATAATCCAAAATTTGACTCCATGAACATGATTTTAGACGCAAAAACTCGAATTCAGATTTTTTTGATTTGGCATTTACATCATAATAGTTTGGATCATACTCCTCCATAGGACTTGATTATGAAAGATAGTTATTATTGGACGATTGTTTAAGATTAGAGAATGCTCCTAATCCCATTGGAAGTTTTCCTTATATATAACTATTAGCTACATAAAGAACTTGTAGGCTAACGCAACACGAAATATTAGTATTATTTTAAGCCAATTTTCATTAAAAAAAAACCAATTATATTTAATAATAGGTCTCTTAAGTTATTTCACTTTCTTTTTTGTTTGTTTATTTTTGCTTTTACTTCTATTTATATCTATATATGTGTGCATCCCATTTTAAAATTTTAAATAAATGTTTTATAGTACATTTGTTTACAACATGTTATTTGTAGTACTTTCGACTAAGGTGGATTTTTTAAGTATATATTACTTGGTTGTAGTATGGATTTGTGTCCTATTGGATTGAAATCGATTTGGTTGTAATATAATTTTTTTTTTCATATATATAATTTTTGGATTGAAATTAATTATGAACTAGATCCAAAATTATTATTATTTTTTTTTTAAACAAGTGATCAATAATTGATGGTCACCTACCGTCTCAGAAATCTTTGTTCCTTGGAAACTCTAAGAAGTTGCATTTCAAATACAACAAGCAATAGGGAAAGGACGACTTGTAATTGTATATATGAAAGACTTGGGATGACTCGACTTCATTGTTGTTGTACACTGACTAACACGGTGAGCTTATGCTTATTTATTTCTACCGCGTCTAACATGGCAAGCCTAGTTGCTTACTTCGTACAAGATTATTCAATAGTCTTTTTGGTGAATTGTGAAGATGAGAATCGTTACCGTTAAAGATTTGAGGGAGACAACCTTTACATACTGATTACATAGTCCAGTAGGTCACTTAGTGTCAAGGTCGTTATCTTATATACTTTTCAATTGGAAGTATGAATTACTACATTTATATGGATTATTAATGGGTGGTTTATATGGAAATATCAAATATGAAATACTTTTCAATTTTAAGGGTCATTATCAATAATTTTGCCTTCCCCAAAAATGAGGTAAACTCTGTCTTTTGTAGTGTCAAAAATTAAGGATAATAAAATGTAAATAGAACAATTAGTTCGAAATTTCTAATTCAACTGCATAGACATAATCATGGACCATGAATTGGTTATACTATTTAGAAAAGAACAATAATTACTTACAATTCTTTGGTTGCATTGCTATGAATTTAGGAAGGCGAGGCCTATCATCTCGTGTAATGCTCAATCACTTGCCCCTACAATTAGGCACTAACATTACCATCAATAGTACTAGTTGATTGGAGGAGAGTTAGGTCCACGAACAAGGCTTTGGAGCTTCCATACTAAAACCAATTGGCAATAGTAGGAGTTACTCCTTTACCTCATCAAGTGGAACCACCTCTCATCTTTTTCCAATATGGGACACTCACAAGTGATATACATTGGGTTCCAACATATCTTTGATGGGTCTCTTTCTTGTAAGTAACTCAAGAAGTAGAATTTCGTAGCTGTAGAGATGCTTCATTTCCCAAGCCATACTCTTAAAGACAAACAAATTTCCATCCAATAAGTTTACATCCAAGGCCATTAAGGGTTTACACTGTCAACAAAAGTTGCTCTTTTATTTATGAAAAAATATGTATAAGTACTAATAATTAAGGTGCAATTATCTATATTTGAAGAAATAAGATGAACAACATTATTATAAAAGTTAATGATTTTATAGCCAAGATTTATTCCATATCATCCGACTTCCATCCATAATACAGGATTACATTAATGACATGTTATAATTTAAAAATAAATAGTAACATTATTCTCTCAGGTAATTTTATTCATCAATTCATACAATGAATAAAAAACTGGTTTTGTATTTCTCAAATGGAGATGCTATTTGGAACTCCTTTACCAGTGACACCACGTTCAGAAGTACGCTTCAATAGCTCATAAGGCATAACACCAACACCATTTCTATTCTTCAAATCTTTGTTAGCATTCCTTTTATCAATTTCATCGTCTAATGCCTTCAACTTTGAATCAAACTTATCAAAAGCTTCCATTATCTCGGGATCTACCTTCCATGATGGTTCCGGGATAGTGCCCAAGTATTCCTCATCCGGAGAATGAGCTGAGAGTAAATCTAAAACCGCCATAACAGTCGCAGCTTGCATTTCAGAAGGGAAGCATCGAAGGAGCGTGTCCTCAGGCTTTTCAATGAAAGACTCCATCACGTTATCAACGGGATCTTCAGTAGGCATCGTAGTCCTAGCGATTGTAGGCCTGTTAGGGAAGTAGCCGCCGTAGGGATATTGTCCAAAGTTAACAGCTGAGTGGTGCCCTGCAGCTACCCATATTATGGTGCTGACAATGTAAATCAGATCTTCTTGTGTTTTAAGTTTCGGCCACCACGGTTCATCTTTCTTGTCAGCATGCCCTTTTGTTCTTACTTCTGTCCACCAATTTTGAAGCTCTTTATCTGATTCTACCATACTCGGAATTGTGTAGTAGTGGTTCACGTAGGTAGTAACCCATTCTTCGATTATAGCCCACATGTCTAGCCCGTCTTTTGCATATGGATAGTCATCTATTACTAGCTTTATTCCATGTGGTTCTAATGGATCTTCAATTGCCATCCCTCTATTGAATTCCAACAAATATAATGAAACTTATTACTAATAATGCCAAGAACAACATATACTTCTTCCTATTTAATAGTTGCAACACATACTTTATCATAGCATCTAAGAAAAGTGGACCTCATGTGATATAACACTTAAAATGGGGTTAAAATGTTGTTAGGAGTATAATCAAGTGGGTCATGTGCTTTAAATAAAGATAATAGCACAATTTTCACTTAAAAACCTTCCTTTTATAGGGTGTTTCAACTATGTGACATTTTCATTTTAGTGAAGTGTTGCAACTATAAAGAAACAGAGAAAACATATTGTAAGGAGCAATAATTAATGCAATGAAATTCAATGATTATTAATTAGATTTACCTGCTTATAAGGTCAGCTGGTATGGCTTCATGATCAAAGCGCCATGCAATGTCATAAATGTAAGAGCTCAACTCTAAGGAGTACTCCCCTGGTGAAAAGGTTGTCTCAATGATACCACCCGCGTTAATTAAATTTTGTCGAGCAAGAGCGTTAATCTCCATGGTGTATCGGCAATGAGAAAGCAATAACTTATATATGGGGTGCATTGCACTCAAGCATCTATGTGTAGCAATTATGTATGGTTCCGTGCAACAATGTGTTCTAAGCCTGCAATCATCATTTAGGAAATGAGAGTTAGTAAAGTAATGGACAAATCACCTTAGTGTGATTACAAACATTAAAGTCCATGAATTCTAGAACTAACCGGTAATCAGCTAATAATAAGTCATTTTCATCTTAATGGTTAAGGGAATGATGTTCAACCATATTGAAAAGAATTAATCTTGTTTTAGTTCAAATAAAGGCTAGCAAGTTAAGGTACTTAGTAATTAAATTGTTATTAGAGCTAATTAATAAGATCAATTTATAGAGCAAATTCATGTGAAGAGAATATTATAATTTAATGTAAACAACTTCCTATAAAAAATTTACAAGTATTAGAGAAAGTAATTAAGTCAAGCAAAGTTGTACAACTAGTCAATAAAAATAAAAAGGACAATACTAGTACCAGTGGCTGATTAGTTGATGGTAACCAGTGTCATTTGCAAGGGCATGAACCTTGGCAAGCTTCCAAAGCCATTCGGAAGTAGCACATGTTCCTGGTGTATAAACTTCCTTCCATTGAGGCTTTAAATCATTTGGAGGCCGCGTTAACTCAATAGCTAGAGGTTTTAGTGTTTGTTGCTCATCATCTAGGAAAAACAAAGTTCGTGATCCATACAACGTCGTGTTTTCAAGCTTCCTGACTTTGTTCACAAACGGCAACAATGCATCATGGTAATCTATTATAAACAACCTCTTCTCTTTTATAGCCTGCACATTGTAATAAAAAATTAATCACCTCAAAACTCACAGAAGACCAATAATAATGAAGCTAAAAAAACCTTATTTGTAATGTGAGTGTATGATCATAAGATTAACCTCTTCAACAGTCATGATATTTATTTGTGTGTCCACCAGTGCAGTTGTTAAAGCTGATTCTGGGTTGCCGTAAATTTTAGGATCTAGGTTACTCATTATTGGCCAATTCTGCAAATTCACAAACTGAATTAGTTAGAACAATAGTGTATGTACAATGGTATGGATTAGCTCTGTAACCTAATGGCTTATAGTATATATTAATTAATATCTCTTCGATATAATTAATTATGAGATCATACCGTGACACGCTTGATGCTCAAAGGATTCATGCCAGCAAGAGTTTGGCGACCGAATTCTTCATCACTTAACCAAGAAAATCTATTCCCTAAGCCAATTAATAAAAAAACGCGTTAATTAGCTATATACCAAAGGTGGTTATAATAATAATAATAATAATAATAATAATAATAATAATAATAATAATAATTATTATTATTATTATTATTATTATTATTATTATTATTATTATAAGTTTGCATTGCTAAAGTGGGTCCAGAATTTCTCGATGACTCAAGACATTGGGACATGTGTTGTTGTTCATATATTCAGTAGGATATGATTTGCTATAACTAGAGGAATGAGGTTTAAATTGCATCTCGGCTTTCCACTAATATTTGTTTGTAAGTTTAATTTTATGACATTCTGGCAACTGCTCACATTTTCAGTAGAATTAGGTTCGCTATATCTATAGGGGTGGGGGCCATTGTATTTCGGCTCCCCACTAATTTCTTAAAAATTGACTGTCTTTATAGATTTTTATAATAATAATAAGAATAATAATAAAGTTTTTGTCAAAAAATAACACGGAGTAATAATAAAGTAATAACTCAACCAAAGATCTGTCAAAAGTAATTGGATCAAAAGTTTAAACTTGTGGTTAATAATAATAATTATTATATGATGATAATACTAAATAATAAGTATGAATGAAGCCCATACGTACGTTTAAATGTCTCGGGGAGCTCGAAACGTAGAATTTTGTACTTAAGGTCACCGGTAGCTTTGATGATGCGATGAAGCCATTCTAGTGCGGTGCTTCCATCTCCAAGGTATTCATTGTTGACGGGTAGGTTAATTCCTTCATTGTAGAGCAAATCAATGGAAGTAAAGAATGGAAAACGAGAATTTGGAGTTGCGAATACTTTCTCCTTTATTGTTGGTATAACTGCATGCAACATCGAGTAAATTGTCTTGAACTTGAATTGTGCCTCCTTCGACTTTGAGAAATTTTCATTTATAGGCACATACGGTGAACCTTTATCCAATCGGGTCTCAAAAGTTTGGCCTGTACATTAATATGTTATTAGTAGCTAATTTTATATAACATATATTCTTAAATACTGGCAATAGCTTGACGTTAATAACTTTGTTTATTCATATATATAACTTTGACTGTAATATGTTATTGGATTAGTCTCAATTTATAGACTCTTACATTACTTTTATTATTTATTTTTATCAATACTTTAATTTCTCTGATTTTTTTACATGTGAAACAATCTCACATAACATAATTTGAGGAAAAGATAGAATGATTTCAAAAAGAAAATTAATCGAAATAATAAATGCATATGTTACCAATTCCTTCCATATTCTCGGTTTGACAAAATCGTTCGTTTACCTTAGCTTTTATTAACACCTCTATCCTAAAGTCTGTTTCTTGAGGTGATGTAGCAAGGAAATTAAAAACGGAGGATATACATACTAGCATATAATACTTCTTAACAATCCTTGAAATCGCAAACATTGCAATTGAATATTCAATAGCAAACGTAGCCAGATTTTGCATTTTCAAGCAAGCATTTAAATCTATATCAATTGAATTATATTACCTTCAATAGTAATTTTTTTACGTCCTGTTCTACAACGTCTTGGGTAAGGGTGTTCATTACCACCCAATACTGGTCTTAATAGCTTAAGACTTTTTTCGGGATCTCCAAGGTCATCGTAAGTATCATAGTCGTATATCCTCTGAAAGCTTTTGCGCTCTTCTTGTTCCTCTCCATATCCTCTCAATTGAAGAAGATCATCCTTCCTCAGCTTCACCAATCCTTTTGGTGTTTGTGATGGCAAGTATGACTACAAAATACATATTAAAGCGAAATAAATGTTAAGATCTATCTTTGAACATTTTTTCTAAATAATTATTTGTACAAAAATTTTATGTCGTCGTAGGTTATCCTGGCATATATTCTGCGGAGTATCAAAATGTTACCTCTATTTCTTATTATTTGTGAGACTTAAAATATTCTTTTGTTGCACCTAAATAAGAAATGGAGGTAGTATAAAATTAAGGTTAATGAAGTACCTTGTTAGAGAAGAAGACCCTTGGTTGAGGATCGTCATATTTGGAAGCTACCCATGAATTGCAAGTAAATTCAGATTTGCCAGAACGCAAGTCCAGGACAATATTTTTGATGAATACCTCTGTCTTCTGTTCATTTGTAATACTTATAGCACCCACCTCACCAAAATCTTCCGGAATATTAAAATTTGCATTAAATTCCGCCTCGTCAGAAATCTTGATATGATAAGCGTATTCTCCAAGCTCTATATATTAGCCAACGCAAAAACATCACCACCTTTTATCCAGGTTAACATAGAAAGAGGGGAGGGTAAGAGAATCACATCCCAAGTACCTTCACTTGGTAAGACTCGAATCAAAGACTTCTAAGATATTAGGTAAGAACATTTCTAAACGATTTAACACTTTTTTTTGTTAATGTTATAATTATGTGTGTAGTCCTTATAAATTTTGATATAATCAAGGAAAACATTTATACATCAATATGATTGACTAATGTTAATTCATTTGTAAGATTTTCTTTTATAACCGCTTAAATGAATACAAGTACCCTTTACGCTTATTATAAGGTGAATTTCTATCTATTACATATACTCCCTCCGTGTTTTTTTAAGTGATACATATTGACCGGCACATAGTTTTAGACAATTTAATTGACTTAAATAAAATAAGAGGTAAGTGGGGTAGTGGAGTATTAAAAAATTGTTAAAGAAAGATAGTGGGGTTAATAGTTTATTGAAAAGTAATATATGTGAGAGGAAAAATATAATAAAAAAGTAGTACTGAGTTTGGGTGGGGATCATGAGAGGAGAGAGATAAAATATTTTAATGTATTGTTTTGTCAAAAAAGAAAATGTATCACTTAAAAAAACACGGCCGAAAATGGAAAATGTATCACTTAAAAAAACACGGAGGGAGTACTGATTTACACAGTTACACCAATGATGACCAAGTTGGTAAAGAATACTAATTCCAAATAAAATGGCCCAAAAAAAACATGCATCTACGTATCTGATATTACCAATTACGAAGTACGTACGTTATACTGAGAATGCTTCACTATTGAAACTACAATATTAATTATAATCTGCAATAATAATTTTTCCATTTTCTTCGTTAAGTATTCGTAGCAACTTACTCGTACCAGTTACTCTATAATCTACTAAAATGAAAATGTTACATCCCCAGGGGATATATTTGAAACTCCTTTAGCATACGTGAAATAAAAATGTAAATTGTACACATGCATGGTCCACAACTCCACATCTATACATCCATATTTCCATACTTATCTATTTAAAAACGTGTAATTTCTTAAAATGTTTATGTGCCACGTAGATCTGTAATAACATTGTGCAACATCATCATTTAGCTAGTATTGCGCCAAGTCGTCACTAGCATTGCAACAATAATTAAATGTGATTACCCTTTCCGTATTTTATTATTTGTTCCATTTTTTCTAAGCAAATATACCGATACAAATCATTAATCATTAATGTCTTTAATCATCTATAAGTAAATTATTACAATTGAAAATTAATCAATTATTCATTGAGACAGTTACAATGCAACAAGTACCCATAAGACTATATTTTTTCTTATGTATAAATCACAAATATTAGACAAGTAATGTCAAATAAATAATGCAAAAACAATAAATAGAGTAAATAATAAAATACGAAAAGGGTATTATTTAGAAAAAAAAAAATCCCACAAGTTACGAATACTATGGCCCTATTCACTTCACCTTTTGCTAGAGATAAATTATTTTAACTAAACAAAAATAATATATTTTTGTTGAACATAAATTAATTTTTACTGAATTAAAATTAATTTTACTGAACTATAGTTACTTTTGCTAATTCTCTAATATATTTTTTCAATAGATTTACCGAATTTTACTGAATTGAAATTATTTTTACTGAACTGAACTTATTTTTACTAAACAGGAATTATTATTTTCAATGAACTAAACTTATTTTTTTACTGATTGAATTGAAATTATTTTTACTGCATACTAAACTTACTTTTATTTAATTGAAATTATTTTTACTGAATAATTTTTTTTATGGTGAAGTGAATAGGGCCTAACCTCTTAAATATAATATCATATTTCTTACCATGTAAGGGCATGTTCACTTCAGCTTAATTTCAATTCAGTTCAGTTTAGTTCAGCTCCAATCAATTTAATTCAGCTCCAATCAGTTCAGTTCAGCTCCTAATTTCCTTCTCTCATTAAATATTCATTTCAACTCAATCTATTCTATTCAGTTCAGTTCAGCTCCAATCAATTCAGTTCAGTTCCAATTAGTTCAATTCAGTTCCAATTCAATTCAGCTCAGCTCAGTAAATGTGAACAGGTCCTTAGTCAATAGAGATTTATGTTCTCCATATATACATAAATAAGTATATAGTTAAGTAAGTACAAAAAAAAAAAAAAAAAAAAAAAAAAAAAAAAAAAAAACATTAATAGCCTGCTGAAACAAGTTAAATTAATAAAGCGAAATAACCTTAACATTAACAAGACAATGGAGAATTATTATTCTCTTTATTTTTCTTATTTTTCTTGTTACTAATATTATGTTTTAAAGTAACAACTAAGTACAACATCCAAATCACACAATAGTTTTACAGAAAAAAGAGAGAAAAATGCTCGATTTAGTGGTAGTTTTCTCTATTATCAATGTGTTTCCTCTAATGCATATTACTCCATAGTTGACATGTTTTTTTTTTTTTTTTTTTTGGTTATTTAGAGATCTACAAGGGCAACGGTGAGAATTGATTCTGGGATCGGGAGGGAAGCTCTAACCACTTGAGCTATCCCTCATTCTCATAGTCGACATGTTAATCTTGAATAAAAATAGTTTTGTGAGTATGTAATTGCCTATATATACTTGATGTATATGGATATGCCCATGTATAAGTTTAACTAAATTGAATATTAGAATGAAGGTAGTATTATAATGATTTTAACATAATACCTTTGCCATCATTATCCGTAAGCATTAAATAGAAGACTTTTTCATGAAACAACCAATCTTCAAGTGCATGACCAATAGGTAATTCTGCTGAGACGGTAACCGTAACACTCTCAGCTAGTTTAGCAGGATATATGGTACCTAATCTTGATGCTACTGCCCTAACTTCAACCCCATTTCGCCCTCGGCTCTGGCGCCGAGGCCTAGTTACAGCAGCAGCATCACTATTAAGGCAATAAACCTGCTTCCCAAATAATAATGCTCCATTTGGGATAACAAAGGGTTTGGACAATGAAAACAATGGTAGGGTTTTGTTGAAACTAGAGGTCGATATTTTCAGCATTTTTTTTTTTTTTTTTGGTTGAAACAAGCCCACAAGAGGCGACTCAATTAATTAAACCAGCCGAAGAGGTTGGATTTTTTTTTTTTTTTTTTTATTATGGAAGAATTGATATAAAAAAATATAAAATTATAGAAGAATTGATAAATGAAATATAATAGATAAAAGAGAAGAGGTTGGATTGTTTTTGTGATAAATGGAAGTCTAATATGTTGGCTATTTATAGATGGTGATGAAGGGCTTCCTGGGAATTTATCAATTCTTGGATTTTTGCACTAGTTAATTAATAGACTTAATACGGAGTATTGTAATACACCAATTTTCAGCAAATGAAAAAATTGACGCCATATTCACCAATTTTCAGCAAATGAATAAAAAAACATGAAAAAAAAAACATGCCATATTATTAATTCTTTGTTTTTTGACGGGATATTATTAATTCTTGGAGTTTTGCACTAGCGCCAATTTATCAATTCTTGGACTTTTGCACTAGTTGATACTCCGTACGGAGTATTGTAATACACTGATTTTTAGTAAATGGAAAATTGACACCATATTCACCAATCTATCTATCTATCTATTAATAACTTATACTCCCCCGTCCCCAAAGCTTTATATATATATATATATATATATATATATATATATATATATATATATATATATATATATATATAAGGGAGTTTTTTTCCGAGTTTTAGAGAACCACATAAAATCTAATTTTCTTAATTCACCACGTAGGATTATAAATCTTAGTTTTAGCCAATTAAATAAGAGATTATTATAATCTTTTATAATTAAATAATTCAAATGCCACGTAAGCAAAATTGACGAATAAGATTTTTAAATTTGAATTAATTAAATATAAAATATTATCTTTAGAATATCAGGAATTTTATCTAAATATATAATAAAAAAAAATTCAAACAAATCGTGCATTGCGCTTCATCTAGTACCCACTAATTTGCAACAATATTTGTGCAAAATTAGCTTCCCCATATAAAATTTTGTTTTTCCATGATTTTTATTACTTTCTCTCTCTACTTTTTTACTAATCCCATGTAAAGTTATCTTTCCAATATACTTTCATTTCTTTTTATTTTACTTTCTTAATACCCGCGAAATCAACCCAAAATGGTCAAAGTTTTGGGGACGGAGGGATTACTAAAAACGAATAACCAATGACATTTGTCATTACCTTGTGAAAAGTTTTCCTGCCTTTATCAATTTTTTATTCTTATTATTTTTTTATTATTTATTTATTTTTTTTTTTTTTTTTGCAAAATCTTTAAGTAAACTATTTACACCTTATGAGATTTTCTTTCCAATTTGACACATATTCCGTATATACCCAAATGAAGTATTTTTGCATATCTTTTATATACCTTACATTTTGTAATAATGTTTAACAACCGTGCATTGCATGGGATTTTAACCTAGTTTTCGTTAAATGGATTAAAAAAAAAAAAACATGCCATATTATTAGCACTGCCAAATTTTAAACCGAAACCGTTTAACTGTCCGAAACCAACCGACCCAAATTAGAACCGAACCGATCAAAAATCGATTTTTTGAAACCGAAAATCGACCCGAACCGTATTTTAGTAAACCCGAAACCAAACCAATCCGATTAGTGTTTAACCGTATAAGAATCGAACCCGTTAGCGAACAGAACCAAATCTAAACCAAACTGAAATAAAACCGAATTTAAAAAGAAAAAAAATGTTTCTAACCCGAAACCGTTTCCAAGCCGAAACCCATTGAACCGAGATAAAAATTATTTATACCAAATCGTTAACAAAATGCAACCCGTTTGCACCAAACCGTTTGTAAAGAGAACTGTTTACAAACCGAATTGTTTATAAACCTAATTGTTTATGAACCAAACTGTTTATAAATCATGTCGTTCGCAAACCGCTTACTATAAAGAGAAGATTAAAATCATGCTAAAAGAAATTTTAAATGAAATCTAATTATGCACACATGTTTATTACAAAGTACATTATTGTTTTCCCTTGACTTAATTTTTTATGTAATTATGGACTAAGCAAAAATACTTTCCATCTTCTCTCTAAATGACATCATCAAAGTGCTTCATATTTTGCTCCGTATTATATTGGACCAAAGCTAGCCTAGTCAAATTCTTATGATGTATTATTGTAATTCTCGAAATTTTTAGAATGAAATGATTACATTCATTGATTTTTCAAAAACATACTCCCTTCGTTTTTAAATACTTGCTCCATTTCTCCATGCGCGGAGTTTTAAGAGAAATTGGAGAAAGTAATAAAATATGGAAGTAGTGGGATAGTTGGGAGAATAAAAAATGTAAAAAGTAAAAATAGTGAAAGAATTGGAGGAGTGAGAGTATTATGTTGGGTCCATTAGGTGTGAGAAATGAATTAAATATTACAAAAAACTTTCCAAAAAATGAAATGGAGCAAGTATTTAAATACGGCTAGAAATGAAAAGTGGAGCAAGTATTTAAAAACAGAGGGAGTAGCAAAGAATATTATTATCAATTTATCAATTGAAAAAGAAACTCGAATCTAGCTTGAACAAAGAGGTTTTTTTTTTTATTAAAGAAACTCGAAAACCGACCCAAATCGTATTTTACTAAACTCAAAACTGAACCGATCCGAAAAATCTTAAACCGTATAAGAACCGAAGCCGTTTTATACCAAATTGAAATAAAACTAAACCGAAAAGAACCGAGAACCGTTTCTAATATAAACAGTATCCAAACTGAAACCGTTGGAACCGGGATTAAAACCGTTTTCACCAAACAATTAACAAACTGCAACCCTTTTGCACCGAATTGTTTACTATTCGATTTGTTTACAATTTGAGCCAAATGTAAACCGCTTAGGAATAAACCAAATCGAACCGATAATTGTTTCAACCGAACCAAAACCCGTAAGACACTTGAACCGATTTTAAACTGATCCATTTTCAAACCTAACCGGTTTGACCAAACCTTAAAAACGTTTTAAGAGTACTAAAGAATACTTGGTACATATTATCAATTTTTGGACTTTTGCAGTAGCGCCAGTTTATCAATTCTTGGACTTTTGCACTACCGCCATGTGGCATGTTTGTTATGAATTCTTGGACTTTTGCACGTACTAGTGCCAATTTTCACTCAAATATCTAACATTGGACCACATGTAAATTGACATGATTTTATATTTTAGATGTAAGGTCCTTTTCACTATACACATTATATTGCTCAACACTTCAACTTATTTTTATTGAACTGAAATTATTTTTAGTGAATTGAAATTATTTTTGTTGAAAAATTGCACTGAATTTAATTTTGATGAATTAAACTAATTTTTGCTAAACTGAAATTATTTTTACTGATTATTGTTTTTTTAAGGTTAAGTGAATAGGGCCTACACTAGATTAGAACCTGTACGGATAATACTTAGATTTCTTATAACTCCCTTTTTGTATATTTTTTTTTGCTAGGACTCCCTTTTTGTATATATAAAATTTTAATAAAATCAAATATCACATAAAAATATAAATTAGGTTAATTAGGTCCCATGCCATGCACAATAATATTCACTATTTATCAATTATCATTAGTTAACACTATTTTTTAAATATAAAAACTTATATCTAGTTGCTAGGGGCGAGTCGTGCTAGCATGGCAGCTAGCATGCTAGCAAGCGTGCTGCCACACGCGAACACAACTAGCGTGCTAGCACTGCTAGCAGTAGGCGCACAAGAGTGTCGGCCAGCAGCCCGCAATCATGCGCGACATGCTGGGTCAAGGCAGCAGCAAGCCTGCGTAGATAGCGCCCAGCTAGCAGGCCCAACCGAGGGCACCAGGCGCCAGGAAGGCAACCTTGGTGCCAAGGCCAGGCCCGCCAGCTGGCGCCAACTGGTTAGAGCCGAGAGAACAAGGGAGGGCGGTTTGGGAAGCTTGGGGAGCAAGGTTTGGTCCCCCCTTTCCCTTGTGATCCTCACCTACCCTCCCCTCCTTGCTTGACACTTTTTGATTAATTTTTGCTTTGCTATTTTCTTTTATTTTTGATTTAAAAATAAAATGAAAAAAAATGATTTTTACCAACTCTCTCACATTGATGGGAGAGTGGAGTGCTCTCATGAAATTCTCTATAAATACCAACCTTGGAATTTGAGAATTTCACTTGAGTTGGAACTCAATAAGGCATCTCCATGAAAGTGAGAAAACCTATAAGTTCAAATAAAACCCGAGTAGTTTTTTTTGGTCTAGCTCTGCTAAACTCCGAGTAGAGACCATTCGGGTTGTTGTTGCGGGTGGATTTTCGAGGGAGGTCTACGCGCTTATGGGACTCGGCTTTCGAAGTAAGAATTCGTTAAAGTGAGCGAAGCACGTGCCAAGGGTAATATTGTCTTTCTCCTTGTCTTGTTAATTATGCTTATTAGTTATATTAATTGTGAGTTGTTCTTTGGCTCAGGTTTTGTTTCCGCGGAAAGTCGGACTTTTCGAAACCCAACAGCGGTATCGGAGACTTGCTCATTTATTTTTATAACTAATATTTTCAAGGTGTTAAAATGACTTTAATTTCTGGTTTTAGTTGCTAATTAGATTAAGAGCTCGGTTTTTTTAATTTTAATCTCGTTTTAATGAGAATTTTGGCTCCCGAACTCAGATTTTCGCCCAAAAATAGTGAATTTTGGGTGGAAACAACGTTCTGGAAAAGATTTAATCCTTTAAGGGCTGTGAAAAAGCCAAATTCTTCCCAGAAATTCCTGTTTTGAGGGGTATTTCGTTTTGACGAAAACTTTTAAGTCTTTTAAACCTTGAATCTTAATGACATATTAATTGTGGTTATGTGTTTGGTTCTTTCCTTTATGTTTCTGCAATTTTAGACTACTTTATGCATGATTACTTTGTAGTAATTATTGGTGCTTAAATGGTTGGCTCAATTTTCACATAATTGCAAATCAATCAATTACTTTAAGTGTGAAAATTTTGTGTTTTAGAGGCTCTTAAGTACTAAAGATATAACCTTTAATTATTTTAGTTGGTTGGAACTTTGTGTTACAAAATTCCATGATTGTTTATTGAACTGTCTTGACTTAATCATTTTTAAGTTGATTAAAGTCATAAAGTTTCAAACTTGTGATTGAAATTTCATTAATCTTCATATTGGAAGATGTAATTTTTTTAAAATTCACAAGTTAAAGTTGGAATTTTTCACTGAATATTTATGTTCATTATTCCAACTCCCTTTAAATTTATCAAATCTTAAGATTAATTTATGTTGGTTAAATTAATAGTGAGAGTAGCCCTTTAATTTTGTTGCATCAAGTTGAACCAAATTTTATCTAAAGAATGGTTCTTGGAATTAATTTGGTTTGTGCAATTGAATGAATTTATTAAGTTGGACTTGTGAGCGTGCGTGGTGTGCGCATGGGGTAGTAGCATGGTGCGGCAATTGGTGCTATGCGAGCAGTGTGTGCGAGTGAGCTGATGTGTGCAGCCTTGGTGCGGTGCGAAGGGCAGGCAGCCAAGTGCGTGCTGCCTCGCACCTTGCAGCCCGCAGCAAAAGCTGCTAGGCTTTGCGCCTAGTAGTGCTGCATTGGTGTGATGCGGGCGCACACACTACGCCGTATTGCCTGAGCTACTAGGCAGCTATGGCTAGCAATGGCGCGTGCCTAGCTAGTCTAGGTGCGCGAGCCACTTGCGTGCGGTAGGCTACGTATTTTTGCAATTTTACCGTTTTAATTATTTTAATTTTGAGCGGAACTTGCAAAATTTTAATTTGACAAAATTTTGGGTTTACCGGCTTAATTAATCGGATTAATTAAATTGGATGCGAAATTTAGTAGGAGCTTCATTATTTATTTGAGCTATTTTAATTGCGCTTAATAACATAATCAGTTAAACAAGTTTGACTAGTTTTAATTAGGCGCATTAATCGGGTTGACCACCTAAGTTAGTTACTAGTTTACGCGTGTTGATTCATTGATACTTGTTTTTTTTTATAAAATGCATGGGCCAAAATGGAATGTATTAATGTGTATTCTCTCACAAGTTTTATGAAATGGCAACTAGTGGGGCCCGATTAGGATAAAAAATACGGATTACGCCCCGTGATATATCTTTGTAAATCTAAATACGGACTACGAACCGTTGTGTATTTTTGTACCTTAATATTTAGATTAGTCCTAATTGTAGTTACTAGTAGTTGCATAATTTTGGTTAAGTCTTTAAGACGGGGGTTCTTGGAAGACGAAGCCATGAAGTTGCAAAAGAAAACCCTTGAAGACTCAAGGGGTCATGCTAGTTACCAAATGCATCATTTACTTATGATATTTATTTATACTTATAAATGTGAATGATATGTTAGATGCATGTTTAGGATTTTGAAATGTTGCGATGATTAATTAAGTTCACTTAAATCAACCAAGATAGAAACCCTAGGTCCCTAAAATATTGAGTTTAACTTGTTGTTCCAAAACCAACACTTACTGAACTAATGTGCATAGTGATGGGCTATGCCAAAGCTAGGAGTCACTATCTTCCTAGGAATGTAACCTATGTCAATGGGTTTGCAAAATGCTAAACATCACATACACGTTGATTTTGGTTAACTCAACGATATGATGAGTAAGGGGTCCTTACATAATTTGGCAAAAGAGATAAATCGTCACGAGAGCATCGAATGCGATGATTTATCTAACCAAGAATGGCTTGGAGCGATTAGCAAAGAGTTTCTTACCTTGAAGTAATAAATGTTAAGACAAGCCAAAGCATACTTAACTACTTATTGATTCCTTGGATCTTGGAGTCGCCTTATATCACCAAATAAGGACAATTTTAATTGTGTGAATAAGACATTAAATTAGTTTGAAACTCGCATAAATTTCAATCTTATCTAGCACTATGATTGGTTTCTCATTTCAAATTTTTTTCAATTGTAGAATCATGCCTTCAAATAACTCAAACAACCAGTTTTCATTACGCTCAATTCTCGACAAGGAGAAATTGAGTGGGCAAAATTTTTTTGATTGGCAAAGAAATTTGCGCATTTTTCTCATTCAAGAACAAAAGGAGTACGTCCTTAATGAAGAAATGTGTGATGCTCCCAATGAGGAAGTGACTCAGGCTGCCCTTAACCGATGACAAACTACCAATCAAGATGTCAAGTGCATAATGCTGGCCACTATGTCTCCCGACCTTCAGAGGACTTTCTTCGAGAAGGAGACGGCTTATGAGATCATATCTGAACTTTAGAATATGTTCCAAGAGCAAGCACGAAGTGAAAGGTTCGAAACTCACAGGCAATTCCTTGAGAGCAAGCTCAAGAAAGGAGAGCTAGTCAGCCCACATGTGCTCAAAATGATGGGATTATTTGAGAACGTGGAAAGGCTTGATGCAGGTTATTCAACCGAGATGGCTATTGACATCATTCTCCATTCGCTTCACAAAGGCTATGACTAGTTCAAGATGAACTATAACATGCACAGCATGGAGAAAACCTTCGCCAAGCTTCATGGTACGTTAAAGCAAGCCGAGCAAACGCTCAAGGATGAGGGAAAGCATGACATGCTTAAGATAAAAAAAGGGCAAGCCGTTTAAACGCGCAGGCAAGAAGAAGAAAGGCTTCAAGGGAAAGGGTAAGAAGACCTTTTCGCCTAAGCTAAAAGCTACCAAGGACAACAACGAGAAAAAGGTAGCCTCTTCTAAATCAAATTCTGAATGTTTCTACTGCAAGAAGAAGGGACATTGGAAGAGAGATTTGATCCGTGCCATTTATGGCACCTTTAGGCTATGTTTTCTTTATATTTCTATGCTCATTTTTAGTCGTTTGTGTCGTGTTTATAGAGAATAATGCTCGATTTGGGTTATTTTGTGTTAGTTTAGAGAAATGCATGCTTTTAATGGTTTTCTTATCATTTTATTCATTTCTCGGCTATTTCTCTCGCTTCTCCGTTTCTTTGTGTTGTTTGTAGGTACGTCACGGCCTATATGCATGGAAATTGAAAATAGCACCCACTAGCATCAATATGCACTTTTCGGAATTGAATTTGAGTTTGAAACAAAGGAAAACGAAGGATTGCAAAGTATCAAATATGACCTTTATGCATTGTTTCAGCCATATCTCAAGTTCTACAGATCAGATTGATGTGATTCAAGTTGGGTTGGAAACTATACTTAAAGAGATTTCCAATGATAGGTTGCACGCCCTCATACAATTCATAGATTGAGAGTTACAGCCTTCCGAAGTTAGCCCTGAAATTCTGCCGCGGGCGCGGGGTTGCTGCAGCTCCAAAACTGCCGTTTTTGGGCAGTAAGCACCCGTGGTTGTCCCGAGGGCGCGGGCCTTGGCCCCGCGGGCGCGGGCTTGGGCCGCGGGCACGGCTATCGGGGTGTCCGTTCTTCTCCGCGGGCGCGGCCGATTTCTCCGCGGGCGCGGGTTTCTGGGTCTTTTACGATTTTAAGCTTCTTTTCTCCTTTTGTTTATATAGTTTTTGGTTTCCTTTATTGTTCATTCATGTAATTCTTTAGTTTTAGAATAGTTTTCTCTCTCTTAGGTTGAGAGCTTCTCTCTCTAGATTAGGAGTAGTTTTAGAGAGAGAAAGTGAGGAATTTCAATGGTGATTGAGAGATTGAAGATGCAAGTGTGACAATTGTGTTGGAGATCTTCCTAATTATCAATGAGCATTTCTAAACTCTATCTCATTCAATTGTTTTGTTTAATTTGATGTTTGTTTGTTTTGATTTTGATATTTGATGTTTGATTAGAGTAATTGTTCTTGATATTTTGTTGATTCTTGTTTTCTATAGTTGATAGTAGATTTGATGATGATGTTTCTTGAGTAGTTTACTTGCTAGGGTTTGGGTAAACATGTGTGATTGATGGATTGAGATTGATTTGGGAATTTGAGTAGTTCTTGTGTTGTGATTAAATTGATTCATAGAGGTTTGCATGTTGCATAAGTTTGATTGGAGTAGCTAACCATGATTGCTAGCATTGATTGCATGATTGAATTGATTGACATGACCACTTGATATCAATTTGATCATAATTAGTTGAGTATTTGATTATGTTTCTTCATATTGTTTAGCACTAGAGAAATCTATGTTAGAGAGTGTGAGGATGATTAGTTGAATGCCCCTAATTGCTCCTACTATTTGTCTTTGCATTGCTTGGATTGCTTGACTCCCTAATTAGCTTGGTTATCATGAATGCATGTTGATCCCCATTCCCTAGTGTTTCATTTGTTTGATTCTTGATTTAGGAAGTAGAATAGCGCTACCTTTCACCTTAGACTTCGACCTAGCTTAGGCGTTAATTAGAAATACTTGAACATAACCGTTCCTAGTGGTTCGACCCTTGACTTACCTCTATACTTGTATTTAGGTAGTTGAGTGATTATAAATTTGTTTGACCGTAGGGAGGATTAATTGAACGACATAGTTTTCCCCACGTCAAGATTGCCTCACATTCCAGGAAGATAAGAAGAACGACACTGTTGCTTCTGTATCAGGTATTTTCGTTATAGACTTAAACTTTGCTAGCAAAACAACTTGGGTATTAGATACCGGATGTGGCATTAAATTTCCTTCTCTTTTTTCTAATGTCAACCATATTCGCACTGCCACCTAAACCTCCATAAAATATACATGTTTCCTCCCTTTTGTTTTTTTTACTAAGAATGAGAAATACAACCGAAATTTTTTAACACATATTCATTTAGGTAGGTCTTCATAATTAATGAGACTCTACATCAGCTTGATTTTCTTACCAATGGATTAAATACCATCCCTCCTTTGCTTTTCAGCTCACGCACCACCATCATTTCCCTTTTTCGGACAGATTATGTAGGGGATTTTTATTCATATCTTCTCATACAAAGTTCTCTAGCCACCATACATCTCATCTCTTTTCCTTTTACTTCCCTATTCACCGCCATTGTTATTATTTCCCATTCCTGAATTGTCATTATTATCTTTATCCTGATTATCTCTGTCAATCTCCCCCCTCCGAAGGATCATCTCCATCTTGATCATCATCGTTGTCATTATCTTCTTCTCCTTCCTCCTCCTGCTTCATATGGGACGAGCTTGAACTTCCATCATCATTATCTGCATCATTACTTGCATCCTTGGATAAGTCTTAAATGGAAACTTTAGGGCTTTATGGAATCCAATCTTTCTCAGACTCGCTATCTCCTTTAACTCTCTCTAGAGTCTTGCAATTCAACAAGATTGAGCTTGGAAATTCTATTTCTCTCTACCCTCTTTAGTCCATTATTCGAGTAAAGAGGCAAGTATTTGGGATCAATTATGATTTCTCCATAATTTCGCAAGCCGCAAACATCGTGCTGCTTGGAATTCTCTGCTTCTCTTTTGAGAGCATAGTTTGCAGCATTTCTCCTTGTGTCCTATTTTCCCATACACTCTGCGGAGCACAAAGACTCCTTCACATCTGAAATCAACCCACTCATAAATCCCCTACTCAAACTCAAAATAAAAACCTGGAACTGAAGGTTTATTTAGACTAAGTTAGACTTTAGCTCTAAATGATCGCTCTCAATGGGGAAGTTAACGAGTCCTTATCAAAACAGAGGACTCTCCCTTTTCTTGCTAAAGCTCTGCTTGCAATAGAGATTGTTCAATAGTGTAAAGACATCCCCTCCACTTGAACCCAAATATACGCTCCTCATTGTCCTCAGAGCATGTTCAAGCAAACATCTCTTAAAAACGATAAGAGCTCCTTTATAGTTCCCATAACCATACCAAAGTAAAGCATTACAACCTTCGTCATTCATAAATTTCAAAATTAAGAAACAGACCATCCACTTTACCACTATAATCAGCCCATTAAACCTTTAGGATGAATATGTAGATCCAACTCTGAATCTCTTCTATTGTGAATGCTCTTTCGATCCCCTCGAATCTTTAAATTTGCCTACCACCAGAATAGTGTTATCATTTAGCGCCTTTGATTCTTCTTCTTTCGTTGGTCTAAATATTGGACCATTTTCCTTATATTTAAGAAAACAAAAGGGTTTACATTCATTCTTTTGTGAGATGACTTGATTGAAACTGAAGCTATAGGAAAAAAATTTAAGCTATTTAGTACATCAGTTATGTTTAGATTAGAGAGAGACTTTGTTTTGACGTTACTAACTTATTTCATTGGTTAAGGAATGACACATGTCACACAATAGGTTAGAAATTTTTTTTTTTAATTGTAATAATTTTTTTTAGTAAAAAAAACTATATTTATTTTTCTTAAACTTAATTTACAAAAAAAAAAAAAAAAAAAAAAACCTCCCTCCCCTCCAATCCTCTTTCCCCGTTCAGCAACCCTTTTCCTTAACCCCATCACCGGCCACCCCACCCTACCCAAACCCATTAGCTCGAAATCCTTCTTCGGCCACCGCACCCTACCCCACCCCTACCCCGTAATCTACATCATCATCATCTCCCCTTCATATTCCCCTTTCCTTGTTCAGCCACCCACCTCCTCGTTCTCGTTCCCGTTCCTTTTTTCAGTAATCCTGTCCTTGTCCTTAGGCCACTGCCCTTTTTCTGCCTTCAAAACCACCCCAAAAACCCGCCCAACCAACCAATAACCCGCCCAACCAATCAATAACCTTCCATAAAACATCTAAACCAAAAACCCTTGAATCCACTTGACCCCCCTAGGCCACGTGGAAACCCCGCACGCCTACCCAATCAGAATCCAACCCCACTCTATCGAAAACCCACAACACTCCTAAACCAAAACCCCCCACCCCTTAATTTAGCTAAACGGAAAGGGAAGGGGAACGGGGGTTTATGGGTTGCTCTAGAGGGGAAGGCGAAGGTTGGTGGTGGCAGGTTGGCGTCATGACTAAGGATGGTAGGTGGGTATAAAAATACGGGTCTCACACGGTCACACCACACCCGCCTCAATTAAAGTGGGTATGGGTCCAAATTTGACGAATAAGTAGATGAATATAGGTATAAAAGTCATACTATTATATCTATACCCATCGTGGCCTCGTGGGTAGTGGGTAGGTGGCGGATTTGATGTCATACTCAACCTATTACCTACCTACCCACTTAATTACCTGCCAACTTATTACAACTTTTATTGTATTATTATCACAAATTAACTACTGCCTTGTTAATATGCTATTAAATTATATATTTACAACAATTTAGAGATGAGAAAATGACATGTTCTGTAGAATTTTTTTTAAAAAAATGTTATTAAGTTAGCGAATAAAAACAAATAGTGGATATCCACATGGGTCGTGTCTAGGTTTATTCCCACTTTAGGCGGGTGTGAGTATTGAATTATTACCAACCACGAATAGTGAGTATAAATAAAATTTGGTGGGTGCGAGTATGGAGGGGTACCCGCACTGCACCACCCAATTGTCGTCCCTAGTCATGACTGGTGAAGGGGAGGGGAATTCTTTATTTTTTTTAATCAGTTTTTTAAAAGATTAAATCAATTTTACTAATAAGAAAATTGTTTAAAAACACACCATATATACCAATTACAATGCAACACGTGTAATACTTAACTTATCGAACAAGTTACCAACTGGTTATGTCTAATTTATGGAAGATTAGTGTCTTTGTTTTAATGGAGAATAATCAAAATGTTTTTTTATTTTAGAAATACCGGGAAAAAGTTGTATCCTCGATAATTTTTAAATTCTATAATTCTTGAATTGAGTGTTCTGCTTTGGACAGATGTTTTAGTCCGAATTCGATCCCAACCCAGGCCAATTTTATTTTCTTGGATTTTGAATCAGCCCGATTTTGACCCAAAATAGCGATCGACGAATTTTTGACAGCAACTTTATCCCTCCACCGCCAAACTTATTCTTATCCCACCGACCCACCGCCAGCCCACCAAACCCACCGTTCATAGCTCGCCGGCGACTAGCTTCCCTGCCCATTTCCTTTGCCGTCGCCGGTGAGCTACCATCCCCCACACCTTGGTTTTGCCATGCTCTGTTTGGGTTAAATTGGGCAGGAGCAAGTTTCTACGCTAGGTTGCCAGGTGCTCGTATAGGTTTGTTGTTCTCGGGGGAGTCCTTCGGTGGTGGTCTTTTTTTTGGTGAGTTGGACAATGGTTGGTTTTGCTTCATTTCCTTAGTGTGTTTTTCTTCTTTCTCAGTGTACAAGTTAATAAGGTATACATACTTTGTGTTGTGGTTTGGTTGTTTAAGTTGGGTTTCTTTGACCTTGAGGAGCCTTGTGGTGGTTGGGCCTTGTGAATTTGGTGCGTGTTGGTTTCATTAGGTGGGGAGTGTGTTTGCAGTGTAAACGCCTGGTATCTAAATGGATTTTGGATTGGTTAAATCAAAGTTATTGTCCTTTCACTTAAATAATAAGGATAGCCATGATTCGATTGCTAATGTTCTTATGGGAATCGGAAATCCTGATGGAGTTGTCAATCTATAAAAGAAACAGGTAATAATTACTTCCGTCAACAAGACTTTGGAAATGCTTATTTGCAATATCATATGGCTGTTAAAGTCCTTTGTTTTGTTGTGCCCCTTTCTATTGATGGGAATTCCTTGTACTTGGACCTTGCCTTTTCCTTAAATTTGAATATGGCTGCCTGTGCTCTTCGAAGTAACCATTTCTCTCAAGCTTCACAGCTTTGTTCTCTAGTGCTTGAGTTTGATGGCAATAATATTAAAGGTTTATTTCGGCGAGTTGTTGCTGCATCAAAGTTGGGATGTTTATCTTAGGCCTATGATGACTTGTCACTTGCTTCTCGGTTAGATCCTTCTAATCAGGAAATTTCGCGAGAACTGGATCGTGTTAGAATTTTGGTTTTGTCGAAAATTTCAAGGGATTGTGGTAGAGGTATTGAAAATTGTGGTGTGAGTTCACTCCTGAGCTTAGAGCCTAAGTGTGAAGTTACGGCTTTTTCTCCTGTGTGCAAACCCAATCTGCTACACTTCGGGGCTAAGGTGAAAAGGAGTTTGGATGTTGGTGATGTTGCTTCCTCTAAGAAGAATAAGGAAAATTCTTCTTGTGTTTCTTTGGACGGCTCTCTTTCGGTTCCCATGGAGATGGACCCTTTACAGGGCATGGCGCAACCGACTCAAAATGTGGGGTGTTTAGGTGAATCCCCAGCTTGTCCATCTGCTGGATCCTTTCCGTTGGCGTCACATAATAATGATTTAGATGGCTCGGTTATGGATGAGAAGCGTCATCACAAGTTTGTTAATTCTCGGAATCGTAAATCTTGTATGATGATTCCGACGGAAACTTTCGGGAATATTGCTTCGGGTAGAGAGCTTCAGTTTTATAATTCTGCTTGCTTTTCTTTTATTTCTATCCGAGTTGTTCGGGTATCAAAACCTATCTTGGCGGAGGCTCTCCAAGGTCACGAATCTTGGGAAGTAGAGGCCCCCTTTCAATGCAAGGAATCTCCTTTCTTGAGTCATCAAGATGTTTCCCCACATACCTTGATGACAGATGATCCAACTCCTATACAACAAGATCCTCCCCTCCTAGATGATCCCATAGCTTCAGAGTTTTCCTATCCGTCGGTCCATATTAGTCATCCAGTTGGCTTGCCTCATTTGAATTTTAATCCCGCTTGCGATGGTCGGTTTTAAGTGCGGTCCCTATCATCCAATCATCCAGCTTTTTACGTCGCTATCCATCTCTAGGCTTGCGAAATCAAGTAGCAGAATGCGTGTTTCTAACCATTTCTTATTTTGCAGGATTAAGGTAGGTTGCAAACGTAAGCGAGATTCGTCAGCTACATCGACTCTTACAGTGTCCAGCGAAAGGAGATGTTTTTTTGATGTAGCTTTCTGTTTATTTGGTTTTCCTGTCACTTAGGGCCTGTTCTCTTATGTTGAAATTCAGTTCGGTTCAGTTCAGTTCAGTGCAGTTCAGTTCAGTTCAGCTCCATTCAGTTCAGTTCAGTTCAGTTCAGTTCAGCTCCTAATTTCCTTCTCTTATAAAATATTCATTTCAGTTCAGTTCAGTTCAGTTGCGTTCAGTTCAGCTGAGTTCAGTCAATGAGAACAGGCCCTTAGTTTGTTGTTTTAGTTGGTTTTTGGTTGTAAGAATATTTTTCGTTATATGGATCTATTGTCCCAAAAAAAAAAAAAGGTTAGACCTCAACCCGACTTACCACATGAGCCTTTTTTGGCCAAAGTCCGACCCGTCCCCCTCCGTCTACGGTGTAGGGTGGAGGCCCCACTAGCAGCACACCGCACACTCTTCCTTGTTTCCCGTTTCATAATCAAAATAGCAAAGTAAAGTAATAATTACAAAAGAGAGCAAACTCCAACTCACTCCCTTACACAAGAGAGAGAAAATACCAACAATGGCAGTTTCAGTCATTATTTTAGTCATAGTCATCGCACTCCACCTCCTTGCTTTCGTCTTTGCTGTCGGCGCCGAACGCCGCCGCAGTACGGTAACACACCTCTCTACTTTTCCCCTCTTCCGTACTTCCTTTGTTTGATTTTGATTTTGTTTAAATTTTGTCGGTTTCAGGCCGAGGTTGTACCAGACCAGTACGATGAGCATACGTACTGTAAGTACGGTACTGATGCTTCAACGTTGTACGGAGTAGCTGCGATTTTTTTGCTGTTGATTAGTCATTTGGTTGTTAATGGTGTTACTAAGTGTCTCTGTTTTGGGAAAGGTCTTGTTGGTGGGTCCACTACTTGTGCCATCTTCTTCTTCATTTTTTCATGGTTAGTTTGCTATTTTTTCAATTTCTTTCTAATTTTAGTGATTTTTGATGATTTTTGGTAATACCCCTTTGATTTAGTTTGTTAGGGTTTTAGGAATTTGAATTTGATATAATTGTGTTGTGCTGTAATTTGGGATTTTTTGATTTCTTTTGTTGATTGGAAAGGTAAGAAATTTGTTTTACTAGAGTGTTTTCAACTATGATTGATGGGTGGAATATGTATACTCGAAATACAGCCTTTTTTCGTGGTGTGAAGTTGGGGTTGATAATATAAATGTAAAGCATGGTTATTGTGTTTTAGAGTACCCCTATTTTCCTTAGGAAAAAGACGTGGATTGTCAAGATAAATGAGAAATGTGTGTTGCTGAATTTGCTATCAACTACTAGTATGTATTCTGGGTTGAATGTTATCAGCTGGTTTTGTGGTGTTATGTAGAATTATGTACTGACTACTGAGAATATAAGTTCATCAAGTGTTTATTGGAGATAAAAATTTACCCTGATCCGGCATCGAATGCATTCACTCATTCTGTTTTCTGAGTATCTGCTTGGTCTGAATTCACTTCACCTCTAATGTGTAATCATGGATCACTTATTTGGAGAATTGAAGTTGCTTTTGGATTGGAAATGTGATTGGAGTTATTATGAAGTTAAATACATATCAAATCATTAAAGTGAATTGGTGCTGGAGTTATGCATTTCAACTTCAGGCTCTGTAGTGAACATTTAGCTGTTGTGAGTTGTGCAAACTACTTGGGTAAGGACTCAGGGAGTCGGGGGTGAAGAGCTTGTAACTAAACATGCAAGTTTCTCAGTCATTCAATGTTTACTTGACTAAGAAACTTTTAATAGTGTTAATTATACATGTTGATTTTGACATCCTCACATTTCCCACTACCCTCATCTTCTTATCTGGGTTGAATAAGGTGTATTGTTGTCATTGTCAAATCCGGTTTTATTTCCCAATATCTACGTGACATCAACCTTGGCCATTAGATGAGGATAACCACAATGCAAACCTACCAACACTCCAACAGACCAACAGTGAGCATACTAAAGGTTGCTTGAACTATTTTTCCTTTGATACCTTACTAATGTTACCATCATATATTCCATCCTTTTTTATATTTAATTTGCAACATTGTTTCATAAAATGCACTTTGAGGAAGCAATTAGAGAAGGTAAATAAACAACTTTTAAAAATAATTTGACCACTTGTAAGAGGGTAAAGTAAGGGTATTAGGTGTTTAAAGTTGTCTGCTAAACTTGACTAATTGCCTAAAGTGCGTGTCAGGAGGCAATTTTGCAATTGGAAAAAAGAAAATAGGGGAAGTGTATTTTTCGGCCCTATTTTGCTTGGACTTCCTAACTTGTACCTAATGCCTAGATCAGTTTAGAGCCTTTTGATCGATTTATGTAGCCATACCCTCACAAAATTAAAGAGGATGCTTGCAAGAGGACTCATGAATCACTTGGGGATCACTAGATATGAAAATCAATGCACATTTCATATTAAGGGAGCACCCTACAATCATCCCGTTGTTTAAATTGAAGCCTATATGTTGGCCAATACTAATACGCTTGGTTTTTGTAGTTGAGTGAGTGAAGTGCTAAGAAAACCATTCTAGAAAGATTGGTTACTTTTGATTTTGGTATTCTTAGGAAGCCTTCTGGGCTACAAGCATGCAATTAAATGATGAAGCATAGATTGCATGACTTTTTAAAAAACTTTGAGCTCCTATTTTCAGATAATAGACAAGATGTAGGATTGACTGAGATCTCAGAATTTCTTATATGCATAATACACCTCCAAGAGCTAAAACTCTTTGGAACATCATATTATATTGTTCATGGATGATTCTCTTTTGGTTGGTTGTAGCACTCTGATGAAGAAGATCATGATCTCCAACAATTATTTGGTGGTAGCATAAGAAAAAGTGGTCTAGCTGCTGTATAATATACAAATGTTGGTCAGAGTATTGCCTATAGACTCTAGCAGCACTTCTTTACTGTTTCATGTCTTGTTTAAGCCACTACCCTCTGTGCATTTGTGTGTCCAATTGAAATGATCTTATCTTTAGATCAGACCGTATTCAGAATTTCATCCAATGCCAGTACAGTCACTAATTCAGTACCTGCTTTTGTTTATAACTTATAGTAGAGTTTTTTATCAATTTGTAGATACCTCTTTTTATTAGCTGCTCAAGTATCGTCTAATTACTTGCAGGGTGACCTTCCTGGGCGCTGAAACATGCTTGTTAGCTGGTTCAGTTAAAAATGCATATCACACAAAATACCGAGGAGTCTTTGGTGGAGCACATTTATCATGCGCTACCCTCCGCAAGGGAGTTTTTGCTGCAGCAGCCGCATTGACATTGTTGTCAATGATTGGGTCTGTCATCTATTACTGGATCCACTCCAAGGCTGATACTGGTGGCTGGCAGAGGCATCAAAATGAAGGTATTGGTATGGCAGCTTCAGATATGACACAGCAGCCTCATCATCAAACTGGTGATGTTAGGAAGCCTTAATGCTTCATAGCAATCGACACGGTATCAATTAAGGTTCGGGAAGTTGGATAGAGCTTACGTTAGTGATGTGTAATATAGTAATATATGTGGTGATTGATTTGGTCCAAATGATGCATTACTGCTCTACTATCGATATTCTATCTATAGTAAAATAGGTTTTGTTGTTTGTTTTTGTACTTCAGCTGTATATCAATTTCTTCACCAGCCTTCTGGGGCTTTCTTTGCTGTTTACCTTCTCCACAATTAGTACGTGGTTTCATGCAGCTGCAATGAAAGCCATAGTTGCTGTGCCTTGGTCATATTAGAGGTATGTATGTGAGTTCTCTTTTAGATTATGTGACTCGATTGCAACTATTCCTTATTTATGCTGGCTTGTTTAGACTAGTTAATTGAATCTGTTTGGTTAGTGCATGCTTGGTTTAGCTGCAACTGAGCAAGTTAGCTACTTAGCTGATTTAGTTCAGTAGACTTGTCAAAGTTTATTGTTATTGTTCTTCACAGGATACTGATTAAAGAGTAGTCTTTAATACGAGTACTTTGTTAAATACGGCATGTCCTTAATCTTCTAGCCTTGGGGCATGAAATTACATTAGAATAGAGTTAAGTGCAGAGTAATATGCATTACGGTGCATTAAAGCGTGCTAATGTGCTAGCTTGTATTAGGGGTATACTCCTTAAATGGGGTTGAGAAAGTATTTGATTCCTTTATATCTTAAATACAGGACCTCCGTGGAACGCCAGTTTCACGTATTTCCGCCTTTATTCCGAAGCTTTCTCGGAAAATTGAGAACAAAGGGATCCGTGGTTCAATTGTTTAAGGCTTACTTATTTCAAACATTTTTTTTTTTTTTTTTTTTTTTAAAAAAAAAAAAAAAATCATGGTAACATGTAACTATTTGTTATAAAATAAGGAGAAATGTGAGAGAGAACTGATCGGTATATATATATATATATATATATATATATATATATATATATATATATATATATATAGGGTTTCCTTGGATAAGAATATAAAACCCTAGATCTATCTAAATACGTCCGGATGTTGTCTCGTAAAAAACCTTAGGTACAAAACCATGGTCAAAGGAAAAAGAGTGCAGTGCGTATTTTCTCCCCTTGATGAATACAAAATGTGAAATCTTCTAATGTAATGAATCCGACGTCATATGGTTCGTTGGATGATTTCTCCGATGTAGCAGAAAATCATTTCTTGATAATTAATTCTTTCAAATCAAACCTGAATTTTCAAATTTTCACATGAACTTATTAAGACGTCTTCATTTCTTAATCCTTGTGGAAGTAATACAAGTGTTTATCACTATTTCATTCGATAGTTTTGTTTTGAATTGTCATAACAATTATGCCTTCTTCTAGAGGTCATATATACTACAAAATGATGATTAATAATTGATCAAATTATCCAATCAAAATTTCATGGCAACACTTGATATTATCATATGTATTTCATGTTTTATATGAGAGTTTGCCAATAATACAAAAACTTGTTGAATCTCACATACTCAAACTTCAGGTTAAGATATCGATGATGTAGTCATATTGACTTTTCAAGAATTTGATAATAATTGCAATATTCAAGATATAAAATATGTAAGGCCGGGTATTTAAATACGTCGTATATAAGTTCTTCAGGAACTCTTCTTACATGATTCATTACATGCTATTATTAAATCGACATTATCAATAATTTCATCATCATTATAAGCCCATTGGAATATAATTATGTTTTTCTAATTTTCCATCTAAGTTGTAAATATGTCTTACTATATATATATAATAAACAATTATATATACCACAAATATTATATAGAAATTAATGCATGTAATTTGAGATATAGAAAACATGATAACATATTAAACAAAGTTTACAATGAGTAATGGCGTAATGCATCTAACAACTTTCGACATATGGAATGAGTAACTCATTAACCTATGACTCACATATGTCCATAGACATAAGACTCAAAATAATGCAAGACACTACAGTGCAGATATAAATATCCATATTTCATTGGACTTCTGATCCATAATAAACTATTGATCATTATCATTGTGTTGGCATCAAAATGGACATATATTTTAATCCCTTATTCACAAGTCCATTCTTTCTGCATATACATATTGTTTATCGGTTTCATCATATACCGGTATCATTTAATTACTCAAGATACAATTATAATTTACATGCTATTTTTACAATGATATCTGAATACAATTCTCATTGGCACCATAAAAATAAAAAAAAATAATAAAAATAAAAAAATATAAAAATAAAAAATACAAAATAAATAAAAATAAAAAAAGAAAAAAAGATTAAAAAAGAAAAAAATAATAAATAATAATAAAAAATAACAAAAAATAATAAAAAATAACAAAAAAAATAAAACAAAAAATAATAAAACAAAATAACCAAGGAGAAAGAACAATAATAAAAAATAATAAAAAAATAATAAAAAATAAAAAAAAAAAATAACCAAAAAAAAATTGTGTGCTATAAATAATAAAAAAAATAATAAAAAAAATAAATAAGTTAATTTAACTAAATCTCAAAACATGGTTTTAATCATTTTAAAGAAAATATTTTCGGAAAAATAAGATAAAGAAATATTTAACAAAAGGAATAATTTCTTTTTGTTAAACGGATTTTAAGAAATAAAAACAATTAGAAAATCTTTTCTTAAAATCTATCTTTTATCTTTCCCGTATTAATTAGATTTGCCAAGAAACTTGTCGCACTTCTAATAGGTTTCATGTATATCTACTTAACAAATTTAACAATAAATCTAGAAGATAAAATCTTAACTAAATAAATATTGTTGTGTCACGATTCTGTAATTGTGGACTACTTAGGCGTCACGCAGGTTAAGTTCTTTCCAGAACTTATTGTCTTCAAACGCAGACCAAGTTGACACTTCAGCTTGCTGTCCTCAAGTTCCTGTTAGGGAACGTACCTGTTAGGGAACTCACTTCTTATTAGAGAACTCTTCTGCTACTTTGTTTGACTTTTCGCAAAAGGCCTCTTCATGTCTTCTTAGCTTGGTTTACTCTTCCACCACCAAGGTCTACTTCACTTGTTCTAATCAAGCACTAATAAACCTTTATGAGTTTAGTTTGCTTTAATTTAAGTCCATCATTATCAAACCTTTAAGCTTCAACAATTTACCCCTTTTTGATGATGACAAACTTAAGCAAACACTTTTGAAAAGTTAGAACAGATAGAAGGGCGTGTTTTTGTATTTATGTTTATTGACATAAAGTAAACACACAACTGAAATCAAAAACAAAAACAAGAAGAACAAAAATAAACAGAACAGAAATAAAACTAAGCTACTGACATTATATCAGAAATTTCTGATACTTTCTCAACTGGAACCCAGAACAACTTCTGCCTCCAAGTTTGCTTCTTCTTTCCCCCCTTTTGGCATTATTAAAAAGTCCTGTTTTTTCAAGTTTATTAAACATCTAGCCACAGCCCCACAAACAATTCATTGAGTGTGAGAAACTGAAGACAACGCTCCTAACTTCCCTGAAGTTAATTCCACTTTCCTGCATAAGCTTTCATAACATACTAATACACATATGTATAGGTAGAGTTCCAAAATATTCATTAAAAACCAAAAGATTAACATCCTGCTGAACAATTTTAAAATATTACAAACCAAAATAAATTGTTCAAAAACCAAAACAGAAATTGAAAATATTCATGACTTAAATAAAGAGGAAATAGGCTAGGATAGGCTAAGTAGGCTAGGCTGTAGAGGAGTTAGGCTAGGTCTGAAGGAGCTCAAGAATCTTCTTGTTGTCCTCCTTGGTTTGCTGCATAGAGGCTTCCAGCTTGTTTTCCAAGCGTTTGATTGCCATTTGGAACTCCACCCTTCTGAGACCAAGTCCCTGTACATTCTTCTCCAACTGCTTCACTTGCCCTGTGGCTGCCTTGAGTTGCTTCTCTGCCACTTCAGCCCTGTCAGTGAGCTCACCACCTGCTAACACATTGTCCTCTTCAGCATCCAACTCTAGAGGTTCCTCCATACTTGTCTTAGGAGCAGTGCTAGCCGACAATCTCCTGCTTTTCCTCACATGTTTCTCAGGGACCTCTTTCACTTTTCTCTTCCCTCCTGCTGTCTTTTTCTCTTCTACTCTCCTAACCTTTACATTCACTACTTCCAGGCTAATAACCTGAAGTGTCTCACCATTGATTACATTTTCAGGTTTCTCCTCCAATCCATCATAAATCCTTTGAGCTTCACTCCTAGAGACTCAAAGACAGTAGATAGTCGAACCCCATAGCCCACTTTGTTCTTTCTTGAACACAGTGTGCTAGATGTTGATACATCAATGAAGGAAAATTAATCTTGATTTTCTTAGAGAGACAAAAGATGACAACCATATCCATCAAGCATGCTTCACTCTTCTTCTGAGTTCTAGGCATAATTGTTTTCCTAACCAGATTAAACAACAATTTGTTCAAGGGGCTCAGATTATTGTGACTCATAATGTTCTTCCCCCTTTTACCACCCAACGATTCAACAATGTCACCACCTAGAAACTCACCAACCTTTACAGTTCCCTTCCCCTTAATGTACATCTCATAACCCGCCCTCTTGTTTGCACTTTCAGAATTGACCCCAATTTTGGAACAACAAACTCAATTTTCTTTTTATTAACTACACTAGATACTTTTCCTTGTTAAACTTCAAATTTTCCACAAAATTCATTCATAGCAGAAAGATACATAACATTATTTGATGCAGTAGTTAACAAATACTCCCACCCTTGAAATTTAATTAAATCAAGAAATTCTAAAAACCTAGACTTCTTGCACCAAGATAAATCAAGTCTATGGCCAATAACATACCTATCGGCACTTGCAGTGAATTCCGATTGTTCATCGTCCTCTTCGTCCTCAGCTTCCTCTCTCTCCTCTATATTGTTCTTTTCTTCATCCTCTCCATCGTCCTCATTATCATCCTCTTCCCTTGACTAAATTCCTTGAACAAAATCCTCTACGTCCTGAATGTGTTCTTCTAGAGAATTTTCTTTTTGTTTCTTCTCTTTCCATTCCCAGCCCGTACTCTTTCTAGAACACTTGAACCAACAGTTTCTTCCTTTTTGGTTTTACTTTCTGCTTCCTTTGGGTTTGAGGATGAGGGTTTAGGGTTTTCAGTAGCTTTGGTAGTTTTGGAAGGGGATTTGTAGTTAACCATTGCTAAGGGAGAGGTTTCTTCTTTTTTTGACAGGAAGATGGGGATTTTATTAGTTGCTTAAATTGTCAAAGATTACAGCATCAGATGCACACTCAGGCACCTCCTCCATCCAAATTCTCATAACCTCAAACATAACACTACATTGAGAAAGCCTATGAGCTACCTTATTCCCTTTTCTACCAACATGTGAAGAAGCAAAACTACTACATGATTCAGCTAGCTTAAGAATATCTCTGATAATTAGCCCAAATCTGGAGTTCTGAATTTTTTTATGCTTCAAATGTTGATGCAGCTTCAAGTTATCAGTTTCCAAGATAATGCTTCGAAAACCAGCTTCAATGGATATTGTGAGAAGATGTCTAGAAGCAAGGCTTCTCCAATGTCAACCTCGAACTCCTCCTGCAGTCTCCAGCTTGTGGACAGTAGGACATCACCCAAGTAGTCCCTGGCCACACCACCAAGTAGGGGTGAGCAAACCGGGTACCCGGTCAAAATTTTAGGACCCGGACTTGGAATTGGTTGGAACCGGGTCCTAAAATTCAGAACCGGAATTGGAATTGGTTTAACCGGGTCCTAAATTTTAGGAATTGGAATTGGAACCGCCGGGTACCAGTTCCGGTTCTGGGTACCCACTTATGTATGTAATTGTTAAAATATAATACAAATTATAATTCTTATTTTAGTTAGTATCATTATTAGTGTTTAATACTTATATTTACATATGCATTAAGCTATTTGTATTCATGTTAGGCATTAATAATACTTTTTTTATTGTACAAATTAGATACATTTGACATATTTTTATTATTTAAAATTTATTTAGTTTATGATATATTGGGTAATCGGGTACCCAACCGGTTCCGGGTCCAAAAAGTTGAGAATTGGAATTGGAATTGGTTATAACCGGGTCCTTAATTTATTACCCGGAATTGGAACCACCAGGTCCAATCTCGGTTCCGGACCCGCCGGTTCCTAACCGGTTCCGGTTCCGATTCCGGGTACCCGGAATTTTTGCTCACCCCTATCACCAAGGCCAGTCGTTTTGTCACTAAAGCAGGCAACATCAGAATTAATTTTGCAGACACCAGCAGGGGGCATCTTCCAGCTTTGATCAGTCACCACATTCTGATTCAAGGGAGATGCTCTTGTTTCATTAGCCTTGACAAACTCACCCACCAAGTTCACAGCTCTTTGGATAACAGACTCAATTGTGAGTGATTTTTTATCAAAACACCACGAATTCCTTTTCAGCCAAATGCCCCACATCAAACTCCAGAGTATATCCCACCATTCCCTTTTTTTGTTCTCTTTCAATTTTTGGTGGCAAAAGGAGTTAAAAGAGATAGAATTTTCATCATCAATGGACAAGCGAAGGGGGGAGAAATACCATGTGCTCTTTGCAGCAGGACAAAAGAAAAGGGAATGCATAATGGTTTCAGAATTCTCTCCACAAACAGGGCAAACATCATCATCACATATGCCTCTTTTTTTCAATTTACTTCTCACAGGTAACCCTCCATGAAGAGCACGCCAACCAAAGTTCTTGACCTTGGGAGGAACATTTGCATTCCATAACATTTTCCAGATATCATTGCAGGGGTTAGCAGATGAAGACGTACCAGCAGCTTTCAAAGAATGTAAAAAAGCAAAGTAAGCACTTTTTACAGTAAAGTCGCCACTCTTTGTAAACTGCCAAGTCCAACTATCTATTTGACTGAAGGCAGACAACGGAATCTTCTTTATTTCACGAGCTTCCCACTCCACAAAAGTGTTGTCAATCAGTTGATAATTCCACTCTCCCTCCAAACGCAGCTCATGAACATAATTTGGTCCAGCAGGATCAATTTGAGCTCTAGGAAGGACCTTAAAGTTTGGTAAATTAGGGACCCAAGGATCACTCCAATGTTGATTGAGCCTCCTGAACCCACCAATTTACACGCCCCAAGCTTCACCACATCTCTTGCAGAAAGAATTGATTTCCATGTATAACTTGCTGTAGGGGAAATTTTTGCTTCCATTAAATCAGTATGAGGGAAGTACTTTTGTTTCAGAGTACGAACCATAAGGGAATTCGTGTTGGTGATTAATCTCCAGACTTGTTTAGCCAGCATTGCTTTATTGAAGCACAATAAATCACGCATTCCCAGCCCTTCTTCCTTCTTAGACACAATCAGTTTATCCCACGCCACCCATGCAGTCTTGTGTTCTTCCTTCTTCTGACCCCAAAATAAACTACGGCACATACGTTCAATTTCCTTCAAGATGCTAATTGGCAAGTTGAAACATTGCATTGCATAAGTAGGGATGGCATGAGCAATTGATTTAATTAAAACTTCACGCCCGACTTGAGAAAGATAGCCACCTTTCCACCCTTTTAATTTTTTCCAGACTCGATCCTGAATAACGGAGAAAATCCTTTTATTTGAACTCCCTAGGTAAGTAGGAAGTCCAAGGTATTTGTCATGTCCTTCAACAGCCTTAAATGATAACTTCGTTTGAAGCATATTCCTCTTCTCTGGCTCAACGTTTCGGCTAAAGGAGACTTCCGATTTCTCCATATTCAGTTTTTTTCCAGAAGCAATCTCATAGGTGGAGAGTATATCAAGCACATTATCCACTTCCTCCTCATTTTCTCTAATAAAAATCAAACTATCATCCGCAAAAAATAAATGAGAGATCGGGTCCACTCTCTTTGCAATCTTCACACCATGGATGAGTTTTCTTCTCTCTGCATCTCTGAGAAGGGTAGATAAACCCTCGGCACAAATGATAAAAAGAAACGGTGACAATGGGTCACCTTGACGCAAACCTCTGGAAGGCAAGAAACGTCTCGATGGCTGCCCATTTACAAGTATTTGAAAAGAGGCAGTGGTCACACACTTCATTACATTTGTCACATAGCCACACGGGAACCCCAACTTCAACATCATTCTTTCCAAAAAAGACCATTCAACTCTATCATAAGCTTTACTCATATCAAGCTTAAGCCCCAAAAAACCTGTCTTCCCCTTCTTTTTCTTACGCAAATAGTTAAAGCATTCATAAGCAACAAGGATATTATCAGAAATAAGCCTTCCTGGCACAAATCCGCTATGTGTCTCATGAATAATATCAGGCAAGACCATTTTCATTCTATTAGCAAGCACCTTCGTCACAAGTTTGTATATCACATTACACAAACTAATAGGTCTATAACATTCTTTCTTTTTAGGAATCAAAACAATGTAAGTCTGATTAAACGACCCAACGTCACCCCCATTATTTAAAATATCCAACACTAAATCAATAATATTCGGACCAACAATATTCCAAAATTTCTGATAAAAGAGAGCACACATACCATCGGGTCCAGGAGCCTTCGTAGGGTGCATCTGTTTGAGTGCCTGAGAGACTTCATCCGCTCTAAAAGGATCAGCAAGCATAGTGATCATTGATTCTGAGACACGAGTATCAACCAGGTCAACAATCTGACCCGTATCAACCTGGCAAGATGAACCGAATAAATTTTTGAAGTGGGCAGCAAGAACCTCCGAAATTTTTTCTTCTTCATTAAAAATGTTGCCAGCTTCGTCTGATATGGATGTGATACTATTGCGATGGGCTCTTTGCTTGGCTTTGGCATGAAATTTTTTTGAGTTTTTGTCACCATTTTTTAGCCATTCTTGCCTACTTCTCTGCTTCCAGTACAACTCCTCTCTTTCTTCAAGCTCATCTAATCTCTCATCAATAGCCTTCATCTGAGCTAAAACTTCAGCCGTTTGATCCTCCTCCACGAGCTTCGACATTTGGGACTTCAAGGTTCTCATCTCCTTGGCAAAGCTGCCAAATTTGTCTTTACTCCACGAACCAAGTCTTCCCGCAGTAGTGCAAAAATTAGCTCTCACATCACCCCCTCCATCCCATGCTTCACGAATAACATCCAAGCACGAATCTTCTCTAAGCCACATTTCTTCAAATCTGAATTTTTTTTTCATTTTTTTCTTTTTTTCCACATAAGCACGCTCTTTGACACAAAGGAGTAAGGGTAAGTGATCCGAATTTCTTTTTTCAAGATGAGTCACAAAAGCCCCTGTAAACATGTCTTTCCATTCCATATTAGCCGTGAAGCGATCAAGTCTCTCTTGTAAATTATCTTCACCACTTTGATTGTTAAACCAAGTGAAAGGGTGTCCAATGTATCCCAAATCGTCTAGCTTGCAAGTAGTAAGAGCATCCCTTAATATAGCAGCCTCGGCATATTTGAAATCAGCTCCCCCTTGCTTCTCCGTAGACCACATCATCAAGTTAAAATCGCCCCCAACAAGCCACGGCATATTGTTATATATTGCAAGACTTTCCAAGAGAGAACCAGTTCTATGCTTATTTCCTTCTTCCGGAAAACCATATATCCCCGTGAATCTCCAACAAACCCACTCATCACACTTCACATGAGCATCAATGTGATTTAAGGAGTATGATTGAATCGAGATGTTCCAATCATTTCTCCAAAGCAATGCTAATCCCCCACTTCTTCTTCTGCCTTCCCCTGCACATCCAACCGCCACCATCCCTGTAAAATTCAGCTTATTTTTCACTATTTCCATCTCCCCTTGACTAAGCTTTGTCTCTTTCAAGAACAACAAACCGGGGTTTTCCGTGATAACAATGCGCCTTAACGCATTTACTGCCCGAGTTCTCCCCAAACCTCGGCAGTTCCACGATAGAATGTGTCTCATTTCTCACCAAGGGCCCAAGGAGTGGAGCCCGCCACTATGTCTGTCATATCAGTATCATGATAAGCCTTCACCAAGCTGCTATCTAATGCCCTTCTTTTCCCATTATTCACCCCAGCACCATCATCAAAGTCAATCCCTTCCTCTTGCTCACCCCTCTTCCTCGTACTGCCAATTGTAGTAACACTAACTTTATTAGCCAAATTCTTCCTGTCCTTGCTGATCACCACCTTATTCTTCTTAACATGGGAACCTCTCACACTATCTTTTGTACAGGACACTTCATTATGAGAAGAAAATTCATTTGTTTGAGAATGTTCGATGCCTACCAGGGAGTTTTCCTCATCAGGGATTAAATTATGGGGGTTTGATGAGGAGTTGTCACCCTCCTCACCATTCTTCTTACTATCAGCACACACAGCATTTAAAGTCAAAGAGACCTCTTGCAACTTATCAAGCACTACCCCAATTTGCTCCTTACTCACCTTTTCCACAGGAACTTTCGGTTTAGTGATGAATAAACCCTTAGCACAAGCAGGTTTATCATTTGGCAGCACATTATCCTTATCTTCCCTATTACTCTTCCATGGAGAAGCTTTCATCCACCCACCAAACTTCATCGTTGGATCATCTAACTCCCTACAGCCCTCACAATCCTTTACCCCATGGCCTATCTTCCCACAAAAAAAACAAAAGAGAGGTGGTTTTTCATATTTGACATCGAAAAATTCCTCATAACCACCACGCATCTTCACCTTGACCTTCTGTAGCAAAGGATTAGTAACGTCAATCATTACTCTAATTCTCACAGATTTATCAATTCCCATACAACCCGAACTATCCAATCTAACAAAGCGACCAATTTTGTTCCCAAGCGCCTCCACATTAGCAGCATTTAAGCGTCCCTTGAAAGGCAGATTGTACACCCTTACCCACATGGGGATTTCATATAATTGCACATCAAGTGGCTTTACATTATTTTCTAGTTCCCCAAGCAATAAGGCGTGTCTATCAAAATGCCAAGGCTGCTCATCGAGAACCCTTTTCTTATCTCTCCAATGGTGGAATTGGAACACATAAGTGTTCTTCCCAATATTACTGATTTCTAAACCGTGTCTGGGTTGCCAGACACCCTTTATTGTTGCCATGAAAGCATTGGGATTAATAGATCGTTCAGTCCATATCTTCCCTATCAACCCTAATTCCACCCTCGCTTCCTCATCCACCTCATTACCCTCAATCCATTCCACAGCGTCATCAGTATCATTGTTGATGGTATTATCTATACCATCAATATTATTCACCTCTCCTACGTTCTCAATGCTATTGTTAATATTTGTTTCTATGCTTTTATTTATGTTTGAAAGAGTCTGAATTTCTGTATCTGGTTGTTTTTTCGAGGGATTCGATTCCATGATCAAACACTAGCACATATTTGACCACAAAATCAAGCAAAAACCTTCACAAGAAGGAAGCCCTAGGAAAACCTAGATAAACCCTCCCAAGGAAAACCTAGAGGGAACTTCTATTTCTCTTAAACCCTTATCTGAGAGGTTTCTTCTTGAATTGTGCTTTCAGAGTGATGGGAATTTTCTGATGATACTATTTCAGCAATAATGACCATGGTTTTTAGATGGTGTTTTTGAGCTTAGATGGTTTTACTTAAGAGGGTTAATATAGTAGCGTTAGTCAAATCAAATAATAATAATAATCATGATATTAGCAATATAAAATAATAATAAGTAATTAAATTAATTAATTACTCACATTTTGCGCGTCCTTAAAATTGCTACATCATGAATAAATTGTTAGTAACTTCAATAAAAAAATATAAATAAAATGGAGATTAAATTAAATAAATGTAGATTTAATTTGGCCCAAACCCTCAGTTATTTGTACCTTTCACGCCTTGGTTTAAGGACGGAACCTCGAGTTAAGTATGGACTCCTTAAAGTTTTTAGGGGAAGAATGATGTAATTAGGAATATAGGTTTAAGGCTTAGAATATGAGAGACAGAGAATAGAATGGTTTTTGGTGGAAAAGAGAAGGATTTGATGCCCCGAACTGCAGAAAGGGGGGGTCCTATTTATAGGGAAAATGAGCAGAGGGAACACACGGAACCCTAAAAAGATAAAAACCCTAAAAAAAGGCTACCGCAACACGGTAGAAGGCACCGTGTCACGGGGAATCCCACCGTCAGACGGGGAAAAATCCCGTGACACGGTGGACTACAGTGTGACGCGGGAAATAATTAGGGTACGGGGGGATAAAACGCGTGAAGGATTTACGCGGAAAAGACATGGAATGGCCCCGTGTCACAGCAGGGGCTCTGTGTCACGTAGAATCCCATCGTCAGACGGGGCAAACTCCCGTGACACGGTGCTTTTGCACTGTGTGCGGTGATTCCAGGTTTTTACCCGTTTTTAAAATCATCATAACCTTTGATCTGTAACTCTAAATAAGTCATATAATATATCATTGGAAAGCTTATCAAGTCTACTTTCCAATCCAATTTGGAATCAGGTCAAAACAATTTATAGATTTTATGATATGGTCGTTTTAGTAGAAGGGTGTTGGTTTTGGGCCGAGTTTAGTGTTTTGCTCATATCTTTTTCGTTATAGCTCGGAATTGGGCTTATGATATTTGGTTGGAAAGATTATTGAAAGGCCTATACAACTAAATAATAATTGAATCAAAATTATTTAGCTCGGTTTTGTAATGTGGATATGGAAAGTGGAAAGTAAGTTATGGTTTAGGGAAATGAGCTAGGAAATGGATTGGTTTATGAAATGTATTGGGTAGAAACATGGATTTAAGCACTCCAAAGATTAAATACCCAACCCGACCAATAACGGTGGTGAAAGGTGTTTATTATCGGGTTTGGTTTTGGGGAGACATTTTTAGATGTCTACAGATGGTAAGTCATTTAATTCATTTGAGGATGAAGTTTCTGTGCCTATTATTCAATTTTCTTCTTTTCCTATGATTACATGTACGATAGAGTCAAGTATTTCATATAAGCATGTTGTTCCTTTAGTTGTGTCTAATGTTGTTTCGTGTGTTCCGTACTTTTCTTTTTGTGAAACAAAGGATGAGTGGATTAGCATGGAACCTTTTTATGATAAAACTGAATGGAATGAGAAGTTGCATGCTATATATGATGTGGATTACATACATCGTGTGAAAATGAAAATATTGCAGGTTTGTAATCTAAAGTTCCACTGGCCACTTACATCTACGGAGATGGCCTTAGCTGAAGCTGCTTATCAAAGTGCTGGAGTTTGATTGGAACTTGCTGGATGGTCAAGCCTATGACTTAAAATAAGGGCGCTGCTTGGGAGGCAACCCAAGGATGTTTCTTTTCCCTATCTTTTTATTGCTTTTTAGTCGTTTAATAAATCATGCTTTCTTATTTTTGTTTCTTTATCGCATGCCAAGTTCCTACATTGAGGACAGTGTAGAGTTTAAGTGTGGGGGAGAGGAACAAGATGAGAGCATATGTATTATTAGGTTACCACTTATAAACTTCTTGGAAAGACTAACTCTTGGGAAAGACAGTAAATTCTAATCTAATAGTTTTTATTAAAAATTGACATTTTTGAAGTTATGCACAAAGACACTAGTGGAAAATTTCTCATTCGTAACAGGCTATTTGTAACGGGCAAAGCTTTGCCCTTTACAATTAAGATATTCATAACGGGCAATATAGTGTCCGTTACGAATACTTACTTATTCGTAACGGAAAAGTAGTGTCCGTTACGAATAAGTAAGTATTCGTAACGGACACTATATTGCCCGTTACGAATAAGTAAGTATTCGTAACGGACACTATATTGCCCGTTACGAATAAGTAAGTATTCGTAACGGACACTATATTGCCCGTTACGAATACTATATTACACATAAATGACCAAACTTAGCCCAACTTATGAGAGGAGAGCCCAATACTTGGCTTTTTAGGGTTTCACTCCCTCACTCCCTCCTCTCCGTCATTCACCTCTATCTCACCTCTCCTCTATCTTTCATCTCCTCTCTCTCTCCTCTCCTCTCTCTCTCCATCCTCTCCGTCCTCACTCCCTCCTCTTTCTTTTTAGGGTTGCTCGTCTACTCTCCTCTATCTCTCATCTCCTCTTTCTTTCATCTCCTCTCCTCTCTCCTCTCCTTTCCTCTTTCTCCGTCATTCTAAAGATCGTTGCATTTTATCACTCTAAATCATCGAATTTCTCTCTTTTTCTTCTATTTTTTGCTTTCTTGTTGAGCCGATTTATCTTTGATCATCATCATCATCGCCATCAATTGTGAATTGATTAATTTGGGAGAGGGAAACAAAAATTAGGGTTTTTTTTATGCTTCGATTTATAATTGGAGGAGGTTGATAATGGTGGTAGCAGCATCGAAAACGCCAAATCTGAAGACGACCCCGAATCTACGGTCGCTGTCCACTCCTAAGAGACCTCCATTGTTGCCGTCGGAGAGAGATAACAGCAACAACAATGTCTCCATTGCAGCTCATCATCGGCGTCCGAAATCTCGGGAGGTCAATTCTCGTTATTTGTATTTTAATCTCCTCAATTATTTTTAGCTCTCTAATTTGAGTGATTTTGATAAATTTTTGTTGAATTTGAGGTTTAGTTTCTGAATCTGCTTCGAATTTGATGAGATCTTCGTTTTTTTTTTTTTTGAATTTTTTGGTTTTGTTGTTGCGGTTTTGATTAATGGATTTGTTGATGAATTTTGAAGTAGCGTTTTGATTTTGTTTATTAATCTGGTTCAAATAATTTTGAATGTTTGGTTTTGATTTCAATTTTGTGTGATTGTGGTTTATTTTTGAATTTGATTATGATTTCGTTACATTTTGTGATGATTTGTGATTTGAAGTTTTAATTTCTAGTTTTGTTCAAAATTTAGGGTTTAGTTGTCTGATTTGAGTTCATTTTGCTTAAAATGGTGAATAATGACGGCTGTTTAAGTTGTAGCATAGATCTGTTGATTAGTAGTGTATGATTTGATTCGATCTAAGTAGTTTGAGCAGAAATTGTGCTGTGATTGTGTTTTGAATTCTGAAAACTGTGGTGCTAGGTTAGTTTTTGTGAATCAATCATTTTGATAATAATAATATTCTTTATTATTTCTTGCTTAAATAAAGTCTCTTTGACTATCATTAGTGTTCAAATAATAAGTCTATGGTGCTTGATGTTGTGTCTGTTCCTGCTGCGAATAAGTCATGTAAAAGAGATAATTGAGGTTTTTGGGTTAGTGCAGGTAATGTGTTTGATGAAATGCCTCAAATAATCTGGGCAAAAAATGATTAGGTTTTTTGGATTGTGCAGATAAAGTGTTCAATGAGAGAGACATGCTTTCAAAAATATTTGATAAAAATTATGTTTTTGGCATATTGTATATGAAGTGTTTGATGAAATGCCTAAAGGATTCTGATAAATTACATGTTTTGTACAAACTGGTATGAAGATTTATGGATTAGTGTAGATAAAGTATTTGATGAAATGCTTCAATGAATATGATTAAATGTAAAGAGCAGCTGAGGAAGTATTGTGTATGTACCACAAATAAATTTGGGATTTTTGATGGATCGATTTCCTCGGTTTTGTCTTGGTTGATGCCTAGTAATGCATCGAGAAAGTCGTTGTATTGTGTTGTGTCTGATGATCTCTTGCCCTGCAACCTTTTCTCAATCATGGAGTTGAATAAATCAATCATCTTTTGGAAGTGAACACTCATACGCCGCCTGATTCCTTGTGGATCTATCTTCTTAAGAATTGGGAAATAATCTGCAAAGTTTGGTTTTCCTGCTTCATCCATTATACATCGTACTGTCTCTTTAAATTCTCGAGTAATCTCTGAATTAGGGTCACCCAGATTTACTGAAAAGAAAGTGCTTGATAGCAGATTCAGGATAAATAAAGTCTCTTTGACTATCATTAGCTGTATAAGTCCTGTTCATTTTGATTTTTTTTTAACCGGCTGATTCAATTATGATTCAATGATCTTGTGGATTTTGATATTATTTTTTCAATTATGTTAATTTTGGTTTGTTGAAATTATTGAATGTAGGTGGAGCATATAATATCTAAACAAGGGAGCTTAAGACTCAACGTCTCAGACCACAAATGTCGGGATAAAACTTGTTTTTATTATAATTATGATTTGTTTTTGCTCTTTTATTAGTCTTATTATATGAGCAAGTTGATGTATTTTGCAGTGATAATGAATATATTTTTGCTTATAGTATATTAAATGTGTATTATACTTGTGTAATAAAAAAATTATTTGTGTTTTATACTTGTGTAATTGTAGACACCTAAGAATGTCTCTCCAAAACCAAACCCGATGATGAATACCTTTCACCGCCGTTATTGGTCGGGTTGAGTATTTAATCTTTGGAGTGCTTTAATCCATGTTTCTACCCAATACATTTCATAAACCAATCCATTTCCTAGCTCATTTCCCTAAACCATAACTTACTTTCCACTTTCCATATCCACATTACAAAACCGAGCTGAACTGGTTTCATTGCTATATAATTTTGATCCAATTATTATTTTGTTGTATAGTTCTTTCAATAAGCTTTCCAACCATATATTATAAGCCCAATTCCGAGCTATAACGAAAAAGATATGAGCAAAACACTAAGCTCGGCCCAAAACCAACACCCTTCTACTAAAACGATCATATCTTAAAATCTACAAATTATTTTTATCTGATTCAAATTGGGTTGGAAAGTAGACTTGATAAGCTTTCCAATGATATATTATATGCCTTATTTCGAGTTACGGATCAAAAGTTATGATATTTTAAAAACGTGTAAAAAACTGGAAATACCGCGCAGCAGCTAAACTGCCGCGACGCGGCAAGATCTGACGTGGCACGGGAGAAATTCCCGTGTCACGGTAATTTGGAGGGGATTTTTATGTTTTTAGTGCCCCATGACTTGGCATAAGTACCGTGATACGGCGCCATATGCCGTGACACGGTGGACTTTGCCGCGTCACGGCGATTTCTGCCGTGTCACGGTGAGTTGCTGACGTGTCACGGTGCTTAAAACTTCCCCGCGTCACAGGGAACTGTGCCGCGACACGGGAATTACTGCCGTGTCACTGTAGGAATTACTGCCGTGACACTGTAGGAATTCCCGTGTCACGGTGCCAGTGCTGTGACACGGGACAACTCCGTGTCTTTTTCGTGTAATCCCTTCTTGCGTTTTTACTCCCGTAAGTCAAATATTTCCCGCGTCACTCTATTTTTCCCCGCGTCACGCTAATTTCCCCCGTGACACGGTAGAATCTACCGTGTCGCGGTAGCCTTTTTTAGGGTTTTTATCTTTTTAGGGTTCCGTGTGTTCCCTCTGCTCATTTTCCCTATAAATAGAACTCCCCTTTCTGCAGTTCGGGGCATCAAGTCCTTCTTTCTTCCTCTCTTTTCCACCAAATATCATTTTGTCTCACCTTACACCTAAAATCATTCTCTCCCTCTTTAACCTAATTTCTAGCTTTCTTATTCTTCCATAATAATTCCTCTAAGCACTCCAAGGAGTCCATATAATACCCGAAGTTCTATACTGAAACCAAGGCGTGAAAGGTATAATTAACTGAGGGTTTGGACCAAATCAACTCTACTTTTATTTAATTTAATTATTTCAATTTGATTTATTTTTATTGAAGTTACTAACAATTTATTCATGATGTAGCAATTTAAAGGAACGCGTGAAATGTGAGTAATTAATTAATTTAATTACCTATATTATTTTATATTGCTAGTATCATGATTAGGATTATTTTTATTTGATTTGACTAACGCTATTATTGTTAAATTGCTTCCAATATTAATGTTGGTTTCTATTATTATTTATGATCACCATATTGCATGTTTAAAGGGAATATGTAATTGAAAATCACGCCTAATAAGATAATTTGGACGACCGGTTTAGGTTCCTTTTTAATCTTGTTGTTTAATCAAGTGATCACCAATATTTTAGAATAATGTGTGCATTAATATTCAACCAATTTAGCATAATAATAGTTTGGAGCAAATTGAATATTTTATTTGCATGCCTTTGAGATCACATGAATACTTTTCACAATAAGAATCGAGTAGAGGCCAATACGGGCGAATGTGACTCCATGACTCACTTCGTACCATCATCCCCGATCCTCCTTTCGTGGTTCCGAACCATATGGAGTTAGTAATCTCATGGATTATGAATGGGGTGTAACCTTCACGGGTCAATCGTTGTTGCCTATCGTTGTCCCTTTTCGTGGTTGCCTTTTATGATCCGTGAACGGTTTACAAGTTCCTTAAAAACTTGTTGGCGGCTCCCTACTTTCCTTTTCCCTAATCGCGTCCCTAATCGTATATGTCAATTCCCACTTCCTATGAGTGCCAAGCATATTCACAACATGCTTTTACGTAGGCGCGCTTCGAACGACGCCTACAATTTGGCGACTCCGCTGGGGAGGATTCTTGGTTATTTATCGATTTGAGTGATCGGTATTTAATCGAGATGAGTGGATGAGACTTGAAAGATTCTTGAAAAATATTCCTGTGATTAATTTGGCATTTTTGCATAAGCATCGACGTTTTAACGTTGAATTTAGATCTGTCCCGTAGGAAAAATTGAACAACTTGATTGCGTACGAAGAAAAATAGGGCACCAGTCAGATTTTCTGACTGCCGTGTCACGGCAAAGTCTTCCGTGTCACGCTACAATGTACCGTCTGACGGTGCACTGTACCGTGACACGGGAATTTCTGCCGCGTCACGGCAATCCTAAAATCAGTCCGGTGGCTTATTTTCTCTTCTCACAGTTGACTTCCTTCGATTTTTCTGAAAAACCGTATGTGTTCTACATACGTCTTAGCCCCGGGGGATTTAAGCTCTATCAACCCAAAAACGCTCATGGCAATAAGGGTTCATCCGAGTTATTAAATCCACCCAAACCGTGGAGTCGAGTTCGATTTCATCACGAACTCGCGGAGCCGCCCGTTGGCATACACCCTCAAGGGAGGCTGCCTTGCTAACGCGTCCAAACTCTTAACCATGGTACCCTTTTGACACCCAAAGCTTGACCATAGTCGAACATAGAACTTGACTTTAGGTTGAGAACTTTTTGCATCATTGTGACTAAATGCTACGTGGTTTATTTGGTACTAACCCACATGTGTTTGTTCATTTTGTTTTGGACTAATCTTTGACCGAGGGTTTTTATTCCCACTTAGTCATTAGTACGGACCATAAGATCGATTAAAATCTGGAAAAATGTCATAATAAGGCCTGGAACTGAGCACCGCGTCACAGCAAGTCTGCCGTGACGCGGTGAACAGTGCCGTGACACGGTACTTTCTACCGTCTGACGGTGGATTGTACCGTGTCACGACAGTCAGCACCGTGACACGGTGCCCAGGAAAATGTCCCATATGTCCTTTTTTGGTTCTGTGTGCGTACGTATGTGGTCTATGTGTCTAGTTTGGTATCATGTCTAGCCGTACGATCATACCACGAGTCTTATAACATCACTTAGTCACTTACGAGTCAAGTATAGTCCACACACTTTCTTTATGTTCCGACTTGAGTCGTGCACTATGTCGTTTATGATCGTATACTAGGTTCATGCACCCTTTTTCCGTCATAATAAAAAATGAGTGGAGTTTTCTCACCTGTTTTCAAATGTCTTTTGCAATGAGTCAAACAATTAATTGATTTTATTTCATTTCACAGCACTTGGTCAAGAAGCAGGGGAAGACTGTTACGGTTTGAGTCGCTACCTCACCAACCTCTTATACCTAAGAGGCGTACAAGAAAACCACCACAAGCATCCCCACAGAATCCATCTCCCATTTATTTTCAACCAATGGCCACTAAGGAAGATATGGAGAACGTGAACCAGGCCATCGAAAGGTTGTCTACTATGATGGAAGCACTCACTACCAGGGTTCTCACAGTAGAGCAAAACAATCAAAGCAATGCCACTGTAGCTGCAATAGACAAGATCAGAGAACAGATGAGTAAGATCTCTGAAGAGTTTACCTATGTAGAGCAACCTGCCACTTCTCTGAACATAAGGGATAGGCTTCCTGAGAAGTTTTCCACCGCTGACATTCCCAAGTTCAAGCCTACTGATAACCCTATTTTCATTTGAAGGCTTTTTCTGCAACCATGGCTCTTAAGGGATTGGATGTAACACTCTTCCCTACGGTGTTCCCTCTCTCCTTAGAACATGCTTGCCAACAATGGTTTTATTCCCTAGATGCCAAGTGTACTGCAACTTGGCAAGATGTCATCGACAGTTTTATGAACCGTTACAAGTGTAACATTCAAAGTAAAACTTCTGAACGTGAACTCTCAATTCTCAAACAGAAAGAGAATGAAGGCTTCACTGCTTACCTGAATAGGTGGAGGGAAACAGCTGCACTCTTGGTAGATCCTCCCAAAGAAAAAGAGATGATTCGCCTCTTCATCCAAAATCTGACTCACAAGTACAAGCAACATCTCAAATTTCTTCCGTTGAACACTTTTGAAGCTGTATATGACATTGGCATCAATATCGAGGACGAGTTAATAAAGAGGCTGGTAGTAACAATAACAACACTTGGAAAAACAAGAAGAACGACCTTCCTTCTTCTTCGTCTTCTAAGCAGGAAAATACTACCAACAATATAAGCCAAGTTGATCTCAATGAAGTATTAGCTCTTGATGCTCCATTGCCCAATAAAAGGAGAACCTACACTCCTTTAGGAATGACTTATGATGCGGCCTTTGATCGCCTTTACGGACAAGGCTTGATCACACCTATTGGGCCATTTCCAGAGCCCAAACCTGAAGAAAGGAGCGCCAAATGGAACCCCAACGCACATTGCAAGTTCCATCAAGGAAGGGGTCACTCTACCGAACAATGCTGGAATTTGAAGGATGCTATTCAGGATCTTGTTGATGCCAACAAACTTCCAGTCCCTCCAGGTGGTAAAAAGTGACAAGCAGCAACGAAGACAAGGCGCGCGACGAGCTCTTCGTGCAAGATTTCATGATATTTTCCTTTCCTCCCTTTTAAGTCTAGCATAGATTTCCCATCCTAAGTTTATTGTTTAGATTCCCTTTTTCTATAATTTGATATTTTTGTTAACTTATTCACCATTTCCATCAATAAAATGAGCATTATTTCTTTATATCTCGATCATAGCAATTTTCTTTTTTTAAAAAAAAAAAATTGCCGAACTAAACACAAGGTACACCCATGATTTGAGGCACCTTTGCAACCCACTCATTCCTTCAAAACATTTTCAAACACTCATTCCATTTCTTCGTCAACCACTTTGAGCCTCGTCTAACGATTGACCTTATTTATTCAACCCACATTCACTTAACCCAGGGATGGAAAGATGTGCAATTTGTTTAACAGTAAGAAAGCAAGTTCAAATAATAAAAAAAAAATAAAAAAAAAAGTAAATAATAATAAAAAACAATGTCTAAAGGCAAGTGTTCCAATGTCTTTGACATGAACACGTCTCAAATTGCGTCTCTCATCGAGTGCTTGGTACTGTGCCTGAGAAACATGAATGCTAAGTGAGTGATGAACCGCATGATCTGAGATTGCCTACATTGATTCAACAGAATAAAAAAAAAGAAAGAGAAAGAAAAGAATTTCAAAGCACAAAATATGTGAAAAATAAAACTTGCAAAGTTTTCAAATACACAATTACACATCTCGGGGGTTTCTCTCGGGTCTTGAGCCTTTTACCTCTTTCTTCCTTAAACCAGTAGCTTAACCACATTACAACCCTTGAAAGACCTCTTTGAGGTGTACATACACTTGTGCAAAGTTCGGCTAGAGCTACGTTCGGCCTGATTCCTAACAGATACGTAGGCAACCTCACATTGAGGTGCGGCCACATTCATATTCATATCTATGCATGATTGAGTCAAAGAATATCCAATGCTTACCCCTTACCATTTAGAGCTAGACTTGGGGGCTTGAACCCACATCACGTATGTAGGGAATATTTCAAGCATTATGATAACCCCAAACTTGAACCCCACTGTGATCATACACTAAAGTACGGTGGCATTCCAATGGGAAAGACAAAGAGCAAAAAGAGTCGCCAACAAGTTTTAAGGAACTTGTACCCAAAAGACAATCCAAAAGGACCATCAACTACTCCATAAGGTCTTGAACCAAACAGGGTCCGGGGATGAGGGTACGAATCCAATCTACAAAAGAAAGGACCCGCCCTATAAAATAGGCCTCTACTTTGTTCTGCTCGTATTCATGTGCGCTTTTCGAATAACATACAAACATTATGTTAAACCTACCCTGTTTATCTATGTTGGTTGAATATTAATGCACAAATAATGCTATTATTGGCGACCACTTGAATTAAAATCACATTAGCCTAAACCAAATTATTAATTATCTTATTAAGCGTGATTTCAAGTACAAATTCCCTTTAAACCTGCATAAAAGGCGTGATCAAGCAATAACAATAATATATATCAAGCAACATAAGGATAAAGAATAATGACAATGATGATAATAACATGATAAGGCATAATAAAGCTTAATAATAATAGCAAGATCCTAGGCATGATACTAACAAGATTAATAACAAATCCTAGCATGTCACTAAACAATAAAGATCAAAGCTTTAAACCTAACATGGTACTAACATGATATTAGAAAGAGTAAAGGCACCCTAAACATGATTCTAGAAAGCATAAAAAACATCCTAACATGATACTAGGAATCATAAAACAATAATAAACATGCAATCTACATTGTGAAAGAAATAGGGAGTAAGCTAATCTACTTACTTTGAAGCCTCGTACCTCTTTCTAATAACAAAATACACAAGTTAGTAAACTTCAATGAAAATCAAGAACAACAATTAAAGAATCAAATTAAAATCAAATTAAACAAAGTTTTGACTAGTTTTGGACCAAACCCTCAGAAAATATCAAACCTTGCACGTCTAGGGCGAAGGCAACTTCGAACTTGGTTAAGAGATTCAAGATCTTGTGAATGCGGAATATTGTATTTTGTAAAAAGGTAGTTTAGAAAGAGAGAGAAAGAATAAGAATTAAGTAATTCTTAATGAGAGTTGATAGAGAGAATTGAGTAAGAATTGATGAGAGATGATGAATAAAAACAGAGGTTCGGACCCTATTTATAATGAAAACAATCCGGAAAATCACGGAATTTGATAAGGAATAAAACTCCACGCTGTCGCCAGGAATTAACTCTGTCGCGACGCGACAATGTCTGTCGCGAGGCGACAGGGTCTGTCGCGTGGCGACTGAGTCTGTCGCGTGGCGACAGACTTGTCATTTGGCGACAGCCTGTATAAGCGCGTTTTTCTTCACACAGAATTCGATCTTTAATCAACTTGATCTACGGAATCCGTACAGAAGATAAAATACATATTTTAAGATAATAAAACAATATTTTATTCCAAATAAAAACCTTTAAAAGATAATTAATTATTAAACCCATCAATATTAGAATTAAAAAGAACTTTCTAGAAACTTCTAGAAAACTATAATTAATCCTAATAATTTTAGGAATAATAATTAATATTGGGCCCTCCTCTAGATCATTGGGTCGTATTAAAATAGAACACCGGGCCCAGTTTAGTATTTTGGCCATAACTTCCTCAATATTCATCGGAATTGGGCTTATAATATATCGTTGGAAAGGTCTCTTCGAGCCCCATCCAACTACACCATTATTGGACCCTTATCATGGACCAAAATAAACTGAAATGGACGTTTTCAAATAAATAAAGTCATTTTCAGAAACAGAGAGAGAAGAAATTAATTAAAACTAAACCGCGACACTTGACTTTCGAATCACTTTAACCTAATTCGATAACAACACAACGCACAAGGCATTCATCACTGGGTTTGGTTTTGGGGAGACACAAATGGGTGTCTACAGAAGCCCCCACTTTGACTGAGTTTGAAGAAACTTATGTTTCGAAAAAACGAGAGTCAAAGTAGCGATAGGGACGGAGAATGATTCAAAATGTTCTGCAATTCCAAATCATTCTTATAACGCCGATACCTGCAAACTAATCATTAGTTAAAACAGATAAAAGAGTTAAGAAACGCGTATCTTGCACCGTCGAGCACACGTCTCTGAAAGTAACCGTTTTGCTGTTGCTTTTGTTGTTTGTGACAACCTCCACTGTGCCTTGTGAACGCCATCCTTGAAGATAACCATATGTCGTCGCCTTCAATATTCTTGGTGATAATCCTCCACAGTATTTCGGGAACATCATCGAAAATAACTGTATGTCGTCATCTCCTGGGTGTGGCCATATGTCGCCACAGCAGTATGTCGCCGCTATAGACAATCTCTTCTTTACCTTGAGGGACCGCCGAAGGTGACCTTACTTCGCCATCTCCACCATTTGTGACACTACCTCGTCACGATCGTATTTCGCCGCTAAACAATTTCCCTTTATGTTGAGACATTGCCAAAGAATCACTTTACCTATTGACCCTTAATATCATTATTTATCATTGATTTTATATTTGTGCCGGTACTTTGGTGCTTTTGCCTTTGTGAACCATTACTTTGGTGTATTTATTGAACCAATATTTCGGTGCCTTATTTGTTGAACCATTATTTCGGTGCCTTGAACCATTATTTCGGTGCCTTAAACCATTATTCCGGTGCCTTGAACCATTATTTCAGTGCCTTGAACCATTATTTCGGTGCCTTATTATGAGCCAATACTTAGGCGCTTTAAGCTAAAGTGAGACGATCTTTTATCAAGTCGATCACTCAGTGTATTTTGATCGAGCTGACTAAATCATGTCAATTACTTAAAGGGGCTAACTGGCGTACCAAGGAACCCAAATTTCTGAAAAAAGTCCGCATAATCCAATATGGGGCCTCATATTCTGTCGCTACATTGGCGCATGCCAGAATCTTCTGTCGCCGCGATATCGTTCTGTCGCCAGGCGACAAACCTTGTCGTTTGGCGACAGATTTCTTTTTCATTTCTACCGCTGCTGCTGCTGTTCATTGCTCGGTTTCGCTCCGAACATTCAATTTGGTCGTTTCCTTACAACCAAATCTGCTCAAATCTTTTGGAAATTAAGGCTCTTCATCTCCATATAATTTTGCTCAAACTCCTCTCATCTTGGAAGAATCTCATATATCTATATTCGCGGTTTTTCGAAAAAATCCGGGAATATTCTTGCTCGCTGGAATGTACCTGCATCTATATTTCAGACTATAGGACTTTGCTCATCTTTTATTATCTTAGGGTTAACCTAATGCTTAGTGTTGCTTGACTCATTGATTTGACATGACTTAACTCAAATCGTTTGACACATGTGTTAGACTCAACTCGATGTGATAGGACACAACATGACTCAATGTACATGACTCGAAAATGCAAAAAAGCAAAAATTTTCCGTCATTTTTGTGGAGGGTACCGACTTTCTCCCGAAAAAGAAAGACGCGAAAAAGAATCGAAGTGTTTAATGGTGCATGTTGAATGAGCTTAATCAAGTATATGCATTTGATACTATCCCTCAAGGTGTATGGATTAATTCATCCTAAACTATCTTAGTTGACTCGATTATGAAAGTATTTAAGTAACTTAGGCACGGAGGCTAAATGCTTCATACTTTGATACAATGATGATTATAAGTGATGAGTGATGAATGATTTGACAAAGCTGTTTCAACGTTATGTTAAGATTTAATGACAAAAGGTTCCTAATTGGAAGTCTCTTTGGTTATGTATATGTGATGTGTGTGAAAGTGACACTAAAGTTAAGCTGCAAAGGCTAAGTGTATGGAAAAGTATTATTTGATAAAAGTCAAATAATGATGACTCTTAGGCTAGGTAGGCTAGTGATGTAAGGATCAAGCCCCCAAGTCTAGCTCTAAGTAAATAGGGATGAGCATTGAAAATCCCTTGATATGATCATGGTGTGAGTGTGTGAATGTGAAAATGAATGCATTTTTATTATGGCCGCACCTCAATATGAGGTTGCCTACGTATCCGTTAGGAATCAGGCCAAACGTAGCTCTAGCCGAACCTCGCACAAGTGTATGTATACCTCAAAAAGGTCTTTTAAGGGTTGTAACGTGGTTAGGCTAAAGGTTAGAGAAGAAGGGGATAAAGGCTCAAGACCCTAAATAAGCCCCCAAGGTGTGCAACCTTGCTTTTGAATCTATGTATTTTTATGCTTGAGGTTTTTTTTCTCACTTTTGAGCTTTCTTTATTTTTTTTGTTTATTTTTTGCTCTATCTTTTTTGCTTTTGCATTTTTATTTTTATAAGTGTGGGCAATCCCGATCATGCGGTCTATCACTCACTTGGCATTCATGTTTCTTAGGCACGGTACCGAGCACTCGATAAGAAACGCAATTTGAGACATGTTCTTATCAAAGATATTTTTATATCCAAGACATTGGAACACTTGCCCTTTTGTACACTTTTATTTATTATTATTTTCATTTTATTCTTTTGAGATCACTCAAGCTTTCATATTTGTAAATTGCATAAGTTACACACCATTCCATCCCAAGGTTAAGTAGATGTGGGTTGAAAAAAAATGAAAGGTCTATCGTTAGACGAGGCTCAAAGTGGTTTATCAAAAAAAAGATTATATATAATTAAAGGGTGAAGACGATATGACATGGCTACAAGGGGTGCCTTAAATCATTGGTATACCTTGTGCTTAATTCGACCTTGATTTTTTTTTTTTTTTTTTTTTTTGAATAATGCAATGCAATGATCATATGCAAGAAATTAAAATGCTCATTTTATTCAAAGGGAAAAAAGAAAAAACCTACAAAGTAAATCTAAGGAAATGCAAGGTGCCTATGCTAGACTTACGGGGGAAAGGTTTGAAAAAAAAAGAAGAAAAAAAGCATGAAATCTTAGTGAGAAGCTTGCCTTGTATTTTGTCTTATCATTACTTTTTTTCTTGTCAATCATATGACTCAAACTCGATTTAACATGCATAGATGGGAAGAGATCATGAAAGAATGAAGGGAATGATATGTGTGGAGAAAGTATGTGGAGAGTGGGAAGATGATGTAGATGGAGAAATATGGAGGAATTAAGAATAGAATGGACCCCCACCTCAAATGACGGAAGAACGACTTATGCATGAACCTAAGACATGGTCATGGCGACATATACAAAGTGTGTGTTAAGACTAATGAGTGTAGGTGACATGTTAAGACTTGTGTCATGACCATGTGGCTAGACTATGTGACTAGACTCAAGCAAAGACTAAGTTAAGACTTCACGTATGTGCATTAAACTGGACAGGCTGTGGTATTTTAGTCATAATTTTTGATCTGTGACTCTGATTGTAACGAAACCAACGCCAAATTAAAGATAAAACTCGGGGCTACAGATCCATAGGTTATAAGACTCGTGGTTCTTCCTAGAACACCGGCTATGACCAAAACAAGTTGACACATGTGCAGTATACGGGAATAAAAATCCGGGTTGACTTAATGGAACTATGACTTGACTTTAGGCTTTTTTTTTTAGTTCAAATTAATTAATTAATTAATTAAACAAAGTCATTTAGTCATTGGTTGATTTATTTAGTCTTTAACACAAATCAAACAAACGGTTAACACATATATGATATATACAAGCAAGGGTGCACAAGTAGTTCACATAGTCACAACATGATGAGTTTGCAACCTAACCATGGCTCTAGTTCTCTAAAGTTCGAGGATATGGGTTAAGTCAAAAAGGTTCATGGTTAAGAATCCATATGCATTGCACACAAGCCTACCGGGAGGGTTGGAGCGAATGGACAGGATTCCGCGAGTTCGTGATGAAATCGAACTCGACGCCACAGTTTGGTGGATTCACAAAACTTACACGTACCCAAATCTGAACTTTGCACATGATAGTGGAATATCCCATTGGGCAGGCGAAGCAGGAACCCCTAAAGGGTTATATCCATATGTAGAACACATATGGGTTCAGAAAAGTTAGAAAATGACTCAATCAATAAGCAAAATCGAGCCAACAACACTAGAAATGGTCAAAGCAAGAAGACAGACCCCTGGCTCGGTATTGGAAGAACTTGGCGCCAGACAACAGGGACTGTCGCCGAAAAAAAGCTCCTGTCGCCAGGCGACAGAAACTTTTTACGGGAGACAAGCCCTGTTTTCTAGCACTAGTTCCTACATGCCTTGGCAAGTTTCTGTGTTCTTCGAATTTTCCAGATTTCGTATTATCTTTTCGATTCTAGTCATGAAAGATATTTCCCAAATTTCCTACGTGTAAAATTCCTATGGATTGACTCATGGGGTACTCCCATGAGGACCTTTTAATGCATATGACAATAATGTTAATCAAATCACGCACATTAAATACTTAGAATATTTCGAGTCTCATCCGCTCATTCTAAATAATTGCCAAAATTTAATAAATTTCAGGAATATAAATAGAAATCCTCCCCAGTGGAGTCGCCAAAAACTGTAGGGAATATTTCAAGCATTATGATAACCCCAAACTTGAACCCCACTGTGATCATACACTAAAGTACGGTGGCATTCCAATGGGAAAGACAAAGAGCAAAAAGAGTCGCCAACAAGTTTTAAGGAACTTGTACCCAAAAGACAATCCAAAAGGACCATCAACTACTCCATAAGGTCTTGAACCAAACAGGGTCCGGGGATGAGGGTACGAATCCAATCTACAAAAGAAAGGACCCGCCCTATAAAATAGGCCTCTACTTTTTTTGCTCGTATTCATGTGCGCTTTTCGAATTACATACAAACATTATGTTAAACCTACCCTGTTTATCTATGTTGGTTGAATATTAATGCACAAATAATGCTATTATTGGCGACCACTTGAATTAAAATCACATTAGCCTAAACCAAATTATTAATTATCTTATTAAGCGTGATTTCAAGTACAAATTCCCTTTAAACCTGCATAAAAGGCGTGATCAAGCAATAATAATAATATATATCAAGCAACATAAGGATAAAGAATAATGACAATGATGATAATAGCATGATAAGGCATAATAAAGCTTAATAATAATAGCAAGATCCTAGGCATGATACTAACAAGATTAATAACAAATCCTAGCATGTCACTAAACAATAAAGATCAAAGCTTTAAACCTAACATGGTACTAACATGATATTAGAAAGAGTAAAGGCACCCTAAACATGATTCTAGAAAGCATAAAAAACATCCTAACATGATACTAGGAATCATAAAACAATAATAAACATGCAATCTACATTGTGAAAGAAATAGGGAGTAAGCTAATCTACTTACTTTGAAGCCTCGTACCTCTTTCGAATAACAAAATACACAAGTTAGTAAACTTCAATGAAAATCAAGAACAACAATTAAAGAATCAAATTAAAATCAAATTAAACAAAGTTTTGACTAGTTTTGGACCAAACCCTCAGAAAATATCAAACCTTGCACGTCTAGGGCGAAGGCAACTTCGAACTTGGTTAAGAGATTCAAGATCTTGTGAATGCGGAATATTGTATTTTGTAAAAAGGTAGTTCAGAAAGAGAGAGAAAGAATAAGAATTAAGTAATTCTTAATGAGAGTTGATAGAGAGAATTGATTAAGAATTGATGAGAGATGATGAATAAAAACAGAGGTTCGGACCCTATTTATAATGAAAACAATCCGGAAAATCACGGAATTTGACAAGGAATAAAACTCCACGCTGTCGCCAGGAATTAACTCTGTCGCGACGCGACAATGTCTATCGCGAGGGGACAGGGTCTGTCGCGTGGCGACAGACTTGTCATTTGGCGACAGCCTGTATAAGCGCGTTTTTCTTCACATAGAATCCGATCTTTAATCAACTTGATCTACGGAATCCGTATAGAAGATAAAATACATATTTTAAGATAATAAAACAATATTTTATTCCAAATAAAAACCTTTAAAAGATAATTAATTATTAAACCCATCAATATTAGAATTAAAAAGAACTTTCTAGAAACTTCTAGAAAACTATAATTAATCCTAATAATTTTAGGAATAATAATTAATATTGGGCCCTCCTCTAGATCATTGGGTCGTATTAAAATAGAACACCGGGCCCAGTTTAGTATTTTGGCCATAACTTCCTCAATATTCATCGGAATTGGGCTTATAATATATCGTTGGAAAGGTCTCTTCGAACCCATCCAACTACACCATTATTGGACCCTTATCATGGACCAAAATAAACTGAAATGGACGTTTTCAAATAAATAAAGTCATTTTCAAAAACAGAGAGAGAAGAAATTAATTAAAACTAAACCGCGACACTTGACTTTCGAATCACTTTCACCTAATTCGATAACAACACAACGCACAAGACATTCATCACTGGGTTTGGTTTTGGGGAGACACAAATGGGTGTCTACAACGTAGCTTACCCAACCCAACAAGAGTCATCATCTTTGACTCTTCTCGCATCTATTTCCATCACCACAACCTTTGCAGCCAACCTTAGTATCACTTTCACACACTTCACTCACACATACATAGCCATATCATCCTTCCCTTTAAGAACCCTCTATCATGAAATCTTGTTTTAACATTGTGCATCTCATCATCTTTCAAGACAACATTCATTAGAAAAAACAGTGTATACTTGCTTAGCTTCCTGACCTGAGCAATATTCATTGTTTCATGCATCGCATAATGTTCTGAGTTACATTTATATATTTGTGATTTTTAATCATACAAAGCATATCGTGCTTAGCTCCTTGACTTAAGCAACGTTCATTATGCAATAATCACTTCGACTATATACGTGCTTAGCTTCTAGACCTAAGTGACGTTCAAGATCGTTTCTTACACCATATATGATGCTTAGCTCCATAACCAAAGTTCATTCATCTATCGTGTCACATGATGTAATTGTCCTTAGCCTCCTGGCCAAAGAGCATGCATCATGCATAAACTATTTTCAAGACAAGCAATTCAATTCATACGATTCATTTCGTCTTGCTTAAGGAGGAAGTTCAAAACTTCTTCCCCTTTTTCATTATTTTCTTTTGGGGAAGTTCAAAAACTTTTTCAAAATTTTCTCATCGAGGGAAGTTCGAAAATAAAATCTTTTTCATGTCTTTCTTTTTCGGGAAAAAGTCGGTACCCTCCACTCATGACAAAAATGACGGAAAATTTTTGCTTTTACATCTTTGTTTGCTTGTGTCTGCACACACACTCAAATCATACATATACACACACACACAAAATCACAAGTCATACACATGTCATGTCAAGTCAAATTTGGTCAAGTCAATCATAGTCTATACGAGTCCCCTGGCAGATTTTATTTTGCAGGTCTCAATTACAGCCCACGTTCGGGGACAAGCGGACCATCTATAGCCCACGTCCGGGGACAAGCGGACCATTTACAACCAGCCCATGTCCGGGGACAAGCGGACCATTTACAGCCCACGTCCGGGGACAAGTGGACCATTACAACCAGCCCACGTCCAGGGACAAGCGGATCATCTACAGCCCACGTTCGGGGACAAGCGAACCATTTACATCCCACGTCCGGGGACAAGCGGACCATCTACAGCCCATGTCCGGGGACAAGCGGACCATCTACATCCCACGTCCGGGGACAAGCGGACCATCTACAGCCCACGTTCGGGGACAAGCGAATCAATTACATCCCACGTTCGGGGACAAGCGAACCATCTACAGCCCACGTTCGGGGACAAGCGAACCAACTACAGCCCACGTTCGAGGACAATCGAACCACCATCATTTCATGGCGTAAGGTTCTCGATACACAGAGACTTGCAATTTCATCATTAGACAAGTTTTTCCTCAAGCATGGAAAATTGTCATCTTTCGACTTTCCTCAAGCATGGAAAGTATCTCAACCGGTGGGTTTCTTCAAGCATAGAAAGCTACCAAACATCATATGTCGACTTTCCTCAAGCATGGAAAGTATCATCCGGTGGATTCCTTCAAGAATAGGAAGCTACCAAACTCATTTGTCACCGATACACTGGTGTCAGATATGCATTCTATCCCTTTACTCTGTTATCTGTAGAACTAACATTTTTCTGCAGGTACTGGCGTATACAGAGTGATTTAGGATCGCAGAACGTCTTAAATCATTCTCCGTCCCTGTCGACTACTTTGACTATCGTTTTCGAAACTGATGTTTCTACAAACTCAGTCAAAGTGGGGGCTTCTGTAGACACCTAAGAATGTCTCCCCAAAACCAAACCCGATGATGAATACCTTTCACCGCCGTAATTGGTCGGGTTGAGTATTTAATCTTTGAAGTGCTTTAATCCATGTTTCTACCCAATACATTTCATAAACCAATCCATTTCCTAGCTCATTTCCCTAAACCATAACTTACTTTCCACTTTCCATATCCACATTACAAAACCGAGCTGAACTGATTTCATTGCTATATAATTTTGATCCAATTATTATTTTGTTGTATATTTCTTTTAATAAGCTTTCCAACCATATATTATAAGCCCAATTCCGAGCTATAACGAAAAAGATATGAGCAAAACACTAAACTCGGCCCAAAACCAACACCCTTCTACTAAAACAATCATATCTTAAAATCTACAAATTATTTTTATCTGATTCCAATTGGGTTGGAAAGTAGACTTGATAAGCTTTCCAATGATATATTATATGCCTCATTTCGAGTTACGGATAAAAAGTTATGATATTTTAAAAACGTGTAAAAAACTGGAAATACCGCGCAGCAGCTAAACTGCCGCGACGCGGCAAGATCTGACGTGGCACGGGAGAAATTCCCGTGTCACGGTAATTTGGAGGGGATTTTCATGTTTTTAGTGCCCCATGACTTGGCGTAAGTACCGTGATACGGCGCCATATGCCGTGACACGGTGGACTTTGCCGCGTCACGGCGTTTTCTGCCGTGTCACGGTGAGTTGCTGACGTGTCACGGTGCTTAAAACTTCCCCGCGTCACGGGGAACTGTGCCGCGACACGGGAATTACTGCCGTGACACTGTAGGAATTCCCGTGTCACGGTGCCAGTGCTGTGACACGGGACAACTCCGTGTCTTTTCCGTGTAATCCCTTCTTGCGTTTTCACTCCCGTAAGTCAAATATTTCCCGCGTCACTCTATTTTTCCCCGCGTCACGCTAATTTCCCCCGTGACACGGTAGAATCTACCGTGTCGCGGTAGCCTTTTTTAGGGTTTTTATCTTTTTAGGGTTCCGTGTGTTCCCTCTGCTCATTTTCCCTATAAATAGAACTCCCCTTTCTGCAGTTCGGGGCATCAAGTCCTTCTTTCTTCCTCTCTTTTCCACCAAATATCATTCTGTCTCACCTTACACCTAAATCATTCTCTCCCTCTTTAACCTAATTTCTAGCTTTCTTATTCTTCCATAATAATTCCTCTAAGCACTCCAAGGAGTCCATATAATACCCGAATTTCTATACTGAAACCAAGGCATGAAAGGTATAATTAACTGAGGGTTTGGACCAAATCAACTCTACTTTTATTTAAAATAATTATTTCAATTTGATTTATTTTTATTGAAGTTACTAACAATTTATTCATGATGTAGCAATTTAAAGGAACGCGTGAAATGTGAGTAATTAATTAATTTAATTACCTATATTATTTTATATTGCTAGTATCATGATTAGGATTATTTTTATTTGATTTGACTAACGCTATTATTGTTAAATTGCTTCCAATATTAATGTTGGTTTCTATTATTATTTATGATCACCATATTGCATGTTTAAAGGGAATATGTAATTGAAAATCACGCCTAATAAGATAATTTGGACGACCTTTAGGTTCCTTTTTAATCTTGTTGTTTAATCAAGTGATCACCAATATTTTAGAATAATGTGTGCATTAATATTCAACCAATTTAGCATAATAATAGTTTGGAGCAAATTGAATATTTTATTTGGATGCCTTTGAGATCACATGAATACTTTTCACAATAAGAATCGAGTAGAGGCCAATACGGGCGAATGTGACTCCATGACTCACTTCGTACCATCATCCCCGATCCTCCTTTCGTGGTTCCGAACCATATGGTGTTAGTAATCTCATGGATTATGAACGGGGTGTAACCTTCACGGGTCAATCGTTGTTGCCTATCGTTGTCCCTTTTCGTGGTTGTCTTTTATGATCCGTGAACGGTTTACAAGTTCCTTAAAAACTTGTTGGCGGCTCCCTACTTTCCTTGTCCCTAATCGCGTCCCTAATCGTATATGTCAATTCCCACTTCCTATGAGTGCCAAGCATATTCACAACATGCTTTTACGTAGGCGCGCTTCGAACGACGCCTACAGTAATAAATAAATAATCTGTGTATTATACTTGTGTAAAAAAAAGAAATTATCTCATTATTTGATAAAATGATCCAGCATGTGCTAGCACGTGCTGGATTTTTTTTAAATTGCATCAAACACTATTCGTAACGGGCATATATAATGCCCGTTACGAATAACCCGTTATTCGTAACGGGAAAAATAAAAGCCCGTTACGAATAACGGGTTAATCGTAACGGGCACCTGAAACGCCCGTTACGAATAACGGGTTAATCGTAACGGGCACCTGAAACGCCCGTTACGAATAACGGGTTAATCGTAACGGGCACCTGAAACGCCCGTTACGAATAACCCATTATTCGTAACGGGCACTTTAAACGCCCGTTACGAATAAGTAGTTATTCGTAACGGACGGTGCCCGTTACGAATAATAATGGCCATCCGTAACGGCCGCATACGTAACGGACGCTGCCCGTTACGGATGGGCCCTTTTTGCCCGTTACGGATGGCCTTTTTTCCACTAGTGAGATTTCCGTCTCTAGCAATTATGATAAATAAAGTGTTTTTGAAATTTGACTTGTAAGAAATTTGGAACACTACTTTGTTGGCTTAAGATGTGGTGATGTTGGGAAGGTCCTTTGCTTATTTAATCCACCTAATTAATAATTGGTGTTTTCTATGGTGACTTTTCACTACTCTTGGTTACTGGAGACTTACTTGAATTTCTTAAAGAAACGAGGGAAAATGGTTCAAAAATTAAAAAATTGAAAAGTTGATTAGTAATCCCAAACGTGAAGAAACTGAACCATTATATTAAAAAAAAAAAAAAGAAAAGAAAAAAGAAAAAAAAGAGAGAAATTTTATCGGTTCCTGAGATAAAGGAACTAAGAAAAAGCAAATTAAAAAGCCTCAAAAGCATTGGCAAAAAGCAAAGTATCGAGTACTCCTTTGAGATCAATGAGTGGCAAGTGCAATGACATATGAAAGGAACGATCCATGTACTTAGGTAAGTGCCTCTTGTACGAGAAAGCACCAAGGAATCAACTGAAAGACAATAATGGTCCAACTTGATTAACCTGATTCTATGGGCCAATACACTTGCACTAGAGCACCTAGATTGCTTATGAGTTAAATGTGTTATGATTTTGAAATTGCTAGAGTCTGGGAGGAAGTTGTATGCATAGCTTGCTAATCTAACAAGTAACTTTGTGTTTGTTGTATAAAGCTTGCTAATCTAACAAAGTTCCGTTTTAAATTATTATGGGGTACTTATGAGTCCATGTCAAGCAAGAGAGGTTTGGTGGTATATAGATTCATTTTTTTGTGTGAGTGCTTTGCTCGAGGACGATCAAAGATCTAAGTGTGGGGGAATTTGATGAGTGTCATTTCTGACACTATTTTATATATATGTTCCTTAGATTTTGGATAAGTTCCTTTAGCATTTTAGTGTTTTTATTTAGGTTTCTGATATTTTGTGGCTTATTTCTCATTTGTGTGTTTTTATAGGTTATTGAGTGGTTTTAGAAGGTAAAAAGATCAACCAAATGAAGGTATCAATGCGGAGTGCAACTGGAAGTTCCAGCCGAGGAACTTGAGAAACTAACGGAGATGAAAACAGCTTGCTGAGCACGTTTTGTTCGTCTAGGTTCATTGAATCCACGAATTTGGGAAGTCTTGGGGAATAATTTACAAGATGCACAGCAGTTGGAAAAGATATATTTGATTAAAGAGAAGATCTTATCAATTGGTTAAGATATGGGAAAAGATATATTTTCACAATCTTATCTTATTACTTTCCTTATCTTTGAAAGATTCTCAATTATCTCTTAGCCTATTTAAAGCCACGGAATTATAGAGGAGGTAGAGCCAGACACTGAAGAAGAGACGAGAGAGAAGGGAGGCTTCACTCCAAAACCCTTCTAGGGTTTGGAGTCGTTGGTCACTGTTGTGATACATTGCAGCGGAGCAATTCAGAGCTGCCTGAGAGGAACTCAGATTCGAATGTGAGGGACTTGAAATTGTTTCGTTTTCTTTTCTTATCTTTGTATTATGAGTCCTTAGCTTGTTATGCTCAGTAACTATTAGTTTGAAGCCATGTATTAAGTATTTGAGACAAGTATTGTTGATTTTAATGATTAATGCTTTGGAGCATTCTTGAATTATTATTTTGTTCATACGAATGATGATTTCTTATAAGTAGGTGTACAACTATTTGTTTGGGTCTGATTTCTTTTGCTAATTAATATTGCTAAGTCCGTAATTGCTTGAGAACATTAATCAAGTAGCAAACAATTGTAGAGGAGGACGTTCCACTCTATTAATTGAAAAGTAATTCTTGATCTAGGTGAAACCGTGTTCCAATAATGTCATGGTTGTCTGGCTTGATGTTTTCCTAGTTCTCAACGCTATCATCAGGTTAAATTCCTTGCTCGTAGTATAGGGGTTATCTGTTGGTTAGGGTTAGTGAAAGTCGTACGGGATTAACCATTAATAAGGGAAAATAGAGGAACTTGTTCCATGAGTCAGGCTATTCTATAGGGTTAAGTAATAAGTCCGTGATTATACATTTGCATGGTGGATTTCTATACATAGTTACTGAGTATCTCAAGTTCCTTATTTGTTCTTGTCTTTATTAGTTTAAGTTCCAAGTTGTTAGTTGTTCCTTATCCTTAAACACCCCCCAATCGTTCTTTTACTGTTTTGAGTCTTTGTTAAGTGTCTTGGATCTTATTCTTAGTTATTTGCAAGCACATTCTTTGTGGGATCGACCCCTAGTTCCGCTAATTACAAGTTAGTAGTCTTAGGGTAATTATTATTAATTTGTGTGCGTTTCGACACCGCATCAAAAGGCGTGGTACATTGCGATTATTCAGATATTTTTACTAAATGTTCAAAATTTACGATGTTCAGATTTTTTTTTTTACTAAATGTTCAAACTTTGCAATCGTTCAAATTTTTTACTAAATGTTCAAAAGTATAGGCATGGTACATGGCGATTTTTCAGATATTTTTACTAAATGTTCAAAATTTTCAATGGCAGTTCGAATTTTTTTTACTAAATGATCAAATTTGCAATCGTTCAGATTTTTTTACTCAATGTTTAAAAGTATAGGCATGATACATTGCGATTGTTCAGATATTTTTACTAAATGTTCAAAAGTATAGGCATGGTACATTGCGATTGTTCAGATATTTTTTACTAAATGTTCAAAAATTTTGATGTTCAGTTCGGATTTTTTTTTTTACAAAATGTTCAAAATTTGCAATCGTTCAGATTTTTTTTTCAAAACAATAAAACAATAAAAAAAGTATATATCAATCGATCATAATGGATTGAAAACGATTGGATTAGCTTTAAGAAATTCAATTAATATTAAAACAAAGATTAAATCCACAAATTCATCTCAAAAATAAAAAATAGATTAATATTGATCACACTGAGTTCAGAGGAGAGATCTCAAAAATAATAAATTATAAAAGAATTATTATCGAGAAAGAAACAAAAAAGAATCAGATTAAAAAGGGAAATAGAGATCTTGTGAAGAAGGGAGAAAAAAAAAGGAAGGAAAAGAGGAGAAGAATGTGAAGCTGCATTTAATTCAGAAAAGTATGTGTTTAGTAGTGGTTCATCCAAGAAATAGGCCGATTTCCGACGGACTCTCTTCGACGGGCCCGAAAATCCGTCGCAAACTGGGAAATTTCCGACGAAATTTTATTCCGTCGGAAATTTCCGACGGAATTTTGTTCCGTCGGAAATTTCCGACGGATTTTCAAACAGTTCTGACGGAATTTTCGTAGGAAAGTATATTCCAACGGAAAAATCCGTCGGAAACAAAATAATTTCCGACAAATTTAAATCCGTCGGAACTTTCCGACGGATTTTTTCGTCGCAAAAAGCATCTGACTAAATTTATTTTAAGAAAATAAAACTTTGTATAAATAGCTAACCCTAACCCATTACCCTTCATTTCAGCTCCCCTTTCTCTCTCTTCTCTCGCCGCAGCACACCCTACTCCACTTCTCTCTTCATTCTCCCTGTTCTCCTTATTTCTCCTCTCTCTCTCCTCAACGGTTTTCCCTCTCTTCTCTTCAGTCTCCCTTTCTTCTCTTTATCTCTCCTCTCCTTCGCTACTCCCTCTCCTCTCCTTCGCTACTCCTTTCTATTTTCTCTTTGTTCGTTGTTAAATTCCGGCAAAGCAAGCCTTCAAATGCTCCGGCGTGTTTTTTTTATTTCGAATTTATGGTATTAAGGTCAAGTTCGACCATGGAAATGCTAGATCTAGCGTTTCCATGGTCGAATTTGGCCTTATATAACCAATTTCAAGACAAATGTCGGTTGTTGTGGTTGAATCATTGTGGTAAGTGTAGTAGATCTACAGTTTTTTTTTATCTTTTGTTTTTAATTTTTTTGTTCTGAATTTTTATCTTTTTTTTTTTGCCCTGTTTTCATTTTTTTTTTGGGTTATTGGTTGTTGGGTTGGGATTTAAATTTTTTGGGTGTTGAGTGTTGTTGTTGTTGTTGTTGTTGATGATGATGATGGTTTGAGGGCCGTTTGATTTGGTGGTAGTAGTCATCGGCAAAGAGGATAGTGGCAAACGGTCCTCAGAAACTCCCATGGCCTCTCCTTGCCTTTTTCTTGTTCTTTCCATGGGTGTTGAGTGTTAGATCTGGGCTGTTGGGTTGGG